>NC_064599.1:79293802-79595871 GCF_943734845.2 Anopheles funestus | reverse complement strand
TGCCATCAACCACTGTCAAGAAGTTAGACTTCTTTCCGTGTCGATAATGTGGGATTGTGCATGGTGAAAAACGGGATTTGGGGAGGAAATTTTTGCAAACTAATCGGAAAAGCTAACAAGAAAGATCGGAGACTAAAATAAGATTTTCCTTGAATTTTTCGTTAAACCGGCATAGTTTTAATATACTTTTCGTAAAATGATATCAAGACCCATCACCAATCTAGCATTTATCCTTAGTAAGAAATGGAGAGAATTTTTCACCTCCTTTATTTTTATAAAGTTTAAATTCTACGATTTTTCCAACCGGAGGGAAACATTTACTGTATTGCTTTTAAGCTGTAGCTTATTTTCTACACTCAACACCTATGACTGCACATTACATCCCTCACTCAATCTTGCTTTTGTATTGGGTGTCTAAATAAATGCCAATGGAGTTTTTATTAAAGTTTAGACTTTATTATAAAACAATTTTTTTTAGTTATATTCAGGGGATTTTGTTCCAGAACAATCCTTCAAAACATTCCTGTAATTTTATTATCGTTTGAAAAATGTTAATATCTTTTTTTGTCAACGTAATAAATCGAAAGACCTCTTCGTGCGGGAAATAGAAAAAAAAAACCATTTCTGCACGAAGTGCGCTTTTTCTTGTATTGCTTGAAAAATAAAATCTGATGTATTTAAGCGCTGTGGTAAAAATTGAAGGTAAACTAAGGATTCTCGTTGCAAAATTCACCACCTTACTCATTGCTTCAGGTCCACATACCATTGCAAGATGCTTCGTATTCATCCTTTTTATCCGTTTCATTCCTCCAGAGAGAGAGAGCGTCCAGAGAAAAGGATTTTTACAAATATTTTACTTCCTGCCACCAGGGTTCGGACCAACAGAGCTGCGCTTTGCTGCTTTTGATAAGACCGCACGGAGTGAGTACCCGGTCGAGACATCAGGTGGCAAACACAAAAAGCGGCTGAATCGATGCTTGGATTCTTTCCTCTATCCTCTAGCCCTGTACCACCTGTGTTTTCTTGCACCACCTTCATCATTGTGGTGCTGTTTTTCCATCGTTTTCCTTCCCATCTTACAACTGTCTAAGGGAATTGAACGACACCTTAAGGATGACGGTGGAGCTTTTCGAAGGAGTGTGCGCGCGTTCGAGCGCAACAAGAAAAGGGGAAAAAAGCGAAAAGAAATCGGCGAGATTTATGGTTTGTTACTCGAAGGAACGAATGCAATTTATTGTGAAAGTTCGCTTCACCGTGTCTCGCCAGTCAGCTAGCGTGAAAATCCACCATCCTCCCATTCCAGGACCAATCCGTTGAGTTCGGGAGAGCAGTGGAGGGAACGGATACTAGCGGGGTTTGTGGAAAGTGAAGTGATTTTTGCCACCGTCAATCCGCCACCGATCCTGCTGCCTGCAAAACTGCAGGTCCTCGGCCCCGGGAAGCGAAGTTATTCGCTGGCAACAATGAGATAAATGGGATTCGGATGGTTTGAAGGCACAAACGGTACCAGACCCAGGATCAGGTGTGAATATAATACATCTCGTCCCGACCGTACCGGCGCGAAACTGTCGTTGGCGAAAAAGGGGGGGAAAAGAAAGGCTACAGAATAACAATGCAGTTGCATTTTGTGGGTTGCAACCGGGTTTTTGGGAGGTGAAAGTGTTGCAAAACAGTTGTAACATTTGCATGCGAGCAAACGCGCGTTCACACTTCTGGCAATTGACGGCTGTTAGCGATAAATAATGGGCAAACAATCGAATTATAATACATTCGCAGTGGAAAGTTGTTAGGGAATGGAATACGATCTGCTTTCGACTTGAACAATACACTTTTTTGTACTTCTGTTAGTTTCCTTTCCGTTTGTACAAAAAAGAGTGTTTTAAATACTTTTTTTTCTACTCCTGTTGTATTGTTTTGTTTATTTTTTTTTTGTTTGTTTTAATATTGAGTTACAATATTTTATTTTATTTATTTGAAATTATTTGCTTTTTTCTTTTTTGATACTATGTCATGAGTTCTTTCATAAAAGCATTCTCTTTTTCTCTTTTTCTCTTTTTTTCAGAGTAATGCTAAAAATCTTGAAGAGTATATCGGACGTAATATTCCTCAAGTGGTACGATAAAGTTAGCAACGGTAAGTTTAATCTTTGAATAATAGAGATAAATTGATAGCTCGCGGGAAAACCATCCCCACGGTGTGGCGTTTTTCACTTCCCAACGGTACAGACACTGATCGTGGAAATTCAAGAGTTTTCCCCGGTGTAGTACGATGCAACTGATTCGTCTGTTTTGGTTCACTGCTTTCCCGCTGCAAAACGGTAATGAAGAAAGAATTTTATACTCTTTCACACCTGATTGGTGAGCTGGATTTTGATGGTGTGATAAGTAAAAGTTTGTTGGAAAATATGCATTCAGTTCAGGATTGGGCAAAAAGTCTTTCCTCGATGGAGAGCACGAGAAGGATTCAACATACAAATAAGTAGCGTAAAATGTTATCAATTTGGAAAAATATTCCGTGTTTTTTTTTTGGTTATTTAAACACAACTTAAACGAAACGAAAGTAATTTAAATATTTGTTTAAAGGCGTGCATTATAGTACGTAAGCTGCATATACTCATCGCGGCCCTAAGAGCTAATACGAGCAGGGTAAAAAAAAAGATAAAGCCGCGTGAAATGAGCCCCCGCTATGGGCCGCTGACGAGGTAAGCGCTGAAGCATATCAGCAAACCGTTCTAATTTTGTTGTTTTTCCCCCCTTTTTCCACCGACGTGAGTGCGTGTGTAGCGGGGAAATGAAATTTTACCGTACGACATATCTTTGCCGATTTTGCAAATTCATTCGGGTTTGCAAAAAAAAAACAACACCTACAAAACCGGGAAGGAAAATTCACACATGCCTTCCGGAAAATGTATGCGAAAGGAAATCTCGGTTTTAGATAGCGGTCGGGTATTACTGCCACGGGTTCACTTTGATCAGTGAAACAGAAGTTATTAATTAAACTTGTGTTTGATTAAGCAAATGGAAATTTTCACATTTCCCTCCCATGCTTCCATTCCTAAACCCCCTTCCTGGGCGGGGGATGATGCTTCGATGATGGGGTTCGTCGACGACGATCGTGTTTAATGAGGCTCAAAAACCCAGCATTTTCCTAAGCGTTACGTTGGTTGCTGCTGGTTTTCGAGTGAATTGACAGTGTGAGTGAGTGGTTTAGATGTGATTTTCTCAGGTTTCTTTTGGAAAAATTGTAAGTTTTGTTGGAAAATTTTCCTGCAAAATCCATGTTACAAATATGTTTTCTTCCTTAACTGTTTAATAAAAATATTTTTATATATTGCTTTATAAAATACTTATATTTTATCCTTTTTAAGAAAGACCGGAGTCTTTCTGGCCCAAATGACACAGATGAGAAGCGAGCGCATCCAAAGTTTACGCTTCGGTGCACACAGGGACACAGGGAAAGAGAGCGCGATGCTTGCCATTTTGTAACGGTTTTTCTTTGATTTCCTTAATATTGCATCATCCAACAGCTGTTGGCCACAAAAAAGGAGGATTATCCTTACTCGCATGGATAGCAAAAACGGATCCGGAACCATTGCAGGGGGGGCTCGTCTAATATTGGGGAGCTATTTGGGGTGAAAATTGGACACATTTTCACACAGACACACTCACACACATGTGTTTGCCATACACAGAAATGTTAGAGATGAAAGGATTCATCCTGTGGTTCGCAAAGGAATACAGCTACTCGTGTGCCTTGATGAAGAAACACTTCAAAACACGACAACTATTACGCAAGACGGGCAATCAGTTTTTGGAACTCCCAACACGTATCGTGGAGCTTATTTTAATGCTGTCGTCTGAAAACGTCTTTCGATGAAGCGTAGCTAATTTCCCTTTAAATCGTGCACAAAATATTTCCAATACACTAGATCAATCATTCCCGTTTGGTTCAGGTTGTAAAGGATGAGTTGTCTTACCTTTCGAGTGCGAGAAGATGAATTTACGAAATGAAACGTGTTGTTGTTTTTTTCAGCAGCTTTATTATTACCATTTTCCGTTTGTCCACTAACGACTTTCTTCACCCGATCTGCTTTAAAAACGTTTTGCCGCGATCTGTTTGTACGGGCCAATTGATCACTCATTCAAAATCCATTAAAACGAACAGAGCGCCCGAAAGCCCGGCGATGTCGGCGGACTTGGGAAACTGTTCGAATGAAACGTTTTGACTAAGATTTATGGCGCCCATTTTGGACGGGGACGGCGCAAAAGGACGTCCATGTGTGCATCACTTCACCTGCCGCCTGCCACCTTCTAGGTCTTCGCTTTCTATTGAGGGTTGAGATTGTTGTTTTGCCTTATTTTTTTTTTTTGTTAACATATTTTTAAGTTTAGCCTTCCCGAAGGCGCGCGTGCATCACCCGGTGGTGGGTTAATGGAAATGGTCCCACCGTGTTGTCCGTTCCCTTTTGCCGTGGTGCAATTAGTGAGCTGTTAAGCGAATAGTGATATAATTTATCGATCTACAAACAAGAGCAAAGAGGTGCTGAGATAGAGCGAAAGGCAACAAGCACGAATAGTCGTTTTTTTCAGTCAGTTTTTTGGACACATTCCGACCAAACCACACTGGATGGCACCAATAATCAATCTAAAGCACGAATTGTATTTTTTTTGGGCTTCTTTGATTCTCACCGTAACGTTCTGCTCTAAATCTTTCGCTCTTGTCTTGTCCGCCGGCTTGCTGACCGTGTGAGCGATGGCGTATGTTCCGACGGTGCATAAATTATCGCCCCAAATGTCTATGAAGCTCTTAATTCCACTCACCCTCAACTCAGTGTGTGTATTTTTCGCTGCTTTTTTTTTCAATCAAAAAAGCACCTTACATCTCCTGTACTAAAGGCTTATTAAGCCGTCCTTAACCATTTCCTTTCGATCGAGTTTTATTAACGCCATCTGATTGGGACCTCAAACTGCAAAAAAAAAAACTCGACTAACCTTGTCGCAAAAATTAAGAGGTTATCTATTTCGCATGGGTTCGCAGGTTCGACTTGAAAGGTGTAATAAAATCATGATCACAAAACCGAAGCCGGACACACGCTCGCAAGCACAAAACAGTGGGCGCCATAATCTTGATCTGCAGCCAGCGACAACCGCGACGACGACGACGAGGAGCTAACGAACTAATTGGATCGAAAAGTGTATTTGGAAAACTGGCAAACCAGTGAGGACCAACGAACTGGAGCAGATCAGGCACCGATATCGAGCGGTGATGGGGCGATGGTTTGAACTTTGATCGTTTGTTGAGCTGTAAGCTCGTTAGCGGTGGAATTTTATTGCTTAGTTTTATATGCGAGTGAATGCGCGTAACTTTTGCGCTGGGTAAACATTTGATTTTTTTTAAAGTTGGATTTTTTTTCTCGTTTCATACGTTTTTCGCAATGGCAAAACGGTGGATATGTCGTAACATGTTCAGTGGAATGGAGTAATGAAATGTTCAAACGTGATGAAGATTTGAAGGAAAAAAGATGAATCACCAAACATTTTAATGGCAATATGATTTCAATTTAAACGCATGCATTTTATCGGTTGCGTTTGATTTTTGATATCGCTTTTATCGGTCATAAAAACATGATACTTTGTTGTGAACTATGATTTTGTTCAAATCTAGAGACACAAAAATCTGAATGTTGTTTTATTTGGAATCTGTATTATTTCATGTTACAATTTCCTAAGGCATGATATGAAATGATCGTTCTCAGTTACTAATACTTCACGTATAGCTACTAACTCTAGTGTTCAAGAGTTCTAGTAGAATATAGTAGATTTGGTATAGATAATAAAGATTTTGCTTATAAAGGACACTCAAGACTCGGAAGGACATCTTGAAGGATTGTGTCTTGTGGATCACCTGCGTCTGGCACTTTAGATTTACAGACTCCAAGGATTGCCGTTCAAATTGTTGAAGCTTCAATTTTATTGGGTACTTTCTTGTCCAGATCCTATCAGATTCTATTTGAGAATTCTTCAATATTCCAGTTCCAGTGTTCTTCAATATACCAGTCTATACTACATGGTTGAAGAGTACGTTCTAGAAATATGAAAAATTGGGACATGGGACTTAAACTTCCTGAAGTGAGATAATCGATATCGCTCTAAACATTTCCATGCGATTCATTTCAAATGTCTTGTTTCATTTGTGAATCATCATTATAGATGCTCTAATCTCACAAAAACTTATTACTTCAATTGCCTGTTTTACTACATAACAAATGCAAAACGTTTCCTTATTTATCATCTACTGCGGTTTATAGTCCGGCATCAATTCAAGCAATCCAAAGCAATCCAAATGACCCAAAGAAACAAACCATCCATCGTAAAGGACCGAAACTAAGCAAACATTAATAAGCCATTACAGGCGCAAAACGGGCAGGTTCGAATGCTTCCAGTCGATTGATTAACCACCAACTCGGCCACATTTCCGCAGCTAATGGGATCGTTTTGTTACATTGTTTTTTTTTTCTTGCTGTGTTTCCGATACTTTTCCCAACGCCCAGGAGAGGAAATTGAAAAATCAAATCATCATTCACACTACCGGTCCGCGGCAGCCGTGGATTAAACCATAGTAATAACAATAATCGCACGCCATGCGCTTGATTTGAAGCTTGAGAAATTACTTAAAAATCACATTAGTCCAGTTTCCGATCGGAGAGAAAACCCTCCGGAGGTATCAATTAAGTTCAACGGTTCGGTAAAACAAGCACCGAATCATTCCGTAAGACAATGGTCCCCCTGGCTCAGGGGTGAACCACAAACGCGCGGATTCGATAAAAGTTTATTATTACACCGAATTTTATTCGCACGAACGCGATCGAACTGGTATAGTCGGGGGTTGGTACGGTTATGTTTTCCACGCCATTCATTTTCACTTTGGCACATCGTTAGCTCCGGTCGAAATGGTGTAGCACGCGGGTACGTGTCGGCGCTTAATGTTGTCTTTCAAAACGTGCCCGCGAAGGCATGCCCGGAGCGTCCTCGAAGATTGATAGTTTCGGTAACCCATAAACAGTCGCTCCCTAATGAATGGGGTATTCTTTTGATGACTCCCGTGTCCAGAAATCTTCGACATCTTGCAGGTTTTGTGGGCAAACACCGCCAGTTGAGAAGGTGAATTAAAAGTGCACGATGCCGTCCACTCACGTACTGGTCGGTCTAGGTATAGCAGGTGGCCAGCTATACCTGTATGTGGGGATGAGAACCTCAATATCCAGCAAGAACTCAAAATCGAAGCAATTAGTAATTAATTATTTTCTGATCGTTTCGTGGAGTTGTTTTTTTACTTTTGTTATTCTGTTTTACTTTTTACTGGTTTGTATCCTCCAGGGGAAAAATGGATTCAATTGACGTCCTAATGAGTGTTTGGAGCATGAGAAGTTGATGTGAACTTTGGAGGTTAATTTTGAGCAATGGTCTTGGACATGCTGAAGCTAATGTTGGATTAAAAACTTCAAGGTAGAGGAGCGTGTCGCTCGGTACAGTTACGTGCCTGCCACACACGCTGATGAAGGGTGAAGCCTTGATTAAATCCGTGATAGCTTTATTCTTTTTCGGTCTGTCGGTAAAGATCAAACTAATCTGTTCAAAGAGGCGATCAGAAGGCAAAACAATTAGCTCACATGTCGGTTTTTCGTTCACTTTAGTTAAACTCCATCCTTGGTACATTCAATATCCTCTAAATCTTAGTCCAAAAGAATCAAGATGTTAGCAAATTAATAAAGTTGCTACATTTTATCAATGATATATCGCTTTTCTCACGCAAAAAGAACATTCAATAAATTTGCACACCGGATCTTCTTGTACATAACCAGAAGCATTAATATTTAAACTAACCAACCCTTCCGAAACGGCCCGTTGATCGAATGCCGCTCGTTACACCATAATGAACGGCCTCGATAACCATCGTCAGCCATTAGGCCCGAACCTAGGGGCTCACTTTGAAACGATCATCGAAATCGCACTCTCAATAATTGCCAACCATTTGCTTGCTTTGCAACCCCATCTGGAGAGGTCATCAGAAAAAGGGAAATACAAAAAAAAAGCAAGCGAGTTGCAGAGTTAACCAACACAAAAAAATATCCCATCATCTACAAGAACCGTCCTTTTAGCATGCGTCATTACAATCAACTTTCACACGCAACTTTCTCGCTCGCGAAAAAGAGACTCCGCAAACTGTGAACTGTGTGGAGAGAAGCAGCAAAAAAGGGTCGCCCATAATGAAAACCGGGCTCAGGCGAACCTTTAAAACCGAAGGGATTCCGGTGTGGATTAGTGGATATAAAAAGTAGCACACGATTTGGTGGAAATATCCCTACCAGGATGTTTCGTTCCAATTTTTCCCCCTTTTAGCCATTCCACGCTTTCCCGCAGGCTCTCTGGCAAATTGAAATTGGATACTTTTGGAAGCAATAAAAATTGTGTGTTTCCATTTTAACACAGCTTCGGCAGTGGTGTTCCGACTGGCGTATTGCAAATTTTCCCGACTATCGAAAGCCTTCCATGGATGGTCTACACTCTATGGTTTTTGGTATAGTTTGATAGTTTCTTAACACGTTTAGCCTTAACCGAGCCTGATGGAAGCACAATATTCACACGAAATCTTTCCCAACCACAGCGAGACATTTTACTCACCTCTTCACGGCGGAAATGCAATCTAATTTCATGAATTATTAACGTCTAAATGAGTTGTGTGAAAGCATTTTCAGGTTTTCCAGGTTGATTGAGGTTATCATCTACTTAATAACTTTCGTGAAAGGGATAATTGTTTTATTTTTATAATTTGTAACAAAAATGATCCTTTAATTTCATGCTAGAATTATAATGCTTGGAATTCAAGTCAAAGAACATTCTTCTATCAATATTGGAAATGGTTCACAAAGAATTCTTCTGTATTAAAATAAAAAAGCTTCACCTTGAGTATGAAAAATGGTGGCAAGGTAAAACCTTACACTCCTTTTGCACAATCGCAACCCTGCGAGGGGTTCGTTTGTGATACAGCGACAACGGCACAACAATCGAATCCTGTCGACCGTTTAAATGTGAAACTATTTCTACAGTGAGTCAATATTTACTCTACAGAATCCAGACCGGGCGTGCGGGGCAATACAACAGACTAAAGCTACCGCTACAACCAATAAAGGAACAAAAAATGGAACGAGGACTCATAAAAAGTGGAATAGAAAATAAAAACAGTAAATCCCTTTTTTCCCCGTACTGTGTGGATAACTGTATTTACCTTTACCCGGTGTGTGTGTGTGTGTGTGTGTGTGTGTTCCCTCATAACTCTGCAATATTTATTGAATGGAATGACCTTTTTTATGCACTCGCAGACTATCTTTTCACCCGGCTCCCTAGCAGCAGGGACCAAATGAATCGCCCTCAAAGCGAAAGGTGCATCCAATCTGCGCCACACCGGTGCATTGAACGAGGTTAGGTTTGCTCCTGCAGGCCAAAACAAAACAAAAGCAGCCACGTGCAAACAAAACCGCTTCCGCGCGGAATTGTTGTCCAACTGCCAACTCCACGAACGCCACGTTCAAGATACACAACCTAGTCCTAGGGGTTTTACTGGTTGTACGTATCGTTGGATGACAATTTATTTATTTACGAATTTAGAAAACTAGTGAAAACGCGCTTCCTTTTTGGGGGGGTTCGGGACGCGTGCTGTTTCGCGTGGTGTTTTTATTCTGTTTTTCACGGATAAAATGCAACTCTTTTTTTTGTTGTTGTTGCTTGATTCATTTCGTTCTATCCCCTAACAAAGAATAAAAGAGTGCGTGAAATAGGTAAAATAATATAGTGTGTGTCCCAAACATGATAAACGCAGCGATTGGACCGTTAAACATTGGCTTTTTTTTGTTCTTCATATGCAGCTTTAAAAAATATTTTAAGTGATTTAAGAGTTACGAAAAATTATCCTGAATAATTGAGTCATGGAAACAATTTTCCAATTGGAGAAGCTTTTTTTGGGAATAACCGAAACGAAGATTGAAAAAAAAAATTATTTCTCAATTAAATCAATAAATTCTTCTGAGGATCTCCATTAGATACTCTCATAAATAATTAATTGCTGTGTCTAAACCGTATTACTTCCGATTGATTTCAGAGGCGGTATATCATAACACAATCTTCAAAATAACTTACGACACACGCTGAGTACGCTCCGACACCCATTATTCATCAATCCCGGATAACCACCGCAGGAGTTCCGTCCTCCAATTCTACTCTTCCCCCTAGTGCTCCGTGTCCGTTTCATGTTTCTCTTCCATACATTAAAATCTGTAAATGAAAACATCTGTCCCGATGGTACTCTTACGCGTCGTCCACAGATCCTCAGGTCTTTTTCCTGGTGATGTAGTTAAAGTTTTGCCGTTTCACAACTACCGCCGGGTGAGTTAAGAGTGTCCCTCCGTCAGGATCACCAGAACATCAGGAACGATCATCCCGTCTGTGTGCATGAGTTCCCTTTCTTCTTCCGTTTCAAAATTCATACTCAATGTCAGACCGCGTGTGTGGCATACGATGCAGGATGACATTCGCGCTCGCGCTCCTGTCCCGAAAAAGGGTCGCCTTAGAAAACGTTGCCTCATTTCCATTGACTGCCATGTGGAGAGTAATGCCGACAAACCCGGGGAAGAACAAACTTCATGTTTTTGTGGAAAACGGAAACATACAAAAAAGCGGAACACAAACACCCGAGGTCCGGGATAGGAGCTAAAAGCGAAAACTGTTGGAAAAGGACACGCGCTCCTTCTACCGAAACCGTATTATATCATTCCGATGCGTGTGCAGTTGCATCCTTTCAGTTTGAAATGCATCCCTAGAGCGGTGCGGATGGACCGATTTTCGTTCGTTCGTACCATCAGCCATTCAGCTTCGTTCCGTTTCTAAAACTGGAACCAATTTGAAACGCCACCCCAAACGACCATTTCTTTCTAGCCAGCAACAAAGCACCAACATTGGAGGGGTGACAATTTTCACTTTACGCCAAAACCATGGGTCAGAATCGATCGGTTCCGTGTTAGCAAAAGGCAACCATTTACCACTGCATTCCACGGCTCGTTAGAAGCCGATTCGATGCGACGGATTTAAAGTCGGCTAGCCATGGTTCTGCCGACAAAACGGCAAGCCGGCCTAAACCAAAAAAAACGGACATCGTTTGTTTGTGTTTCGTGTGAATGGACGCAAAACTTCTGTGCGCCCCCGGGTACTGTGGAAGGACACCCGATTACGTTTTTGCCAAAAACGCGTGCCATAATGTGTTTTAAATTGATGGATTTTATTCCGGGATGTGCAATGGGATTTATCGTTTAATCTGTTTTGTTTGTTTCTTTTCATCTCCTTTTTTTTGTACTTCGATTGCATGCAATTTCTCACTTTCTATTAGAACATAAACGGACAGGGATTAAGCATTGATGGTAGATTTTATAGAGCGTTTTAGCTTTTATGGGCCATTCAAAATAGAAAATTGAAGTTTTTTTATCTTAAGCTCAAGTGTAATGATGTTCGTACACTAAATTGTAAATAGCACAATAACATAAGCACATAGTGGATGATATCTATTCTCCATAAAAACAAAGAAAATTCAATTTTCATTAACTCTGGAACCATTTCAGAAGTTCTCTCGAAGTTAGTTTCGAATTAAAGGTTAATAAAACAAATCAAATATCTTAAAATCGTATTTAAAGTACAACTTAGTCTTTGTCGAATTTTCGGATCGTGGTAGGCAAAATTTTATTTTTTTTCACGACAAGAATTTCATGTAATACGGTTCAAATTTATTGCCCTGACTATACTTTTTGCGAGTCCGAAAATAAGAGCGCCGGTTCGCTTGCCACCCCCATATATATAATCCCGACGCCCTCTACCGGAATCAGGCGGTCTTAGTACAGGGATGTCAAACTGTTTTGACAGTCTTGTTAAACTAAATTTTTATCTTAAAGTTTTTAAGATCAATTGCATGGTTATATCCACTACTTCACTATTGAACTATTGATTCACTATCCACTATTGAACAAGTTGAGTTAGAATTTACTGAAGATTATCTGGATTCCTTGGTATTTTCTTCTACTTCTACTGAGAAATCTACTGACACGTCCAGAGATGACTCCAACTTCGAGTTCCAACTTGTTCTTAGAAATTCTTGAAAAGTCCTTAGAATAGAACAGAATATACAGTTCCTGAAACTGAAGTTGTCTGCTAATTTTTATAATAAAACATTAATACGAGTGTAATTGAAGTCCAAAGTCCAAATATGCAACAATCATCCTGTCACTTTTTGCATGTAATGCTATTTCCATGACTCCCATGATATTACACCACAACATTCAATCACATTATTGAGGCGTGTTGTTACTCTGGCTGATGATTAGAGTCTTGTTCCATTTCAAGATTAATCACATTATGCTAGCCTGGACGAAAAATCAAACTGTCAATTCCAAAAGTCACCCGCCACACGTGACGCTTGTAATTCCATTTGCATCTTCACCCAGCTCGTTACCGACTCTATTGTCCTGTTGGACCACTAACCAGAAAACTGCATCTGCACAAGCATAAATCAACATTAACCACCACACACACACACGCGTACGGCCACGGGTCGGTGGTTGTAAATCAAACATCGTTAAACCCTTTGCGCGTATTTATCACTCCCAGCACCGGTCGTTCCACCAAAACACCAAACAGTTGGTATTTTTATTTTCCAATTTTCCATTTTCACCCCCTTTCCCCTCGGGTCCCTTGGTCTGGTCCTGTAATCAATTTAAATTAATTTAATAGAAACTTTTTCCTTCCCGATTCCAAAAACCCACATCGAATGCGCACGGGAAATTGGCAAACTTGCACATCTACCCGTTGCTTTGTCGCTTTGTCCTTACTATTACACTGTCCTTACAGCTATGGGTTACATTATATGGGTGGTTCGTTTGGTGGTTTGGAGGAGGAGAAGGTGGTGGAGAGAAAAAAAAATATCAAGGGATGTTGTTGCATTTTTTTTTGCTTCTCCTCTTTTCGTTCTCTCTAACGCTCACGCTCCCTTCGCCGCCCCTGCCGTAAGCAAAAACGGTCGGTTAGCGTTACACACCCCCCGTTTAATTAACTGCGGCCATGTGGCGTGTCGATCTAATTTGTATGCACCGTCACCAACCACCATCGGCCATCGGGGTAGCTAGTGATCCGGATGGTGTTCCGGTCAAAACGGGGCGTCACTGACAGTTGCAGTGTGCAGTTGACAGTTAAGGTTTCGAACGGTGCGCCTTTACGCCGAGGACAAGCGCGACAAATCAACGCACCGTGGCGAACGTTCACTGATTAGTGAGTATGTGTCGGGGGGTGTCTGTACTTTGAAGGGTGAGCTGAGGGTGGAATTGGGTCGGCAATAGGAGGGCCTTTGTGGAATGCATACGTTGCCGCCCGGAAGAGTGGATATGCTGGCATAAAGGGAAGTAATCAAAACACCTTTAGCAATCAGCGTACACTGCTATTTAGCTGCTACTCCGGACACATCAAGTATAATTTGGCTAACGAATTGAGAAATGAAGTGAATGCTTCTGTTTCATCCGATATTTTTAACACTAGACGGTGCTGAAGTTTTTTTTAAGTAAAATCAAGATATAAAAAAGAAAATTTTAATAAATAACATACAATTTAAATTGATGTCATTTAAATCTTATAATGACCAAAAAAACCCAGAAAAAATAGTAAAAAATCAAATCTGTCGATAACAAGCTTATTTAACATATACATTTTTCGACATTAGGCAAACAAATATCACAACAAAGTACACCAAGAATATTTCAAATTCATTTTTAAAACACTTTAAATTAGCAAATCTTTAATTACAATACTACTTTGTATTAGTGGTAATACTTGATGGAGACGGAAGTAGAGTGATTTTAATTAAATTTCTCCTCTCCCTGTGCCAATGTTCAACCGAAGCTCAGGTGCTGCCTTCCGCTGGATTCCGAAGAAAACGCTACACAATTGATTCTCAATTTATTCGATCCCTAGTATAAACATTCTCCACCCTTCAACAATTCCTTACATTGGTAGCCAAGTGCCAGTCGGTGTTTCATCCGCGTTCGCATGTACCAAATAACCGCTCGCTAGTCAAAAAGGTGAGAATTAAACTGAATTTCAATAGCAAAAATCATGCCGGATGCAAATAAAAAAACAAATGGTACCCATCGTGTTCGGAACCCACCGTAAGCGGAACCATCATCATCCTTTACAAAACATGCTGGACAATCGACAAAACATGCTTTACATTCCGGTCCAGTACCGAATCCCCCCCAAAACGCCTCTCTCTTCATCCCATATAAAAGGAAAAGAGAAAAACACCACGCGCATCCTGTTACATTGGTTATTGTAATTCAACGGCACTGTGTGTGTGTATGTGTTTGTGTTTTTTCCATACTTTCTTTTTCATTTCCCTTCCTTTATTTTCTATGATTTACATTTTTTCTTGTACAAAGCCTGAAGAAGCAAAAAAAAATCACTTGAGCGAGAAGATCGAGACGCGGAAAAGTGGAAGTCGCCCTTTTACGGGATGGATTTCCTGGACTGAATCTCATTTTACATTCTCATTTCCCTCGGTGCTGGTTTTGCTACTTTAAAAGGAGCGGAGAAAAAAAAACGAAATAAAATTTACCTTTTTTTTAAAACCCCGGCAGGACATTCTGGACACTGATTTTATAAGCGCGCGCGCCGGATATAACGTCTCTTCGTACCGAGCGAAAAGCGAATCATTATCACCATGATCGCACAATTCACACTGCAAGCTGATGTCCTCCGTCCCCGGAAAAACATCGATGACGATAATTGTAGTGGAGGATTTGAAAAAAAAAACATTTTCCTGAAGTACCTACAACAGAAACAAAATAAGAAAACCCTCCTAGGTCGGTTCAGGATTTCAGAGGGTTTTGCATGTTTTTACTGTGAAGTGTTTTTTTGTTTTGTTTGTCACCCCACCGTTTCCGTCTATTTTCAACCTGAATCCTTGGGTTTTTTTATACTTGAAATGCATTTAAAATATTCACTAAAATCCCTGAGAGTGGTGAGCGAAAGAGTAACAACGCAGCACGAAAAAAAGGTGTCAAATGAAAGTGCAACTGAACGTTACGTCCTGTCGCGGGTTAATTCGAGGGGACGGGGTTTTGTCTTGCGTGCGGTTCTATTGCCAAAGGGTCGTACCGATACCGTCATCGAAGGCATTGAAAGTGATCGTAAATCTCCGTACAATTGCTCCCATTGTGCTGTGAGTTGCGAAAAGGGGATTGTTGAAACTATTCCCGCTGCGATAATACCAACGGCAGCAAGTACCGGACTTTTCTCTACGGGAAAATTATATTAAAAATGATAAATCCTAATGATATGCTGCTGTAACAACACAGGATAAGCCTATTTTAATGAGAAGTTGCTAGTGAAACATGAATTCAGAAACACGGGAACAATTTTGAGTTAATCCTGGTTATATCTATGATTATCATTAACGGAATAGATGAGGATAACATTTTTGTGAAAAGTATAAAATTTGCATAATTATGATTATTGTTTCGAAAACCAGAACTGTCTTGTTCTACCCATTAAACATAAAATTGTGATTTTAATTTTCTGAATCGAAAATAAATTAAATTAATAAAAATTCTTCCCAATTACCCAAGGAATTTTCGGCGAAAAATGAGCTTTCTTGAAGATATTAATTTAAGGAACTATTCATTTTACAATTAATTGTCCAGTAACACATTTACTTTCAATAAGACATCTTTTAATGAAACAATCTTAAAGCAGTTCGATACATTGATTAGCTAAAATCACCTTCAAAGCACAACCTAACGACATGAAGCTTTTTTTGGGGAGTTCGGTGTTGCACATGCCGTACCAATTCCGGGCGGAATGTTGCCCAATGTTCAAGGATCTTCGGCGTACGCCTTTTCGGCAAACCACCGCCACTGAGAATAGGCCCACCTGAAATAGGTAAACTTTCTTTCCGAGCGGTAATTCAATAGGCATTTCAACTTGCAAGTAAATGAAGCAAAGGACCTTTTACTTCGAGGCCCGTGTCCCAATACCCGGCCAGTACCTTAATTAGTCTAATTACGGGATATTCCTTCGCATTTTATCCTTAATTTACGGCTACTGCTGATGCTGCCGTTTCGTTCCGGTCCGGACCAAAACTTCATTCCATCCGAAGGAAGTCCTTTCTGGCGAATGCACCCAGGGTGATGATGTGATGTCCTGGTACACCACCGGTTTCCTTCCCTTTGGTCGTGTTTCTTTTCATGTTGCAGTGCAGTGTTGCGCCTAAGACTCGTGTCTCAAGATACTTGCTGTGGATGGTACCGGTGGTGGACGTTCCTCATTTGGCTCTGCTCGCATTAACAGCAAGCTTTATGACGCAGGTTTTGCGCACAGACACACGGGGAAGACGACGAAACATTGCTTTCCTTTAATTAAATTTTGTTTCAACATCTTGTGGCTTTCAATTCACTTTTGTCTACCTTTTGTGTATGTGTGTGTGTGTTGGGAAGATGTGCTGGTTGGTAGTCTTTTCCGGTATCGATTACCAAAGCCACCAGCTAAGGATGGACGGCACTGGTTCGTCCCTTTTGCTGGATTGAGGCGAGTGAGCCGATCCTGTGTAACGCAAAACCTAAACCGTAATCATCGTGCATTCAGATAACGAGCCATCTTTTAAGCTCATCCGTCCAGTGGGGACGATGGTTACTGGTGAGGCAAATGCTTCGGCTCCCGGTAATGAAGCTATGATTACTTCAAATGAAGCAGCAATCTTAAACGAAGCCTTCAGCCGATATCGGATGTTTAAAGATGTTCTCACTAGGGTTGACCACAGACTAGGCACGGTTGTCTGCACAATTTACACCAAGATTTTCATATCCACAGCAGCTTTAAGATTGAACTAAGGCATACATGTCGGCTTTTAGAACTATTGAGTAAAATTTTACCAATGTTACTTATTTTGTTTATATTCAATCGTATTTTTTTATTTACGTTAGGACGTTCAAGCGTTTTAAAATGACAACCATCTGCCAGTGTTGTTGGAACTTTAATCAATCTGAGCTGATTTTTTCTGTTTTGTTTTTTGCTTAATGGAAACAAATCAATAACTTTTAATTAACAGTCACTCGCTGAAAGGGGAAAATATTTATAGCCACTGCACAATCCATTCATAATTAATGATCTGACCAAACTGACTGGCAGGGATGGGGAACAACAGGTTTTGAGTGGATAATAAAATTTATAAAAAACAAATTGACTGCAAAAACCAGTTAATTATTCATACCAAACATTCATTAACGGATATGTGTAACCAAATAAAAAATCGAAATCTTTTGTTTCTGCTGTTTTTGTATGTAATTCTGTTCGGAAATCATATTTTGTGTTGTCCTTTTTTTGTTTTGCCTTTTTGTTCTTATTCATTTTTTGTTAATTTAATTAAGAATCAGTTTTGTAATTTAATTAAATTTATTTTTAAATTAATTTCTTGTTTAACATACAACATTTTTATTAAATTTTCACATACCTTGGAAACACAAAAAAATAAATTCTACTCAATCCTTCACATTCGCACCGTAAGCAAAATATTCCCGTTCTCTACGTTCTATTCTGTGAAGTGCACTAACCTACGCTCTAGCCCACTTTAATCATGGAAAACAATAATTCCACTTCAAAAAAAAAAAAAAAATCTTCCCATACTAACTCCACCAAACCAGCATGCTTGTGCACACTTGACACCTTCAAAGCGACACCAAAAACACCAAAGGCTTCGGGTGATGAAAAATGCTCCTCATTTCGTTCCACCCTTTCTGGGGCTGCACATTTCATTCCACACCCAAGACGGTTTCGGTTCGCTTTTAGTGTCGAAAAGCCAAACTTCCCGGACCGCGGGGATGCATACCGGGATGAACCGTTGTTCCATGTTTCTGTTCACTGATTTTGCATGCAAAAACGTTCATCTCATTGGCTTATTAGATGGTAAAGAAGCCTGTAATGGCCTGTATGGGGGAGAAAGGAATACTGGAAGGTACATTACCACCCCGTTCCCGTGCCACGGTTCCTAATTACGTGACACGATGCGGGTGAAGTGTGAAATTGCCAAGTATGAAAACTGAAAGGCAGAAAGTGCGAAAGATTGCGCGTTTGCCAAAGATCAAAGTAGGATTGCAGGCAGTTTTTTTTGTCTTCTGCTTTTTGCTTTCTTTCCGGTATATGCATTTCTCGGTTGTTCGTCTTATCAAACCTTCTTCACAGCGAGAAAAGTATGGGTGTGTGCGTTCTTTTTTTGTTGCATCATTCGGTGTAATTACTGTGTGCAACTTGCACAATTTATCAGATCCCCCGGACGACTCATCCGGCGACGGAACGCACTCTCCACTCTGGAGAGTTTTTAACGCCCGTATCATATTTTGCTGCTGCACCTAGTTTCATCAGCGGAGAAAATGTTTCGGCACAGTGCGGTTTTTGATGGAACACCCTTTTCCCGGGGAGGTCAAACGGGTCACCCCCGCAGACGGTGCGACGGGTGTGGAACGAAACGGCTGCGTCTTATATATTGTTTCCACCGATGGTAATTTCATCCTTTCTTGCCTTTCAAGAATCTCTTCGCATTGGCTTCAAAGCGGAACAGCTTCTCGGTGCAAAAGTGTCTCATTTTCCAGCAAATCTCACACTCGCAAGGGAAACCGCATCTTTCGCACCCGTACTAGCAAAAGGGCGAAAGAAAGAGAGATAAAAAGGGAGTGAAAAGCTTTGCCATGAATCGTTGGAAATGGTGGCATGAAGCATGAAATGCATATGCATCATAGCACACAAAAGCACACTGCAGACATCAAAGTAAGTACGCTTGTTCGGATGTATTTTTTTTTTATTCCGATGTGAACACTCATGTCTCCCTCTACAAACTCTACTACCCTAGAGCTATCCCTTAAAAGGAATCATCCGAAAAAAGGAAGAGTTGCACCGTGCAGCGATATGAATGGTTCCATCATTGGAATGAAATTGACATTCGCCTGGTGATGATGAAAATGATTTTAGTCACCACCTACAGATTTTAACTATTCTTTACATACTCCCTTTTAAACAAAAAAAAAAAAACACCCACTCACACACGTGTTATCACACAAACGAGTGCAGAAGGGATAAGTGAACTTTAATCTGTCCCTCGGGAAGAATAGAAATTTCCACACAAGAGTAAGTTCTTTTTAGACTTATCGGTTTTTTGTCTCCTGGCTCTATTAAAATTCACTGCACAATATGACCTTTCAGATAAGCTAACTTTACTAAAAAAAAACGAGACAACACTTGTTCAAACGATACCATAATTGGTTGGATGTTATGGGAGTGTGGGAAAAAGAGCAATTAATTAAAAGTTTGCCAAAGCCAATGGCCGTGCTGTTAAGAAATTAGCAAGCTATTCGTTGACATTCGAATAAGTTTTGTCCCGAATACATTGGAAGCTATTCAACTGATAAAGAGTGAAATGTCGAAGAAAATCAAGATAACAAATTAATGTAACATCTTGATGTTTAATTAAATTTTAATATTCTAACAGGACCTTTCTCTTAGACCTATTAAACCTTAGACTGTTTGTTTTATCATATTTGATTTATAAAACTTAAACATTAATTTTAGTTAACCTCGTTATATATACCTTGGTTATCATAGAATCTCTATGACGGTAAGCTTAATATTAAATCATTTAAAATATTTTTTTGGTGATAATTTCAACGTTTTTAAACACTATTCCGTAGCATTTTTTTCTATTAAGATTTTTAAGTTGAAGAAATTTCTATATTCAGTTAGAAACATTCAGGAGGAAATGAAAAGAAGGGTTTTTTGTAGCGTAAGGACTAAGGAATCGTGGCCTCCCTGTGCCTCGTAGAGCGGCAGGACATTCACATGAAACCAAGAGAGAAACAAAAACGATACAATCTAACGGAGCCTGAAGCTGTTGAATGGCTTTTATGTGCCAGCTAGCTCGAAATGACCACTTCTATCCTTAACAGTATCAGTGGAATCTGTTTGGAGAAATAAGCACGAAGAAGGATTACAAGCGCCTGCAAATGTTCTTTTCCCATATTTGCAGTTGGTCGCTGTAACCCGATGGCAATGAGTTTGATGGTGACGATGGGCGATCATAACGATAGTGATGAGAAGTGGCCTATGGCCACTCGAAACTTTCACACGATGGCTTTTTGGCAACTACACCCCATACTCACACATTCCCATTTTGTCGAATCGAACAAAAGCAAGTGTTAAAACTACAGCGAACTCGATTAAGAAATCATCTCGCTTCTCGGGTTTTAACCATTATGGTTTCTCATACTTTGGGGGTGGTCTCTTCATTCCTGGGGGGAAAATACCTTTTTTTTCCTGGAACGCTTTTTCCCCGATCTGCGATGGTATGTCCATTTTACACACACACCGGAACACCGAACCCGGGAAGAACCGAAAATGGAACATTTATTATCGGACCCGCTAGACAATGCAGCTGACAGTTTGGATTTCCCTCCAGACGCTTGATAAATTATATTGTCATTCTAGGTGCCGTCTACCGTCCACCAGACCAAACCTTTGGAATCGGTAGATTCCTCTTTTTCCATGCCCTGTAGCGAGCGCTAAAAACCGGAAACGAAATGTAACTGAGTGTGCAGGATCGGTTTTCGGTTGTTTCTGTTCGCTATACCCGAAACCCGACTTTGTGTGCATGTTTATTTGTGAAAAGTGCACCCAACGACCCAACAGTCGGCGGGAAACCTTTATTTTTTGGAAGGCAGCAGTTTTGCTTCACCTGTAAGATTCGCACAAATGAACAGAAAAGCGTTTCTGTTCTGCGAGAAAATGGCAAAACAGCGGGAACATTTTGATGGTTAGCACAATGTGTTTTGGTAGAAGCAGAAACAAAGTTTACTGCCACAGAGAACACATCGCATTTGGACATTTTTTCGAGTTTCTTTGTAAAGTTATTGCCTTTCGTATTTCGTCACTTCCGGGTGTGCGACCGTTTCAGCGTCCTTTCACAAGAAATTCGAGAAACAAAACAGAACAAACAAATTTGCAAACAAAACTCCCGGAAATAAATACGACGAAATCATTTGTTTTTGGATAAAGCGATTTTGCACCAATGTTGGAGAATGGTGGCAGATAATAATAAGACCCGAATTCCAATGAGCAATGTAATATTGTACGCAATAGGTAACGTGCTAACGTGGAGGCTAATATTAAAGTGCCGCAAGATGTTTTTTGTTTACGTTGGGCTCCAGATTTGGAACGCGAATTCTCACAGGAGCTCTTATGTTTTCTTGAGTAAATGTGTTTTACTTGCTTTGGATTTATTTTAAAATATGCAGTAAAAAACATTAAAACCATATATCATGCATGTGAAACTTTTGTGAAGAGTGATTTATGTGAATTTGATTTATCAAGATTCTTTGATACGAATTTTGTATGTAGAGTCATTCGAATCATGAGTTGATTCTCATGCAGGAGTCACTATAATGATGATTTCTATCAGCTGTGCGATGATTTCATAGGAAATTATCCTATTCTGGATCTGGTGGCGCTGGATCCTTTTGACTTAGTTCAGAAGTATTTTCCAAGAACTTTCTTCAAAAAGTCCTGAAAGATGTATGAATCTTGTGAGGTTTCTCTGGTCATGTCACGTGTATGACACCGCGCGATCCAGTATTTCTCCAGACTGCAAGGTGAACAATTTCAAGATATTGTCCCTAATATGAGCAGCACAACGACAATGAAAAGCCACCATCACTCCTTATCCCCAAAAATCCAATTCGACACTACAAGAGCTCTGAAGCTCTTGTTTATACAATCTAGTTAAATTAATTTCCCAAATGAAGATCGATCACTATAAGAGCTGACATCGAACCAGACAAAATCATATCATAAAAATGTTTTTCCACACACTCTCACAGTAAGATCCCAAGATATCTAATTAGATAATGCTTCAAACTCTGGACAATGTGTTGCCTTCGTGATAGAGATATTTGCAATAGTGAGAGGAGAATAGTATTCCCATTCTTTGCTGTCCAATAACTGCAAACTGTTCGTGTTGTGGAGAGATATTGGAGCACTTTTTCTACTAATTATATTTGATTGATTGTTGCTCTTGCTGTGATTCTTGCGTTGTTCCATTTGCGTGACTTAATTAAAAGTGATATCACGTTTAATATGGAAGATGGAACGACTTCTGTTTCCATTTAGTCGCAAGGACATCCGGTTGTTTCTCTTATCAATCATTAAATCGTAATCATTGTATCTTAAATGTCAAAATATTCTTACAGAATCGCTAAAATGAAACACCCTGTTTCGGGGTTAAATCTTTAATCAGCTAAATATTCGCCACTAAAGGTCGAAACTACATATGGAATCACTTTTCATTGTGCTATTTTTATCCGTTTAGTAAACAAACCCAGTACTGACAATTCTCACATTTTCCACCATACAGAAGGGGATTGATAGCAAAAAAGCAACCACTTGAAAATCACATCCGAAACCCATTCGGATCAATCAGCTGTCAGCGGCACGGCAACACATCGGTGTACTGCGCCTTTCCACCTTTTAAATATTTTAATCATGATTGATTGATTGGTTGATTAGCTTGGGATAAATAATTTCTGCCTACCGTTCCGTGCGCCGGCCCAAAAACTTAATCCATTCGCCGCGCGCACAATAGGGACGAGCCGGAGCACCCACTTCCGGTGCCGCTCGGGGACTTAGTTCCGCTGTGCTGCGTGAAAAAGAAAAACCTTTTCACGCGAACTGCAAACGCAGAACGCGGCGTTGCGGTGTGTGGTTATTCTTGTGTTTTTTCTCCCTCTCCAAAGCGAAAGTGGTCACGTGATGTCGCTCCCAGGGAAAAAAAGTATGTGATTGCAATAATCACTTGGCATGGGAAAACTGCTCAACAAAACCCCGTTTGTTCAGCTCCCTTGTTGTGCTGACATTCAAAGTTATGAAAAACCGAAACAACAACTTAAGCGCATTCTTTCTGTTTTATCATTCACCCCATTCACTCTGTGTGTGTGTATCGGGCCCCCAAAAATTCAATCCACCCAACTTTTTCCGATTGTCTTCTACAGATGCTGACCCCTTTATCAAGCCTATTTGACGACCCGGAAAGGTGACTCGAAAACCTACACCCCCGGTTTGCCAGTAATAGGCTGCAAATAATTTAATTGAAAATGTCCTGCAGCACTCGAGACGTTTCGGGAGAAAGGTTTTATTTAGTCGTTGCCTCTGTCAATATAATCCTTATGAATTAAACCCTTCATCCGTGAACCTCCACGCGGGGTCGATGGAAGCAAAGAGGGAAGCGAAGTTTGAACCGTTTCGGGCCCTATAATGGCAAACATTGTGCGAATACACCGTAACCTCAGTCCAGTGGCTTTCGCCTTCGCCGTCGGTACTGACGACAGATAGACAACTCATCGAGCGTGGCATTTTCCGCCATTGAAAAAGGTTCCGTCTTTACCCGGGCCGGGGGTTTCATTGGAAAACCGGTGAAATAGAAACATTAAAATCTCGCCCTAAGGTGCCTGCGGGATATTTTAAATTGGTTAAAGTCTTCAACAGCGGTCGCTACTTAGAAGTTACTTAAAAGGAATAAATAGTAAATCAGAACGAGTCATGGATTGAAGTTAGTTAGGCAGATGTTTCTAAATATTTACGTCATTCAAGAAAATATTACACAGAACCAAAACAAAAGAGAAGAAAGAACAACGCAAAAACAACATTCAAACCGCAACACATCACTAAAACAATCAATTTCTATAGAGCATTCTTCCCCCCAGTTGAGAATTAATTGCTCCCTTCTGTTGGATTTATCCAATGCTCACACATGAATCACACACGGTAAAAGCCATTTGGGTTTAATTGAAATTGACAGTTGACTCCCTCGCGAAGCCAGTTGATTTTTCGTGAAATAATCGGTCCACGAAAATTCTTCATCATCTCGCACACCGGCCCATCCGTACGAAAGTGATCCAATTTTCGACAACCCAAGGGCGTGTCAATCAATCCAAGGTTCCTGGGATAAAAATGGTTCCCCAGGCTGCGTTAGCTAAGGGATGCGTTTAATCACATTCGTTACCGACAAAAGGGTTTTTCCCCCACATTGAAGAGACAAGGCTCGTTCCCATATCGGCGTGCCGAAATCGGTAAGAAAAACCATG
The DNA here is from genome assembly GCF_943734845.2 of Anopheles funestus. Classification (NCBI taxonomy): domain Eukaryota; kingdom Metazoa; phylum Arthropoda; class Insecta; order Diptera; family Culicidae; genus Anopheles; species Anopheles funestus. Next base: position 79,571,615 of record NC_064599.1, on the reverse strand, counting down.
CTTCCCGTGTCTGCCAAAGCAAAACACGTAGCTCATTAGCATACGTATGCACCGTGTGTTTGTGCAAAATAAAAAGGAAGGTGTGCCCACCCGTGTGCCCTGAAATGGTTTCCATTGCTTCGTGGCATATGTCTTGTTCGACGTGCCCCTTCATGCAGCGTCCGTTCGATGCGCTGCGTTGTGATAACGGAATGGATGTGAGCGCAAAAAAAAATAATGCACCACGAATAAAGCAACACTTGTGCGGGCAGGTCTGTCGGTTACTGTCACGAATGGAGCCCGCATACTTTACACCCTTCCTTGTCCAAATCCTTGTCCCAGAGATCGAGATACATTTGTAGCTTGGGCTATAAAATTCACATTTTGCAATGGTTGGAACGTGATTTTTGATAAATTCATAACATTCATTTGCCATTGGCCTGGCGCTTCGGTTTCTTCTCCGACAGCGTACGTATTCGTTAAAAAGTGTTTCACGGCAAGACATGCGGCAACACTAAGAAAATGATCCCATCGCTCGCAACAAAACGCGACACACGTAGGTTTGTACGCGCAAATCATGAACAAAATGTGAAATTAGAATAATAAAACGTGTGCGTGTGTATGTGCGTCTGTTAAGCTCTTCTTTTGCCTGAATGAGCTAAAGGAGCTTGTTTTTTCTCTCATTCACAAATGACGAATGAGCGACATGTCTTGCAGAATTTTTTTTCTGTACCAAGATAAAAACCGACACAAACGAAGCATAAAGTGATGTAATTGGTATGGAAAACGGTGACGGATTCCGAGAAATCGATACCGTGTGGAATTTACAACGACTTACGATGCGGGTGCAGCAGCAGCAGCGACATTGAATTGAATGCAGTTAAAATGTCAATTGAATTCAAATTTCCCTTCATCGTTCTGCTGCTATCGGGCTATGGGTTGCATCATCAGCGTAAGATGCGTTGCTGAGCTTTTGGTACGTGCGGGCTGCAGCAATGATGTTGATGTGAGGATGAGTAATAAGATGGCACTTTTCCTGGAAGCGAACGCAATCAAGCCGGATGATTTGTTGAATACAATGAGATCTGTTTGTAGCAGAATAATAAAATCTCACATCTCGAAGAAGTGACTATCTGATTGATTATTTGGAAATAAGTTACATTGTACGTTTGAAGTTTTAAAATACGCCGGAAAAACAATTCAAATCTTGTTGAATTCTTAAGTATTATGTGGAACAAAAGAAAGCTTCGTTAGGCACTAAGTGACCACAAGATATGAACAATAGCACAATAGCGACAATAGCTTAAAGTGCAGTAGAAACTTAAGGTAAAAAACGAGGACACAATAATGTCATCTTTACCCAGGAAATTGGGAGTGTCTGAAATATGTGAAAGGCGATAGACGAAAGGGTCATACGAGTTTTGGAACATCTGACCAGTGTCTACAACCTAGAAGATGTGATTAATGCTGCAGGTGGAAAAAGTAACTCCAAAGACAATAACATCGTTCACTTCGACTACACCTCAAAATCGGTAATGATGTCTCCTAAGTCCATCCAACAAAGTTTGACGATCTTCGACGGGCAAATGAGCTTTCCTTCAGAATTTACGGAGATCTAAAATATAGTTACGAAATGTCTTCAAAAGTTATTCACATCATCAAGAAGAATTGTGAGAAGTAATTGAGAAGGATTTGAAGAAATTGGTATCACACCCTGAAGTGTGTGAAATCTCCATTTTTGAAGATAATATCCAGAAGTTCACGATATTGTCCCATGTTAATCACAATTATCTTCAATTAATGAACAAATACCAGTCAAAATTTGACAAATAGTTTCAGTTGAGAATTCAACATAAATTTTCATCTAACTTCTATATCCGGAAATAGCAAATACATTCCTATTTCCTTACTCCACCCTCAAGAGCACTCCGTTGAACGCTTCGTTGCGTACAATTTTTCAAAAACAAAAACTCTGGATTCAGCTCAAAATTGACCTCCCGCACAGAATGAGCACGAGCCGTGTCATTGTTCCCCGGTGGACAGTTAACGTCAATTTGCTTACGTTTCGGCGAATGAGTTTGACGAACTTTTCCACCGGGGGAAAAAACGGCAGAAATACAATCGCGCTCCCTTTTGTTTGTGCCTAGTTAAACAGTAAGTGCAATAATAATCATAATAACTAAACATTAATTTTTCCAACGTCACACAAAGCTTGTCCAGAAGGAAGGGAGAATGAGCAAGAGGACGAGTTGTTAAAACGCGAATTCCCATTCGAATTCTCGCAACTGCCGGTCCGGTGTCATTAGTGGCGTGCGTGTGATGGGGCTGGGATGAGATGAATTAGAATAATTATTAAACTGTCCAAAAAATGCTATCGCGAGCGTGGTTTCAGTGGTTCGATGTCATATATGCCAAGCTTGGAAGCATAATGGGCGAGTGAAATAAACGGACGTGAGAAAAAAGGAGGCAAGCACGCTTATAACCGAATAAAATGATTTGCTGTCCGAGGTTTGAGTAATATGCTGCGGCTTTGGCTCATGTCGTTAATGGGCCCACGAATAGCCCGAGCGATAAACCGCCCGGGACGGTGACCGAACGGCGCAAAGTGTGTGTAGAATGGGTAGCTAATGTAGGAAATTTACAATAAAATAAATAACACCCATTCGTTTTAAGCTGCAAGCCACGAGCAGACGAACCGACCGATAGGAGGTCACAGCGCACAGAGTTCCCAATTGCTTCGGCAGCCCCGCGTGCACGGTTGGAAAGAAATTACGTTCATCCGAATGGTGATGTGGCCGAAGGTGAAGAAGACTACATACATTTGAAAAAAAACGGTGTAACCGTAGCTCGCGCGCGTACTCATCATGGAAGTAATCATAAAAACCACCAACTTCCCAATGCCTTTTGCCATCACGTGATGAATGATCGGTTTTTGCTTCTTTTGCGCTTTATTTTGTTTTTTGCAGAGTTTTTTTTTAAAGCATTGCGATGGAATGCTTTCTTAATTCTGCTGTAAACAAGCCTTTACATTTCTCTTTCACGTCCATTTAAGCGCTAAACACGCACATTTGGCTGTATGAAATCGGAAAACTCTATGCTGCAGTAGGTGAGGCATCACATAAGTTTCTTCGTTTGGTTTTATTACACTAAGAGCAATAAGTTTGATGGAATGCTCGCAACCAAAGGTAAACGATCGATTTAATTCGTCTTTTTTAACATTGTTCTATAATAAATTTAAATATAAATTACCATGTGTTTGATATTACTTCAGTAGCTTATTATTTTTCTTTACTTAATTTTTCTGATGTTTATTCGAAAAATTAAGTAAAATACATTTTATTGGATCATGTTTTTTATAAATTTATTTTTTAATTAAATTTTGCATTGATGAGAAGATTAATCAAACAGAAACCACTGTACTTATGCTGTTCACAGCGACGCTTTCACAGCAGGGAGCTACACACAGAGCGTTAACTCCTTAAAGAATTGCGGAGCCGGATTCACATGTCTTACACTTTATGGCTTATTGATGAGAGGCAAAAACCGGTGTGCCACCGGGCATTAACCAAAAACAGACATTTATTTATTTGCAAAAAAAAATAAACACACGGCAAACACATTCATACCACCAAAACCCATAAATTGGCTATTTATATTCATAAGCAATTAGGAGAAGTTTAATTGCATTTCACTGGTACGCAAGATTGCTTTAAACCTCGTTGCTGTTGGCTTTACTTCCAATTATGCTTTTTAAAGAAGCTGCTTCCGTCTTGAAATGTTTATGTGTGGGTTTTTTTCGTTTCCCTCTGTGTATGATATTCATTTTTCTGAGGAAAATTTTAAGATATTAATAAGTCATAGAATGGAAAGATTTATTACCATCATTTACCCCAAAACTGGAGTCCTGAGCAAAAACACTCGAATGTGGCCGCCTGTATGAAGGTCCTGTTAACAAATTTATCATCCGACCGGGCACGTTGTTGATTAGATAAGATGAAGCGGTTCGCTTGTTCGCATCTTTCCGCTGTTTTTTTGTTGCTGTTATTGAGTTGAAAATTCTTAAAAGATGTTTTACACACGTTTTGCGTTCTATTTCTTTTCCTAAGAAGAAGAAAAAATTCGAAACACTCCCCATCACCTGAAACAGAACAGTCTTTATCGGGTTCCATCAGTGTCCATTAGAAGAAGAATATATTCACCCTGCCGGACACGGGAGTGAATTTTGGTGTTTATAATTTATTCAACCAATCGCTTGATTTATGGCGACAAGTTTCGATAAATCGGTTTCGGACTCATTTGGTCGGAATGGCGATCACTTCCTAGACCGATCGGGAACTACTTTTAAGGCGCGGTGAGATGATAAAATAGCGTGCCATTCATCTTAGCTCATCGCAATAAATCTTACACCGTTTTCAAGACGGATGACACTGGACTGGGTGAGCGAGAATTGTGGTGGCCATTGACATAAAAAAGCACAGGAACTGTTTGGAATATTTTTGCGCGACTTTACCACTTGTTGGAAGCTTTCCGCAGACGAGTTCCAACGACTGGTCCGTATTCTTTCGGCGGGAAAATTAACGTCGGTGTGATCACTTGGGCAGTGTCGGCACGGGCATTTGCTCTAGTGCGTGCCATGATCGGTTTCAACGTGCAATAGTACACGATCTCAACGATGCTAAGTATGCTAACGCCCATAAAGAGTCCGAGAACGCCACCACAGTTGGCTAGGAAATCGCTTATTCCGAACAGCTCACTTCGTTTAATGGGTATAAAACGGGACACCTTAAAGTGAATCGACAGATAGGACAGCTCAGTTCTACAAAGAAATGACGAAAAGAACAATATAATTTTGAACCTCAACGAACTTAAGAAAGTTTCTTCTTACGCATTGGTAACATTAGCGATAATATGAATACTCTCAGCTAGTTTTCTCCAGTCGAACATGGCCTGTGATATCTCCGTATTGTAAAACAGTGCATTGCATGCCGGCAGACAATGGCAATGCTCCAGGAAGTTATCCGTCATATTAAGCTCATGCAGCAGGTCCATCTCTTCCAATACTGAAAGTGCTTTATCGGTACAGCTCGCCTTTCCCAGACCGCAAATCCGAACATCCTTCGTACGGGGCAATGGGAACGGAACACAACCGCACATGTTGAGGGTATAGTTCGAGAGACACTCAATGTCGCAGTTATACTTGGAGTACACTTTAAAGTAACGCAAGTAACGCTCATGGTTGTAGTAACACAGACGACGCTCAGGTTTATAATTACGCACATTGGGCCCAGTGTCAAACAGTATTGGTTCGACCGAGACCGACACCTCCTGACTCAAAGGAATCCGAAAGAATTGGTTCAGCATACGTGGATATTGCACCGGCGAGTGAAGGTGTACTTTAAATCCCTGAAAAGAGTTCTTTGGAAAACAGTATCTACCTACATAACCTGAGCATCGACATAGGATCAGTTGAAGATACATACTCCGCACAGATAATCCATATCGTATTTCTGGACTTTCAAGATGACGAACATTCCGGCTCTTCTTCCCGCACCAAATGCTCGTCTCGGATACGTTTCCCCTCCTGCTCTGCTGCTGTACCCCTCATCCATGTTCCACTGCTTTGACGTTTCATTTTCCGCCATGTACTCGTACTCGGAGTGTAGCTGTTCGCGTCTCATAAGATCGTCCACTGCTAGCGAATTGAACGTGTAACATATTCCGGCTTCCGTAAGGGTTTGCTTGAAGAAATCTTTACAATTGACCACGTGTTCCCTCCAACCACACGTCAGAAAGATGTCTTCAAACGGAATGGCTAGCCTCTCCAGATATTCCACCACGTTATCTGCATACGAGTCGTTGTTCATCTCTATTCCAAACGAAAAGTCACACACCTGCAGAAGAGCCTCTAGCTTCGCTATTCTAGAAGATGAACGAAATAGTACAACCAGACCCGAAAAAGAGTTTTGTCGAACACAGAGTACTTACTGCTCATCCGCCATAAATTGCCACAGCTCTTCATCATTGTACAGCTGATAGGCTTTGGTAAAGTCAAGATCCTTCTTGCGTGCTTTCGTTTCCGGACAGATTGTCACAGCTGGGAAAGGGATGGTAAACACCGGTGACGGTTTCTCCGCAAATGTCACTACAACAGGTTCTCGATCCCATTTCCTGTAGACACTGTGTATCAAACTACCGCAACCGTACAGTGATAGTAGACAAACAATTATCCACCAGACTCTGCAATTCACGACTACATAAAGTTAGACATCGGATGAGGCTCGTCGACGGTGAACGATATGTTTACGCTACCTCTCTATTGTAGTACGTCTATTGCCGACCAAATACTTAAATCCATGGATCGTGCTATTGGTGCAGTAATCTACCCAAAGACTTCGCTTGCCGTCCTCCTTGTACGATTCGTTCAGTAGTTCGGGTTCCCAGAGATTATTGGGGATTGATGTTCGCGCCTTTGCTAACTTCATCTCAACCATGTCCAATGCCCAGTAAGGTAATGATATAACTGAAACAACCCTTCTACTACCTTTGGAAAGAAACAATAGCGTGCAAATGAAAAGTTAGAGAGTGGGATCCTGATAAAAAATGAAAACTAAATGACTCCCAGACGGACTGCAATTAATGCGAGCGTGTCATGGTAGATATTAAAAATGGATTTGAAGATGGTTGTAGATCATATTTGATAACGAGCGAAGGTTTATGGCAAAGGTTTCATATGCTTTTTTTTCGTACACATTTACTTCCATGCTGTTCATGTGTGGCACGTTCAATACAATACTGTGCCAGAAATTAATGGACGAAAACCTTCCCAAACCAATACACTCACACATGATTTTCCTATGCTTACCAAGCAAAAATCGTTAAAAAACGACCAACCTAGTGTACGGAAATTGGCGTGATAAAAGTTGCACTCAATGTGCACAACTCGTCACCACCGCAATGTCGGCATACCCGACTGATGACCCAACGATGGACGCACGTTCGCCCTTCGCAGGAGAAAGGCTTTTCGAGACGGAATCTCGCAGCGAAAGGCATCCAAATCTTGGAAGTAATGAATATTTATTTATTCACTGTTGTTTATTTATTATTTCAACAGTTTGGCGAACCGTGCAGCCGAATTCGGATTGGATTTAGTCTGACAGGAAAATGGCTGCAGGGCAATGCAATTTTTTGGTTTTTGGTGCACAATGGGAAAGTTTAAAATCTAAGGAATGGACAAATCGTGTAATGGCCTTGTTTATTTAGAGAGCAACAAAACGGCAACATACTTTTTTTATTTTTTTTAATTTTTGTACGCTAATGTCTATTTTTTTTTTGTATTTTAAACTTCAATGATTAATGTACAAACCTGCTTCAACACAAATTTTATGTTCTTCGCCTACTGTTCCAACAAGAAGACATCTGTAAGAAATAAAAAAATACGTGCCAAAACGAAAATCGTGACGCTCGAAGATCATAACTGTGCACCCTCCAAACCAGCCTCTAGCACAGCAAACAACCGCCGAAAAAAACCCGGAACGTCCTGATCAACTGTCAAGCGTTGGAAGATTTTTCGGTTGTTTATCTGACGAGAATTTCACGGCCCAGTACGCTGATCCTCCCAGAATTTGGGGCAATCCAACCGGAGCAACAGCAAAAAAAAGGGCTGGCAAGACGAATTGTTTTGCGGCTGTCCACTGTTTTCTGTTTCACAAACTCACAATCGCTGAAGGTGCGTGTATGCGCGATCAGCTTAAGATCACATTTTTCATGCTCGTTTGAAGCCTCCAGAACCTGCCTGTCTGGAACGTAATGCAAACAGTGCCGTGCGTTGTTTTTTGTTTTGTGTGTCTTAAAAAGGGGAGAAATTCCACGTCTCTAAAAAACTTGCAGACGTGCCCAGCGAATTGGCGAAAGAAGATCTTCAAGTAAAAAATAACCCACAACTACGCAATTTTGGTGGGAGGTGAGAAAAGTCGTGCGCGATCGTGAACCGCAATTTGCAAACAATTTTCATCAGGTTCTTCTTTTTGTTTTGAAATTGAAATTTACCCCTCTGGGCACTGGCGCACCACCGTCAGCCCGATCAATCTTGGCTTTTTTAAGGTACCTGAAGTAAAATTGTCCCGACGACGACGTCGTATGATGGACGGCGTATATTTTTTGTTTTGTTCTGTTCCGTGGCGGCTAACAATTACCGTGGAAGGATTCTGTCGCATCGCGATTGTACGTTTTCTTAAATTTATTTTTTTGATTCTGCAAAACACTCAGTTTTAGCTCGTTCTTCCACTTTCGGTGTACGCTGATTAGGGGAAGCTGTTAACCAAAGATACCGGTTTTTTGTGTGTAATAATTGGAAGACGCATCACCTTCTCGTCATATGAAAGAAAGAAAAAAACCCAAAAGGGTGCCAACATGTATCGGTGCAGTGTGCAGTTTTTGGTACTTTCTCCTGTGACCATTTTCGACGCTTCGATGCCCTAAGGGTGGAAGAGCAAAAATGCATTAACGGTTCCTTTGGAATGGGTACCGAAGAAATGCTAAAGCAATCAACGAAAGTACACGAGTGATGGATGAAGCATGTAAAGCTGATCTTTAAAACTGGCCGTAAGCTAAATGTTGCTCCGTTTGCAATAAATGCTTAAAGCTTAAGGTGCGGAATACTTCACACCTTCGAGTGGCGAAAACATGTGCTTGAGTTTAAAATGGGAATAAACAGAAGTGTTTCAGTACGTGTCCCTGAGTGGTTCGTCAGGACTAAAGGAATGTTTTAAATTATTCTATTATAATTAGTAGTGTTTGAAAAGCGTCTTATAGCGTACATGTACTTCATCAAACACTTGAACTCAAGAAGCATATTAAGTGGTAAATGACATTACTTTACTATTTTTATTTCAACTATCTATTTTTTTGTATTAATATAAATATATAAAACATAAATTACAAAAAGCAGTCAAACAAAGAAAAAAGTCATATTTAGGTCACTGCATAAAGAGAAAAAACAAGAAAATAAATACAAACACTTGAAACAAACAACATGAATAACTAATGAGTAGGATACACACGTGAAAACCTGAAGCATTATCTATCGCATCGTTGCAAGCCTTGATAGCATAGTCAAGAAATAAAACACGAGAAAGGTCAATCGAAGGCCTAAATCATACCTTGTACAAGTCAACTCGTTACAACGCCAAATCCCCCCTGGGACACAAAATGACAACCCCATATTACACGATGTGTCCCATATTTACATGGCATTGTCGTGCAGGGGTGCATATTTCCTATTTTGAATATTTTAAAGCCACACAACCGATACATGACATCGATACCGGGAGTGCTAATTGCACGACTCACCGCGTAATAAAACCACCGCAAGCGAATACCCGGCCATAGCTTCCCGTGCAAGAATGGCGCCAACGTCGATTCCAATACGGCTATACTCAGACCGGGCGGCAAAGTTTGCATCGAAGCAAGGCCGACCGATCACTACGCGCAAGCTAAAACAAGCAAGCAACATCGGATTGAACTGCTTTCGAGACTACTGTGCGAATAGTTCCATCCATGGATTTAAGTACTTTGTGGGTGCGAATCGAACGAAAGTGGAAAAGTATGCTCGTATGTGATATTTGTTTTGCCAAAAAGCACTTTAACATTATTCTTTTGTCTCCTAGAATATGGTGGGTTGCGATGTGCATCCTCTCGATATACGGGTGTGGTAGTCTCATACAAACCGTGTACGATAAATGGAGACGTGATCCGGTGGTGGTTACCTTCGCGGAGAAACCAACCCCTATCTACGATATTCCTTTCCCGGCCGTTACCATCTGTTCGATCACGAAAGTGAAATCCAATGTGCTCAACTTTACCGCCGTTTATCAGCGTGTTGTACATGGTGGAGGAAACATTACAGAGCAGGAGTAATATCTAGATCCAAATTCTTGAAGTTCAATATACTATTGCCATTAATATTTCAGGTACGATCGGTTTCTAGCCATGATACAAGTGTGTGACTTCTCGTTCAACAAATATCTAGCCAACCAAAGCTTCGACGATAACCTTGTGCACATGCTGCAGGATATAGCCATCCCGTTTGAGGAGCTGTTCTTGATGTGCGTGTGGAGAAACAAGTATGTCAGCTGTAGAGATCTTTTCGAACCAACAATAACAGAGCGTGGTATATGCTACACCTTCAACGGACTTTCTGGAGAGGACATTTTACGTGCGGAAGAATATCACCAAGATTTTGAACATTTGGGCGAAAAACGATCGTCCGAGAACTGGTCAATGGAGCAAGGATACCGACCAAATCTAGGGTTAGATGTATACCCGAGAAGAGTGATTAGTGCGGGATCCAATGCGGGTCTAGCTGTGTTCTTGAAATCAGACATTGAAGATATGGATTATCTTTGTGGGGTATGATAAGACTTACTTCTTGCTATTCTTGGGTGAATTTGAACCCCAGGTTTTTTTTACATCTCATTGCAGAATTCGTTTCAGGGCTTTCAGATACAAATACACACTCCCCACCAATGTCCTCAGATTTCGACCCAAAACATACGCGTTCCGATGGACCATGCGCTTACCGTTCGCATCGAACCATTTCTGATAACCACCTCGGAAAACGTGATGTCCTACAGCCCTCAGAAACGGCTCTGCTACTACACAAACGAACGGTATCTGCGCTTCTTTCGGATCTACACCAAGCGCAACTGTGAGTTGGAGTGTTTGGCTAACTTTACGCTACATATGTGTGGTTGCATCCAGTACTCGATGCCACGGGCGGGTGGCGTACACATATGCGGCATAGAGAAGCTGGAGTGTTGTGACAATGCTGAAGCAATTCTACAGGAGCAAGGGCTAGGTTTGGTGGACAATTCGTCTCGTTTACTGCTGCGATCGTGCAATTGCTTGCCGGGTTGTATATTTCTTGAGTACAATACAGAGATCTCGCAGGCACACTTCGACTGGCGAAAGCTAACTAACACGATCCATCTGTATGAGCAGGAGTTGAACCAGTAAGTGAATTGGGTTAATATTACATGGAGAAAGATTTTCTTATTATCAAACATTTCTTGAAGCTCACAATTATCTTCAATGACGATCTACTACAAGGAGACACAATTTATCTCCATCAAACGCAATCAATTGTTCGGACTGAATGACTTTATAGCCAACTGTGGTGGCATCCTTGGTCTGTTCATGGGTGTCAGTCTACTCAGTATTGTAGAGATCTTGTACTACTTTACAATGAAGCCACTGATCGACCACTGTTTGAAAAGGACGGCAAAGGAGAATAACATAGCTACGGTGCAGCCGTATATACCAGGACATGTTTATAGTACAACATTCAACAAGTTCCTGCGAGATATGGCTTAGTCTGATGATGTGCTTGAAAAAAAAACAATTTGCTTTCTCTTTTAAATTCAATAAAACGAACTGCTTAAAGGTTCAGTAATATTTGATTCTTTTGCCTCTAATTATTGTTTTACAGAAAGACTACATGTAAAAAGCATATGTTTTTCGTATACGTTATCCTGCCAGCTGCAACCGACCCTTTTCCAAATCCTGCTTAATGGTTTGGGCAAAGATACAGCTGGCTTATCGGGACTACAAATCAGTCTGTTTAATGCTCCTCCTCCACCTAACACTTGCGGTACGCGGTGGATGCATTTCTCTCAAGTGCTTACGAATTCGTTCCGTTTCCTTTTAATCTTTTATTTGTTCGACTGGGTACCACACTGCACCCGATCGACGAGATTAGCAATGCATAGAGTTTTACTGGCTGGCGGCGACTTTTACCATTCTGACCACACAGAAGCTTCCTTCGGGTGGAGAAAAAAAAAAGGATCACCGAGTAGTGTTGTTATCTTTTCAAAGTGCATCAAACACCATCACTTTGCGCTCCGATCTCGTCCACCGATCTGGAGAACATGACATGAACAAAAGGAGGACCCGGTGAAACCCCTCGGGATGAGAATGAGAGGTTCTTATGACGTTTAATTTTTTAATTAAAATTACTGTTTATCCTTTACACGAGAGCTTAAGGGAACGTTTTAGACATATTCTCGGCTGGTGAAAGGAGAAAGGGTCAGTTTCATTTAGCTCTTTCGTGGATTTAAATGTAGATTGAAAGTGATACATTTCCACTCAGGTGCTCGTACCGGATTGACTAGAGTTTCAATTCGTGTTTTGATCGTACAAAAGGACGTCCAAATGTTATTTCCTGTGAAACGATTTTCTTGTTGTGTCTTGTAAAGGACAGGTGTTTTTCATTGTTTTCGGCTGCGCTAGCTACACACCACTTCACATAATATTCATCTTGATGCAGCTTCATACCACTGAAGTGCCTGAAGCGAGCAGCGCAACATGACATTTCAGAAAAATGTTAATGGAATAATCATAAAAAATGAAAACTAGAAAAACGGTATGAAAATGGTTTCAAGAAGAGGGAGAACCAACTGTTGGATTGGAGAAAAGCTCACCCCAGGAAAAGGTAAACATGTGCAACGACGCGCGCGTTCACTCATAAAGATATGTTCAGCGCGATAAGCCAGCGTGTAATAATGGAAAATAAAGTAAATAGTTTATTTTTTACCCCCGAAATACCCATCATGGTGAAAAGTAAAACTGACCTTCCTTTCGTTAGAAATTGCTTTGGTGGCATATTTTCTTTTTTTTATTCTTATTCGCCGTTCTAAGCTGAAAGTAGCAAATCGCGATAAGCATCAAACCGTATCGAAGTTTGGATAGTTTTAATGAAAAAATTTCACCCTTCTCAACCCACACATTAGGAAAGTTCGGCTGGAAGTTCCACCAAAAAAAAACCTGGGAGCTTGTAATTCAATAATAATGATAAGCAAACCAAATTAGACAATAAGGAAGGGAAAAGCTTCCGAGTCATCTTAGCAAACAAAATGGGATTGTTCGAATGGAATTAATTTCAAAGGATTATAGACTCATCGCTGTCACCCTCCAGTTTCTTCAATCTTCCCCCCCACCCTTTGGGTGACTATTAGAAGCAAACCACCTGGATGTACACCTACCCTTCAACCCCATCTGTCATATTTTTAACGTCATTTTAATGTTCTTTTCTCTGTTGTCATGCTCTAAACGCAAATTGCGAGTAGATAAGGCGATAGCTCCGGGTCGCCTGAAAGAAACCCTCCTCTCAAACCCCTATTCCCCTGGCCGGGTTGGAACGGGTTGGAAAGTTTTGCGCACAACATTCCAAAAAACCCGAACGTCCCCGGGATCCCGTGTCCCAACATTCCTTATCGGAAGCGAAGTAGTTAAATTTACGATCACCAAAAACTTCGCCAGAGTTTGGGTTAATGCTGCTCTATTAACGCCTAAATAACCGGAACCGTCTTAAATTTCCTTAAACCCAGCCCAGCTCCCTACCTGTGCTGTGCCCTTGTCCAAACGCGCTGGTTCGAAAGATCGTTAACCATTAACGACCACGCGGGGATGCAATCGGACACGGCAATCTTTGGCATTGGTGGAAGTGTGTTTTGTTTCACGGCACGATAGGTATCGCTGGAATCATAATCGTAATCGTAAATACGCATGAAGTTATTGTTTATCGTGGTTTAAAACAAATAGACGTACGCTAGACGTACGGTTTGTCGGGTGTTTGATGTGTGTGTGGGCTGTGACAAAAGATGTTTCACATTACCTTGAAGATATGAAGTATTGGACAGGGGTGATGCATGCTTTTGATACGCCTAAATCGGAGTAGGAACTATAATTCTTCACACTAGGCTATATTTTACATGATGTTTCATGATGTATTATATCTTCCAGAGTCCTTCATATATGGTTGTTCAATACATGCATTATAATTTCGGGAACTTCAAACTTATTACTTAAATCTTCCTGTATGTTTGCTCATTGCATAATATTAGTTTAAACCCACTACTTCTAGTAATTTCTGATACTAAATAGATTCCAAGAATCAAATATAATGTATTTTAAGCTTGTTAACTACTCGCGACAACAATTTACAGAATTTAGGAACGATAAGGTAAAAATAAATGTCATTTATGTTGATTCAATCAATCCAGTAAACTTCATCAGTCATCTACACAGTCACAGCCAGAAGCGGATTTAGTCATTAAAACATCTTAATTAAATTTGGAACTGTCTGTATTAATAAGATCTGTACAATGTACGAATCGTGAACATTGTTTGATGGCGTTTTTAATTTATCTTCACATGTTTATAATTCTTGTTTACCGATAATGTGCTCAGCTCCGTGGGTGGCATTAGTGGGCGAATGACCCATCCCAACGCCCATCCACACACACACCTTACCATCTCTCAGCATAGGCTTATCGCCGTCCCGGAGTAGAAGTTGGCGGATGTTTTATGACCACTCCTTCATTCCTTGTATCATCCACGTTTTAGTGCGTTCATGCTTTCCGTTTACCGCCATGCTAATCTCAATCTTTCCCTTCCAGCTTGGTTCCGCTAGTAATGTGTATAACAGTGCAAACAGCGGTAACCGAAAGTTTGTTCACGTAGAAAACGGAACGGAAGCGAGTTTGTCCATCAGGGGTGGAAGTCTGTTTTGTAGGCAGATAAGATGCAACAGACGGAACACATCACTTCCAGGGAAAAATTTATCGCCTTCTACGGTACGATAGGCATCGCTGATGAGACGCAAAGTTCTTTGGCAGTTTTGCTGGAACATTTCTAGATGGACAACTGAGCCACACAAAAAAAAGCAGCATTAAACATTCTAATGGCACTTTGTTTTGTAGAAGACGACCAAGGGTTCTAAGCTCGCCCTGTTTTTTCGGTGTGTGAAAAGTGAAAGAATACTCACATGAGCTTACACTCAACAAAGAGAACAAGGTTACCAAATATTTCCCCCCCCAAAAGGCAAATGTCTCACACTTAGCAACGAGTTACAAGTGAGTCATTTTGACACCTGTTGATTAAATCTTTACTTATTTTTTTTTACCCTAAGGCATACTGTCTGAAGTGTGTTTGCATTGGGAGCTATAACATTTAGGAACCGGAATCTTCTCACAAAAGGCATAATGTGAAATAAATGTTGCAATAAAATGGAACAAAGAAACAGGCGTTGAATGACCATTTCAATTCAATCCATTACGAGGACATATTCTTCAAATCTCCATTGGGTGCTACAATTTTTATAGCCTCCATGAATATTCACTTTGGGAATATTTTGAGAAAGACTTTGAGAAAGAGTGTAGCTTTACCAAAGTTAGTGAATATAATGTTAAATTGTGAGATTGAATTTAAATTTCAATTTTACAATTTTTAATTTGAAAATAGTGTGACGATAACATTCTCATGGTATAAACGAAGCTGTAAACTTTAGTAATTTTTAAACATAATTTATATTTACGCTTGTAAATATATAAAAAATCTTCGTTTTTAATACAAAAAGAGCCTTCAAGAAATTTTAAATATTAAAACGTTTATTTCTTAAAACATTTATTCAATCACTATCGGAGCATGTTCCACACTGGAAGAAAGATAAAACATTCCGAGAATCGTGAACATTTTCCTCATCATTTCACTCACGCAATAGACTCATCGCTTTAAATTTCACAAGCCAAGAACTTTCCCAAAAACTGAAAATCGTATTTCCGCACCAAAGAAAAGTCTAACTGTGGGTACAGCTCCGGGACTCCACCAAGTTTTCCATTTCCATCCGCATAGCAAAAAAAAAGAAAACAAAATCGATTTCAGCAAAATACTTCCAACCAAATGAGGACCAAAACCGGATGACGCGATTGGAATATTAAGTTCCGATCTAGTAAAGGAAGGGTGAAGAGATAAATCTATACAAGACTTTTTCCTTCCATCCTTAGCGTGGAAAGATATCTTTTATCTTGCTTGTATCTGTGGTGCTAGCAGCAAAGTTTTACATGTTGAATAACGGAACAGCACGATGTCAGTATAGCAACATGTTTGAGCGCTGAACCGGCCTAAAACATCCAGGAAATGCGTGCCGCATTCGTGAGTGCATCAATGTGGCACTCCAAGCAACATGGCTGCCAGCAACCGATAAGACGGGTTCCGACTATTCTTTACCTTCGAAGCGTGTCCTGGTAGGCAGCAGGGGGAAAAAAAAGAAAATAGTAGAACAAACAAGAAAGGATATTCAACGAAGCACAAAATTAGAGGAGCGCAAATCGGGGAAAAACTAATCATACCGTTTTTTTGTCTTCTTACTTTGGACGAGCACACCTTCGCTATTGAAGATCATTTCAATGCTGCGCTCGATTGAATGTAGATCCTTTCCCGTTTTTTTTTTGCGTTTTATCTTCCAAACGGGAACGTTGGAGCATAGATTCAGAAGCAGTGCGTAGCGTGAGTCTATCCCGGTGCATTTAGGGATTTTTAGGAAATGTGTTTGTGTGCGCATATACTTTCTTCTGTTTTTTTCCATTTACTGAAATCTTCTAAAACACACAATAAAACAATTTCGGGATTAGAAACAGTTCCGTAGAAAACCTTCGGATAAGAACATAAAGAAAAGCCGTAAGGAAAAAAAAACAACGAAACGAGCATATGCGCTTTCAAGGATACAGCAAGCTTGTAATCCCATTTCGGAGGCCTTTGGTGTGAGAAGCTTAGGATTATCCGCATTTTATTCCCTCGCATACCCTCTTGTTGGGTTTTCCTCTTTTTTCCTGCTGCTCCATCACCTAACACACCTTGAGGTGTTTTGTGCTATCGGTTGAATTCTCATTACATTCCACTGGCACCAGCTTAGGACGTTCAGTCTTCTCCCTCGACAAACAACAAAATCGTGTGAATCATTATGCATTTTTCCCTTTGCTTCAACGGCCTGTCAAACGATCGGTAACAGGACGGGACAAGGTGTCACATATTTATTTGTATACTTAACCGATTTGTCACTTTCGCTCAATCGGGGTGACCACACGTCTCCGAAAAGAAAAAAAAATGGTGTGTTTGACGAGTGTGAGCAACAAACAAAAACCCACCCGGAAAAAAAGGATCGTAACACCGATCATGAAGAAAAGGACCATTCGTGTGACCAAAGTCTTGCCCGCTTGTTGTTCCAAATCCGACCATCTGTTTGACATTTTCGTGTGTTTCTGGGTGCCCTACTGGGTGCTGTGGATGCATTTGATTCACACTTTTTCGCACATTCGCCCATACGGATTAGAGCGAAACGCAACACGAAGTGAACAGCAGCAACCGTCCATTGAATGACGGTTCTAGGTTTGATGGATTGTTTGACGAGTTTGGGCAGAGAAAAGGCTACACCGGCGACCGATATACCCCGGGCAGGGTGTAAATAGAGATTTAATGGACTAATTTAATGAAGCCAGATGGTGTACAACGCGAGAGGCAAATAAACTGCAGCCTAAATTAAATGCGCAATCGAATCGTAAGTCCGGGTTTCGGGTCCCCGGTTTTCGGATGAAACATTTGGTATTAAAATACGGACACAAAATCGCATTACGGTTTGCATGTGTGTCAGGTGAGATGAAACAATTGTTCAAAATGGGAACCGAAAGAAAAAAAATGATTCCCATTTTGATTGGTACAGGGTAAAGGTTTATGGTGGATAAATTGTGTTAAATCTATTGTGTAAATTTAGAAACTGGAGATGGTTGTACTTCATATAAGCTTCCAATGAAATAGAGCTAGGGATTAATATGCGTTGAATGTGGAATTACATATAGTAATAAAGCTTCAGAGACTCGGAGTGTCGGGATTTTTAATGTACTCCAATAACGAGAAATATATTTTGATCGTT
Organism: Anopheles funestus; assembly: GCF_943734845.2. Lineage (NCBI taxonomy): Eukaryota > Metazoa > Arthropoda > Insecta > Diptera > Culicidae > Anopheles > Anopheles funestus. Next base: position 79,553,875 of record NC_064599.1, on the reverse strand, counting down.
TATTTATACCTAAAGCAATAATTATTAATTTGCAATATTTCGATTAAAATATTAGTTTAATTAAACTGAATTGAAAGTATCAAGTGAAACTATGGCTATAGATATAACTAACTTAGTATAAATTTATGATATTCATAAAAACACCTTCGAAATATTCAATATCATCTTGGTGGTAAAACAAGCTTTAAACCAAAGCTCAACAGGAGGTACAGTATCATTCAGCTTCAACGAGATGCATAAAACATTCAGTTCATCTACCGGTGCATCCTCCTGGTGCGACACACGGAGGATCAATCCCGATCGAATAACATGTGTTTCTTTTGTTTGTTTTTCTCTCTTCCTTTCGAATTGGTGAATGTTCGTTAGCTAGCAGCATGTGCATTCCTTTACTCAAAGCACCAGTTGGCACAGTTGGCAGTAAAAATTGGCACTAAATTATTTCAATTTGTTACCGAATGTTAACGATCTCCCGCAGCCAGATCGCAGCCAGATCGCAGCCAGATTGTGGAAGGTAGAACAAATACAAAAGCAAAATCAAAACTCCCGAAATGACGGTTCCAGTAATGAGTCCTTTGATTTTATTACGAGTCTAAATTGGATTAATTGGTACTCAGGGACTGGTATCTGGTATTCCTGTTTGTCTTTCTGCGTGCGAAACTGCACAATGCAACATGCTTTTTTTCGGCTGTTGGAAGATTAAAGACAGTCCCACTCTGGTTCGATGTAGAATAATGTATGGACACTTATTGGCACAGAAATTAACCGACCCAGCATGGATCCGTATCGGTACATTTCGCTGGCAGAAACTTGACGCTTCATCGAACGGAATTCACCGCTTTCTCCGGACTATGTCAGCTTGACGTCCTGGAAAAAAATTACGGCGACGACTGTCAATCAGTCGATGGTTAAAGCGGTACAAATGGTAAATAAAACTTCACTTGTCCGTTTTGTTTTTGGGGGAAAAGAATATCTTCTCCCGCGCTCCCAGTGGGTCCCTGATGCCATTCGGAGACTGTGGAGACTTGAAGGATGGATGCACGAAACAAGCGTAAAGACGACACTCATCCGCTTAGCGCAACAGGATTCGGTGAATGGTGTGCGATGGTGTTACATTTCAATTTTATAATTTATTCAAATCCATATCGCGCCGTTATATCGTCAAGCACCCCTCTTGAAAAAGTTCCTGCCGGGGAGTGTGCATCCTGCAGGAAGGAATGGAACTGTTCCCTCCGTGGGATAGTGCTAATGTGTTTCTGACAGATGCCTTGGTGCTCTCTTCCGCTCGAAATTGCTGGTATGGCCATAATTTATGCACACCTACCAGGCTACTAGCCCAGTGTGAAGGAAGAGGAAGAGTCCTCACTTCAAGGATTGTTTCGCGGAATAGAAGGCGGAATTTGGGCTCGTGACTTCCAAAGATACCGTTTTTACCGGTATACGTCAAACGCACATTTAGCCGACCGAGACCTTGTTATAACGGCGAGTGTCAAAAATCGCACCTTCAACGAATGATCCACCGGGACGCTGTCACTAGGACGCTTTCCCGGTTGGGTTCCTCCGTAAAGCGCCCATCAATCATCTTCGCTCGCGACCAGAACGCGAAGGTTTCCAGAAGAGGTTTGTTTTTATTTCCTCATTCCTTCTGGACAGCGTCCTCAGGAGATTCCATCCTGGTTTCGAGTTTGCTGTAATAATTCTGGGTGTTCTCCGACACTCCAAAACCCGAGTACCAACCGGAAACGCGAGAAACATAAACACGCCACAACAGTTTCCATTATGTAAATAGGATTGTAAATCTTAAACTTTCACCCCTCACTCTCTCGCCCCGAGTGAGCCGTATGGTACTGTCAGATGATCGACCATTCTTTGCAGATTTCTTGCGCTTGCTGACGCAGCCGTGGGGTTGTGTTTTCAATCCCTTGAGATGCATTTAAACGAAACCCTTGCGCTGCATGAGACTGCCGGATGAGACTGCAGAACCGAAACGGGCGGGTACTCAGCTTTCAGATGTTCCAGGAGTTCCTACCGAGAACTGCTTCCTGGGTGGTGGTTGCCACCTATCACTTCATCTCACATTACCAACCGAACCATATGGGAGTTTGGGAAAGTGATGCGTTTCAGTGACATTTCCATATGAAGTATTCGCGTTTCAACAATTGAAGTGCATGTTTACAAACATTTTACCCAATTCTTTGGAGGAAATCCTTGGGTGTTCCTATATCCTAAATTTTGATAAAGTGCTTCTTGCGTTTCGGTGTTTACTGGTTCATGTTACCTTAGAATGACATTTTAAGGAGTCTACCATGAAGTCTGTAGAAATCAAGAAGAAAACAAAACCCGGCACGTGTATATTATAAGAGAAATGAGGCCAATCAATGAGTTCATATTGCCATGAAACAGACAAGCTGATAATGTTGTACTGACATTTCAAGAAATTCGTTTGTACAACAAACATTTATACTTATTTATGTACCTTCAATTCTTTGGATACTAAAGTCTCTTTAATGTCATTTTACTTCTGATTCCTCCTACAAGGCCGAGTAATAAAAGACATCCAGAGTTGTATAGAATTCCTGAAGTAATAATTTAAAATTTATTAGTTCTCCATTTGCTCCAGCTCTCAATTCACCCGACCTTAATGCACCTGATCCTTCCATCCCGTACAAGTCCGTTAACGGTGAACGGTTGCTCCTAATTATGGCATGCCAGGTATCCTTCCACGTTTCCCATCACCCAACTCGTAATGGAATTCGGTGATTACAATGCGAAAGCACATCGTTTGAAGGGTGACGCGTTATTATATCCACGAACATGACGCATATCCCAAAAATCCTTGCGCTGCCCTGTTTGATTCATTTCTTACGCGAGGCCAAGTGGAACCCATGTGCCGTCAAGTTCGAGCAAAACGGTGGTCTTAAAAAAAGAACACAAAACTTTGCCTTAAAAGGAAACTCTACACTCCCGTGTGCAGGGATCGTAAAAGCAGGAGCGCGTCATTTGCGTCAGTCGCCCGGGTTTTGTGGCTCCGGTGGTTTGATGCAATAAAAATTTTCATAAAATACTAAACCCATCCCCGCTGACGGTGTAGACGAGCATGAAGCTCTTCTTCAAACAGACGCACACCGGGCGGCATGTGTGTGTGGTGCAGTTCGGACGACCCATCATCCCCCGGGACGGTCGTTATCATCACCCATACTCTCCGGGGCCTGCAGGAAACGTCCTTGGAGACGCTGCACATGCCGGTACCTTCTGCAACTCGTCTCGCGTCGTACATTTCGTAGTTTCTTGCTCCACAAGCCACTGCAGGTTTATGATTAAACGTATTATTACTCGAAAGGTAATTACTGACATTACTCTTTATGAATGTTTCTTCTGAATAATATTAAATTCTTAACTCTTTTCCGCATACATACGCTTTCATGTTGGTGGTGAGTTTTCCGCGTGCAGGTTTAGATGCTTTTCGACGTCCAACGTTTGTTGCGCTTGCGTTTTGTGAAAGCACTTCGCGTAACGGACAGGTTCAAGAATGCCACGACACACGCGGGCGTTATTAGGCAGAACTGCACATCTGAATTGGTTTTTTTTTTTGCTTTCCCTTTGGAGGGTAAAGTGTGGGAGAGAGGGGATGGCCGGGAAGGAGAGGAAAGACATTAAACACGACAAACCTGCCATTTTGCACACACCCGGTGTAATATGGACGGGGAGGCCCTGCGTAATCAGGGCGACCGAAGATGAGGACAACGACGACATTACTAATTATTATTACAATGTGCATGCGGCGAAGCACATCCTCGATAAACCGGTGGCAAAACGACACGACCACCGATGGAAAAAGCAAACAGCTAATAAGCACTTAAAACTCGTGGGGGTCTCGTGGAAAATCGAGCCATCGAGGTGAGGTGGATTGGACAACCGTGCAGCCGTTGTGGTGTTATTTGCTTAAGATGTCGGTTAAACGGAAAGTGTGTTGCACCTTTCTGTCACAGCAGAAAGAAAAAGGGGTTGAAAAGCGGACATGTTTTTTTCTTCTTTTAGCGATTGAGAAGGATTCTTAGCAAAGAGAAAAGGTTAAGAAATTACACTTTTGGAGGGGGATCGGGTACTTAAGCAAATTATAGCCAATGTTATTGTTTTCCTTTTGTTGGGAAATTCACTTTTAAGAAGATGAGAGAATTTTTTATTAGGTTTTTTTGGATGAAAAATGGAAATCAGCTTTTCTGAAGACAAGGTTGCTAATTTTAAGATTGATTAATTAACAATATTATTGTCATTTATACTTTTAGTTTAAATATTATCCTGTTTCAGCAATTTAAAGCGTTCATTTTCACTTCCTACACATGTAACGAAATATCTCCAGAGTTTAGTTTCATACGCGCTCGTCATTTCCTAAGTAATGAAACGACATTCTCAGTACCATCTCTAACAACAACCATTAAATTCACACTAGCTGGGCAAAAAAAAAGATATCCTGGAGATATAAAAACCCGTAACACCTCCACTCAATACAGCTGAGCACCGACGCGCCACAAAAGACAAAGAATTCCCATTTTCCCAAGCGGCCCCAGCCCGGAAGGACAACATCGTATTAAAAGAAATGACTCCGAAAGCAAAATTTTGCCCGGAAGCTGTACGCGTAAAAATATTGCTTCGGCATCCTAGACGACGCTCTCGACGGTACTCGGTTTGAAGGAGGAAACGTTCGATGTGAATTGGTTTATGGGCCAATAAAAGCTGCAACCGACGCCCTCACATTGCCGGGTGTCCGGATTTTTACGGACTACAAAATTTTCTGATGAGCACAGCGAATGTGATTAGATTAGTAGATGTAATGAGTGGATGTTTTTGGGTGAGTTTTGGTAACTTCCATTTCTGGCGGGACAGTGTATTACCGGAGATAGCAAGTCCTTTCCGGGCGCACGGTGATTAGCTTCTCGAACGTCCCCCATTGGGTGGGAAAATGAAACAGAGTCATAAAATGTCCTTTCCCCACCGACCGTTGTAAGGTCTTCCTTCGTGGGTTTTTTTCCTTCTCCACCATTTTGGATCACAACGTAGGAATGCTTTGGGGAGTTTGTTGCTCTTTTCCCCGTGCACGAAAAAACACATCGAAAACTTGTCGGCAACCCCTCTATTTTCTATTACCGTGTTACAAAATGCTCGACAAAAACCCCCCCTGATGTTTGCTCGTTGACAATCGGCCCACGGTGAAAAGCTCACTTGTAACGTGCACCGGGGCACGACCGAATACGTTTACAGCTCCCCGGAGGCATTTCGCAAAATGGTGCACAAAACGTCATTTACATAACAATGCTCCAAAACTGCACTCGAAGCAACCACTCTTGACGGCCGCCGATCCAACTCCACTCCACTAACTCGCTCTCGAGTGCCAAGTGTGGAATCTGTTAGGTTTTTTTTTTGGTTGGAAAATTAGTTACAACGAGTTAGCCGAACAGTCATCCGATGAAATGTACATACGGAAAAGCTCCCGGGTATGCAGTTGCTATTTTGTTTCAATAATAATAATTAGGCGTTAGGCAATGCACTCGCCGGTTGGAATTTGGATGCCAGTGGGAACGCATGCTGCAGAGGGAAACGTCTAAATTATGAATAATTTAATTATTGTAGCACAACAAGCACCGACATGTATGCTTTTTGGCCGGCGTCAAGGTTCACAAGGTGACATGTGGCTGTGGAGCGGTGAAGTTAATTAAAGTTACATGACACTTTGAAGTTTGGTTCATTGGTACACACGGCATATCGGTTCTCCTAGCGATGACCTCGGATTGTTTGGTTGAGAAGTTTTCCCTTACATGCTCTTGTCGTATGCAATTTTTATGCGACGAGAGCTACAAAAGAATGATTTTAATGATTATCTTACAATTGGCATTGTTTAGCAGAATATCTATATCAATCTAACAGTACTGCAACTCAGGAGTATGTAGCCATAAAAGCCCTTCTAATTATATACTCACAAAGATTATCTGATGTGTTGGAACCGTTGAATTAATTTTTTGTGATCTTGATCATTTTTGTATGCCAGAAGAAGCAGCTGAAGGATTCGGTAAATGTTATGGATAACATTTTACCAAAGATTGCCAATCCTTCCAAAAGCACGGAGATGCTTCGAACATAACTTTGTAGAGAAAATTTCAGTAGCATAATTAGAAGAACTAAGGGTTAATAATTACTTAACAAAATATTAAGTTGATTGGTATTTTTCATACAACTAATATAATTTATTCTTCGGACCAACCCACAAAAACATTAGCAACAAAACAGCAATAATCACAAACCCCAGAATCACAGCCGAGTATGCCCGGGATAAGGCAAAGGACAAGGAGGAAATGCCTTGTGATAATTGTACTACTTCAGCTTCAGAGGCTGACAGTACGGCCAAAGCTGTAATCATTAATTATAAATAAATAAATGAATAAACAAAATTAATCGAAATGTCAACCCAATTCCAATTGTCCGATAATTGAAATAAGGACATAAAATCGATAAGAACGTTCATACGGAGAATGTTAAAGAATTTGTACAAACCGAATGGTTAAAACCTCTCGTTATCAATTTTGAAAAGCGAAACAGATTGAATTTGGTGCTCATATAAATCAAGACTGATTAATCCAAAAACTTAATACAATTTAAAGACTTTCGGTTCCCAGCGCTTGGGAACAAACATCCAAAACATTTATCACCATTCAATTGCTTTTCCAACCTTTCCAAATCGTGGAGAATTAAAGATCATAAGAAGATTTGTCCCTCCCGTGTACACTTTCCAGCGATGAATCATGACTAGTGCCTCGTTACGGTTCTCGAAACGCAACGTCACATCTTAATAGCGAAACAGCAATCAGCTTACCAATATGTAGCTTCAAAGCAAAAAAAATCCCACAAGATCACGGCCTCCGGTAATCAGTAGAGTTTTACGAAATTGCTCTAATCCTCTGCTATCTCGTACGGGGTGTATTGGGGGCATTTTAAAGGGAAGAAATAAATTGATTCTCCAAAGATGTAACAGCAATCTTTGAGAAACCGTCCGTTCTCTTACCACGAGAACAGTAGTTTTGCAGCGGGATTTAAAAAAAAGAATGCTGGACCGAAAACGTCTAACATTTACTACACGGCTGCTTGGCCGTTGTGCGCGACGAGCCTGACGAGCTGAGCGGAACTGGACAGTGAAAAGTAATCCGATAAACGGGTCAACGTATTATAATCCCACATCCCGGGAGCGCATTCTGAGCCGTGGCGCGGTTCCAAGCACAAATAACTTGCCTTCTCAATCTCATTGATCTGATGCTCGTTGCATTCGGTTCGGAAAGGTTTCGTGCAGAGGAAGTAGAAGGTAGTGGTTAATAAAGTTCTCATAAATTGTATTTTATTGAGAATCGGTCCACGGATGAGGCTTTTCCGTGGATGGAGAAGGCGGCGTGTCCGAATGTGACACAATATTCAACACAATCAGCAAATGCGCTTCCGTTCCCGGGGCGGGTTTCGTTCGTGAGAAAGGTTATTGATTTAATTCGCAAATTAATTTCATAACTGCAGCATCGGAAAGTTGTCGCACATGAGGAGAGAGAAACGCTCAGGTGTGGTAGAAATTTAACCTAGCAACATTTTGGCCCTGAACGAATGAGCGCCACAAAGCTCGCAAGGGACACACCAGCATCGCGCTGTATCGTCATTAACGTTCCGGGAAGGATCACAGCGTACGGTTCGATATGAACCTTACATTTATTTATGAGTTTACCGATCCGAAGAGCACAGTCCGGTGCCGGTGTGTTCAATAAAGTTTCAAATTTATTCCACCCAGACCCGAACCACTTGAACGATAATCCGACGGTTGGATCGGTTTTGGAAAATGAAGCAGGAGGAAGGCCTGTTTTGTTTGGTATGTGTCCTCTCGCATATAGTTTGTGTGATAACGCGCCAATAGGCTATCTCTAGTGGGAGCTCAACGCTTCTTCCCGGTTTTTTGGGGGATCCATTTCCATTAAGATAACTCGCCTCGGCGAAACCAAGCGCCTCGGCGAAACCAAGCGCCTCGGCGAAACCAAGCGCCCCGATACGATCCGTCGATCGTGATTGTTTGCCTTCTTTTCCGTCCTATTTTGAAGGTGAAGAGCACTTGCTTTATCGCAGTAGCACATTTCGCTGTCTTCAAATATATTCCCCGCGGGGGGGTTGTTTTTGTTTTCTCCTTCGGACACATGAATCCACCACCCATGTTATGATTCGGAAAAAAGCTCCCACGGCAAATTAAAAGCTGCCCTCCCCTTAAGATGACACACGAATGAGTTATGTACCGAAGATTCTCCAAGACTTCCAAATCAATAATCTTACTATAAATTAGGGATTTTTCCCCGTCAACCGTACCTTGCTCTTTAGGTTTTAGAATATTTTTTTGGAGCGCTAAAACATACGACCAGTACGCTTAGCATCCTCATAAGCGGAAGATTGTTGATTGTGTTTTATCGTTCCAATGGTTCTTCAAAGTACATGATGAAAACAAGAAGAACAAACGGAGCACGGGTAGCCAGAAGAAGGTATCCACGGAGCGATAAATTCCAACAGCGTGCGCGGTCCAGATCTTTCCACTCCGTGCGAATGCACTCCACATCAGCACCAGAGAAAAAAGCCTTTAGCAATGCATCGGCACACGCGCTGGCAACAATTTATTGCCGCTTCAAAACCTATCAACGCCAAATCGATGGGTGGTCTAACGGCATCCGGTACCCGTGGCATCGTACACGGTGGCAAAAGTTCTTCCTAGTCCACCATGACGCTCCTCAGCAACTATGCTGGCGAAATGGAGGCATCGAGGCCCAAAAAGCAAAAAAAAACCTCCGTAAGAAGAAATTGATAAAATATAGCATCAATAACTTTTTTCCCGCCATCGGCCTCGGAGACTGGATCTCCGATCCTGGGGGTTTTGGGAAGGGAATGTTTTCATATGCTAATCTCCACACTCGGGCCATGCAGAGTGGCGCAAACCGGCTCGGTGGGTGGATTTGTAGCCTCGGGAATGCTACCGGCACACGCTTACGGGGATGAACACTGGAAGACGAATGCGATTCGTGCCCACGGACGGAAGCAGCTCAGGCCGTGAAAGCACTCCGGAAGACGTGGTAAAGCCGTTCCGTTTATGAGTTGATGGATGGGTAAGGGATTTTTCTGCCGAACAAAGCCGTTAACTTTCCAAGTGCTTTGATGATCGGTTTTCATTCATGCTCAAGATCAATTGGAATCGCCAATTCTTCCGTCCGGTGGAGTTGGAAAACATTGCTCAAGAATTGTTGAAAATTTCACCACATTTAAAAGTATGTTTACACAAACAGGATGTCTACAATGAATCGATTGAAAGGAAACATATTCCCGTCCGACCCTCGAGTACCCCATGCTGTTTCTGGCCAGAAGAAAGATGTTCTATTTCGAAACCTAGGTCTTCTTCGGGCGGAAAGTTTTTCGAGAATAAATCAACGCCATGTTTTCACTAGTCTGCTGAAGTTCACTAGTCGGAGGACCTCATGGAGCGTTAGCGGCAAGAAATTATTGGTCTGTTATTGAGTTTTAAATTTACCATGCGTAAATGTCCTCGGACGTCAACCATTCCCAAGAATGGCAGTTGGTAAAGTAAACACGCTGAACCCTTAACAAGAAATCATTCGGTAGGGGCTTGGGTTTGGGAAATAGGCACAAAAAAGGGGAAAAGACATCACTTGGAAGCGTTGGGCCACTTTCGACGCAACTAAAGTGTTAACAGATTTATCACACGAAACGCTGACTTGTGTACCATTCTTCACCTTCTAATGAAGACACTTCTCTAGGGTGTTATAATTAATGGAACTGATAGAGAATATTTCGATGCGATCGCGTGCATTGGGAAGAAGCTTGGTTGGGATCTCGCCGCTGAAAGATGCCTCTACATGGCCCATCTGTTTCTGGCCGTTGTGCAATCTTTTGGGCCAGAAAAAGCAGGTACTAGCAGATCATGCTTATCGGATAACTTTAAGATAAAAAGTACGCCCTCCTGATGCTGTAGCAGTGGTGCTGGCCGGAATTCATATTCACAGACCGAAAGAGACCTCCAACGGGGTCACCTCCGAGTGCACAACCACACAGCTGGAGCACGGAACAGTTTCTGCTCTGTCCCTGCTCGGTGGGATGTTCCATTATTAATGTTTCTTCGCACTGTTCTGCTTCCACTCTCCGTGCAGAACTCTGTTGCGGCAAGAACTCTCCAAAGAAATGTACCCCGTCGAGCGGCCTAAAACGGAAAAGATCAGCAGCGAAAGCAGGCGGGAAAGGCATAAGAGCGTAGCCAGCGCACGTGGAGTTGCTGGCAAGATTCAATTTCAGTGCTGAATTATTATTATTATTTAATTGAATGTGAGTTTATTTCCTCTGCAGAGCGGTTGGGTTTTGTACGGATTTCGACGTGCTTGTGTTCCGCGGGTTGTGAGCTTAAAGTGCGTTGACGTAAACCGTCGATGCCCCTTTTGTTACGACCTGATGGCTGATCATTACACTTCATTGGGTCAATGGTTTTCCGTACGTTTAATTGAACCGCTTTCTACCGGAGACCATTCATCCATTAAAGCATTGTCTTGCCCAGGCCCGGATCTTGCCCTGAGGAAAAAAACCATTAGAAGACGGCTTTGACGAATACCGTGAAGTGAATCATCACTGGGAGAGTTGGATTAGCAGTACATTCCATCCTTCAGACGCTGCAGACCTCCTCCGGAACAGCAAATCGATTTTAATGGATGCGTACTTTAAGATCCCAATTTTTGAGGTCATTATTGAACTGTTTGAAAAGTGCTTTAAAAATAAACCACTAACCAGTAGCCATAACGCGCATTTTCCCCGGTGGCGCCGAGCTGTCTGACCGCAACGATGATGGGACGGTGTTTTGACAGGAAGCAATGATTGATGGCGGTCATTTGGAAACGGCACAATGATGCTACTGTACGGTAGACTGCTCTACCGCCACTAATCCCCAATAATCTCGATGTTTACGACGACGGTGTGTCTAAACATGGTACATCGTTTTTTTCATTCTTCCATCGTATTTTCCTCCGAGTGGGTAAATGTTATCGGTTGAGATTTAATGGTTGATTAAACGTTAATAAAGCTTTGGTGCCCTTTGCCGCTCGCCTACGCAAAAAAAAAGTTGTAAGCAATCACATTGAAGATAATGGTATGATTGAGTGACACATGCAATGCCGTGTCAAATAATTTTATCCTTTCCATGTTGTTCCGGTCGAACAAAGTGTTCTCTCACTTCCTAAAACCCATACGAACATTTCCTCGAAGTTGCGGGACGACTTAATCTCCCCGAAAACCACTGCTCGTAGATAACGCTCCAGGAAAACAGCTTTAACCTCTTTTTATATCCTTACCAGGTTTGAATACATGCCAGAAATGGTTGTATCATAATACATTTTGCACAAACACTCAACACTGCTATTTGGTGAGCTTTTTTTTAAGGAACCGTTTTTTTTTTTCTTCTCGCCAGTATAACACTCATCCGGATGAATAAATTATCATTTCGGTTGAATAAATTTACCGAATGCATAAATCAGACAAGATACATATGCAACGTCCGGGAACAGGGAAGTGGCAAAAAATATGGCATTTTAGGATTTGCATCGTACCCGTGTCCTGATTGCAGGAAGGTGTACTGTAGAGCGAATTTGCATCCAACGCTCAGGTGGACGTAACTACCGTCCTCTGGTTGTGTATTTTGTAAAATTTATTACATCTTATGGAATGTAACTAAAGACTTCCCTTGAATGGTGATTTTAAGATGAAATCAAATTATAATGCTTACGAAACAGCGTCAAACTAACTCTTGGAAATGTCACCCATTTTTTATCACCTGATTCACTAATTTACTCTTTTATCAAACTCTGGAAAGTTCCAACAAGGGGACAATCATTTCCCTGAAAATTTTGTGTATAAAGGATATTTATAAGTTTTAACAAGGTAACGAGAATTATGGGCTAACACTAAATCCAACTCATTCTTTGTGTCGCTGAATAGCCTTCAGATCTTCTGAACGTAATAGTTATTAAAAGGAATCTTTTCATAGAAAGTAACACTGCTCAAAATGCCTGGACACATTGCTAAAGCGGAAGAAGCTTTTACGTAACGGACAACCACAGGTTCCAACCGAAACCTCACAAAAGCTTCACCAATATCTCGCTCAAAACCGGACTTAAAATGCAAAAAGGATTTCTTTCACTCCTTTACGGAGGTTTTCATGAGAACTAGACCAAATTGTGGTGCAGTAGAATTGGAGCAACAGGAACTGGTCAGTTGAAGAAAAAACAGAGGAAAATTCCAAAGTTGATGCTGCACGTCTATACTCTTGGATCTGTTTCTCGGTTCCTACTCCATTTCTCAAAGCTTTCTCAAAATATACGGTTCTTTCTTGCAACAAAAGCAGCAAAGAAGTTACCCAGTTCCGCTCACTTCCAAGCCTGTTTACTGCCCGTAAATGGGCCAGGCAATGGGAAGTTACTTGTGGGTGGATCTTTTCTAAAATAACTAATTCAAAGTTTTAAATTAAAATACCATGGAATACCCTCTCCCCCGGTGCTCGGTCAGCCCTCTGCCAGCGATATCTCCAACGACAGGATGACCGTTGCAAGAAAGTGTATCGTTAAAACTACCAAAATCTTGCCTTGTCAGTGCTGCGGGAAGTGAGACAGCTGGCATCCTTTGCTCGCTTGTTCTCCTCTCAGGTGAAATTCCGATTCCGTCCCAACGCGAAGCAAGTAAAAGTTTCGGTGCAAAAAGATCACGCTTCGCATATTTTGAATTTCTTCACCGGGTCATGGTCCAGGACCTGCTGCCCAAAACTCCGTCCTCCGGAAGTCAACGCCTCACCAACTGATGGATGACTAATTCGTTGTTGGGGTTTTTTTTCTTTATATTTAGGAAGTAAACATCCGATAGGACAGCAGTCGAATCAACTCCACACCCGAGAAAAGCTGTCGGAAAGTTATCAATGGAACGGGTTCGCTTTCTTGCCCTGGTCAGTAGTCGTTTAGGTTGTTGGGGTTAGATGATACGCAGCCCGTCAGGACAGTGTTGAATTAATGGCAGCGACATTGAGACACACCGGGCACTTTAGAAACCGATTTCTTCGAAACGGAAAACGTGAAAACCGGGCGCCATAAACCTGTCGAGAACCTGTCGTCGGGAGGCTTCACCAGCAGTAACCCTTGAAAGAGGCCTAGAGTAACTACCATTTCCAGCTTGCCTTTATATAAGCCATTTAAGTTGCTGTTTAATGAGGAATCAGCCCGAAATCACTTTAACATTCATTCACTGTACAATGGGCCTAATTTTTACTTCCTTTATCTGCTGTATTTTCCTCAACCCTCAAGGGTTAAGATGGTGGAAGTAAACGGCAAACCCAAACTATTCTATCTCATTCTTTCGAGGCTTTTAAAACGGTCCATTAAACAGAATGTCCGGAAGACGGGTCACATTCCGGACACGGCAACCCTTACGGCACCCCTCACGCTGAAGATAAAGGCTCGAAGTACATCATCGTGCCCTTCCGAAACAGGTTGAACGATCGTCACGATGGGCCACGACCTGCAGCAATGCTTTTGGGTCGGAATTGGAGAAACTTGTCGAGAAATTTGTATCAATTAGAATGGACCATTTTTATTTACGTTATCATGTTAAGAGGCTTTTATCCATCCGCCAAGGCGAGTGATGAGTAATCCTTCTCCATTCAGCTGCCTAGATTGTGCCGGTGTAGTAAAGACAAAGAGAGAATGAATAAAACCGCATCCTTACTGCTTTTGTTTTTAATTATGGCAATGAAAAGTCTCTCTTTCCGACTTCATCCATGTAAGCTGCACCGGGCGCTGTACTGAAGTAAATCTTTCCAAAACTACCATCACCGTGTCGTAAAGCAGGTAAATCCTTGTTTTGGGGAAAGCGTAACAAACTTTGACTTTCCGTTCGCTGTCTCACTGAAGATGATGGTGGAACTTTTTTACCTTTCTAAGGAACATGATACAAAGGATATTTTCCCACATAAAACAAAAAAAACTTCTTTTATGTCGTTGTGCATCTTTAACGTGAAAGACAATCGCTTTAGCCACACGACGCGACAAACTTTTGTCAGTTTGTTGGCACCTTTTTTGGGGAGGTACATTCACCCTTCGCGCCACCATTCCGTAACGGATAGTTTTGGTTTGGTCACCCGGTTACCGTTACCGTGCGTTATGAGGCACAAAACTGGAACGGGGTGGGGAAAAAAAACTTTGGCGCCAGACGCTACCAATGTCAACGGTTTAATAAGAGCTCCTTTGCTCCACCATTTGCCGATGATGGATTGAGTCGATTTACCATACCGGGGGTGACTTAGCGGACTTTCGGTCGGGTCGGGTAAAACGGAACACACGCTTTCGTGATGATTTAATTTTCGGTCGGTTTACTTATGGATTATTTTTGTGTGTATGTTTTTTTGTTTGATTTCGGTTCGGTTGATAGGAATGGATCCGCCGGTATCACTCACCGCGAGGAGTTTGTTGTGTTGATTTAAGTGTGACATGTGAGCTCTCCCCCGGGTTTGTCATATCAATTAAGGCCAGTACGATGACCAGCGACGACACTAAAGACAAACTTGCCCCATCGGTTCACCGATCAATCATTACATTTAGTATACTTCTGTAGCTTTGTGCGGCAGTAAATTAGATCCTTTTTTTATCAACTGCCTCAACGAATTGCGACAAACGGTACATTAAAGTCGATTAAACAAAAAGGCTCACACTTCCAAAACTAAAACAGCACAAGTCCCGGGTACGTCCAGTAACTTCACCAGAAGCATACCAGACGCATTGTTTTCCCACCGAATCGTAGACACCGCAAACCGAAAATAGTTTATGACCCCGCACAAATTCTATTTCCCACATTCCCAAAAGGTACCAAATCGAACCCGCGCTTACCGAACGGCGTTGATTGGGTCGCAGGAAGTTGTTAACCCGATGTGAGGGAGCTGAGGATGCAGTAGGAGGATGCCCAGTTTGTAATGGGGAGGTTTGTCGCGGGAGGTCGTAAAGTTTGGGACAGACTTCTTGTTGCCTGGCTGAATCCTCAGGTTTTGCCGGCAAGGTCTCGGATGTTCACCTAGACCTTCTTGTTAGCGCACGGCGAAGGAAGTTCGCCGGCACGATGGCTGTGTGAGCTTGCTGCATATGTACCTCCCCGAAACACATCTTCGATCACAGCCAATTAGTCCGGAATCGGATTAAGGTTTTCTCCTGGGGGGTGGAAATGGGAGTTGCTGAGGAGTTGGGCTATATGGCCCAGACCTCTAGAGGGCTTAAGTAGCCGCACGCTTTATGCGAACAAAACAAAAGACGTACAAACGGGATCGGTTTTTGGTGATGGTTTCGTTTCATTTCGTTTGATTTTTTGGTTGCTCAAGCCGGAACCTTGACTCGGCGGGACATCGTTTGGGGGGGATGAGCTTTTGAGATGGGAACGGTGTCGTAAAGCTGTTCTGCTGCGGGGAGTGAAGAGAGTTCCGGACTGGCGCTAAGCACTAAGCATAGCCGTCAATGAGTTCAACCTGGATCACCAGAAGATCTTTAGAGAAGTGAAGAAAACTAAATGAGCAACAGAAATCAAAAGCACTAAAACTGTACGATGGGGGATGGGGAGTCTTCACAAGACAAAAGACCTTTCGAAGGCATCTAGTATGGGGACTTCTCAAAAAAAAAAAAAACACACACAAAAGTCAAGAAACGATCAAAAGAAAGGACAGAAATCTCGTTGTTCGAGCCATTAAGAACTCGATCGTAAATTATCGCACAAATGATGTGTTAGTTGTTGTCGGACGGACGTCGCCTCGGGAACGGGACAGGGTTTGTGAGAGATAAGATAAGCAGGGTGTGAGCGTAGCAAGAAGAACTCATTTATTAATCATAACACAGCATAGCTCACGCTTATTGGAATTGGTCATTTCTCAAGGTGTACGTGTTCCCAAGGTTCCGAGTTTGGTGTTGGTGGAGTTGAAGTTTCCGTCGTCATCGTGGGGATGAATCCATCAACGTATTGCGTGGCAAAGTCATTCCGTTCCGTCATCGTGCTTGTTAACATTTAACTTGTATTTTTTTTTGTACCTTTTTTCACCTCTCTCTCTCTCTCTCTTTTGCTATCTTACAGATATACACGAGGGTCGCATTGATAGTGAAGCTCATTAAAAGACCTCCACAACGCAGAGGATCTGAAAGGTAAGAAGAAAAAAAGCGAAAACACCCATACCTGATGGATAAAACAAAAGTTTATGAGCAATTTAATTTTGAATTCTAGTTTCAACCCGCAGAGCCACCCAACCGGACGAAGGGGTTCACTTTTATGATAGCTTTTATACATATATTTTTTTTCTCGTCTGTTGAGTTTCCTCGTTTCACATGCCGTTTAAGTTGTTAGTGTGTATCCCCGAACAAGGGTGCGTGCGATTGAGTTAAAGAAGAGATATCACCGAAAGCTACATCACTGAGCTGATGATGAATTATTTATGCAAGTGGTTAAATCGAGCCATTTTCGTTTGTTTCCCTCATGTCCCCCGTCCCCGCATTTTAGTTTGGGCCACCAGCTCTCCATTACCATTTACAGGGTCGTCATGTGCGGTTAACTGGTCAGCTGGTGTGTTACATAAAATGAGCGGTACAATTGGAAATGGGAATTAAATTAAATTACGTAAAATTTGGAATAAATTTTAAGGGTCTACGCTTACACCGAACACCGTTGCGATCGTATCACGTGAGGCGTTGTAGTGCAATGGGGTTTGAAAAACAACAACAAATGGAATTGTCCGTACAAAACCTAATCATTTTCATTATTTTCCCAATACCCTGGGAGTGTGACATTTCTCTCTCTGGAGCGCCACATTGTTCCCAATCGGAACCCATCACGGCGTGAGACGCCATGTAGCGCAACAGAACCTCAAGCAAACAGAACAATGTAGCTCCACCACGTTTCCCATCGGTTCCCGGCCGGGAGCGTGATGAGATTAGAAATCTTTCACTCTACCTCACTATCCGCTTGACCATGACCACCGACAATTTCGACAGTTCAATCGTGCCAATTCGATTGTCATCCCCGTTGTCGTGTCCCTTCGCGCGCCGACATAGTGAGGCTTTCCCTTTGGGTTCCCTATTGTTGGTCCCCAAATTGCACGAGAATCGAACAAAAACTCTGTGGAAGACTTAAACAAAAAAAACCACGCACGATGTCCGTCTGCCTTGCGGTGTGATCGCGGTCGCGAAATGCTACAATCGTGTCGGGTGGCTCGCACACTTTCTCTTCTGTTTGGTACATCTTCTGCACGACGATCATTCCCCCCATTTTCATGTTGGCTCGTCCAGCAGGATTGGATGGTGTATCAGATCGGATCGGAACGACAACGGCAAGCTAGAAATGGTCTATCGGTTCCCTGCGGCGTTGAAGATGCGGCTGCAATTTTCGATCGCATTTCCATGGAGTTGCATTGGGCGCAAATCGAAAGTGAAAGCCCTTCGCTCGCTTGGTCTAATCGCGCAATCGAAGGGATGACCTCTACCTGTAATCTCATCCCAGTTGTGTTACAGTGGTGGGAAAATGTTTAACGACTGAATTATGTTCAAGAATATTATGCTAAACCAAATTAAAAAATCTTTAAAGGGATTGAGTTTGGAAAAATTTTGAGGAATTGAGTTTTGCAATAGTTGTGGAATTCAATTTTGTCATGCTACACTTATTAATACAACCGTCACTGTACGATCGAATATTTGCCAAATAGTTAAATCCAGTGGGAACAAACGGGGAGCAAATCTTCACCTTAGGTAGAGTAGAAACACTGCCAAAGAAGCATCTAATAGCCCTGTGTGCCAACCGGACGTCGGCTAATGGCGAACGAAACCCCGTCTGTTAGGAAATAAGCGTGTGCGCATGCATTGGGTGAAAGCGTACGAACCCCCGGTTACCGTACTAGGTGGCCGGAATAAGTCAATAAGTCACGGACGCTGTAAAGAAAGGCGCTCCCCCACGGGCAAGCTTTCGCTGGAACTTTGAAAAAAAAAGCAATCTTTTCATGCACCATGAAATTACATCAATTATTTGCTATTCACAGGAATTGATTTGAAAATGAAGATGCGCGACCGCATCGAAAAACAATCTTTTCCCATTTCCCAGTTTCTGTCTTTAATTAAGGGGGGGAGAAAAATATAAGAAAATTGAACGCCATAAAAAAACCGAAAGCTTGCTAGTCGAGCGGAATGTTAGCTGATTGATTTAAAAGACATCTTCAGGCGCTATAAAAGCATATCGAAGAAAAAAAAACCTTTAGTTTCCACTGCTAGCGACCACTTTGTGTGTTCGCCCGTAAAAGCGAGAGCTTGTTGTACGGGTAATATTTTACGCCCGCTATTAAATGTTTGATTAGTACAAGAAACTGCTTTTTAAGCAAACGCACCTCCCGCTCAGTCCCGCGTCGAAACCGCGTGTTATTCATAATTAATGCTCGCATATCGAAGTGGCTAGCATCTGCCGGATTGCGAGAAAGATTGAGCTATCAAACACATCAAAACACGCGCACGTATTCGACGGTAAAGGGTCTCTTCCTATGCCACTCTCCCAGGTGGATAGGTGGAAGAAGTTTCGGTTGTTGTTGGAGAATCGGCTCGTAAAAATTAAACCCAACCCAACACCGGTTTTGCATACGCCCCAGAACGGACAAGGGCCGGCCAGTTTAAATGCCGGTCCCATCGTAAAAGTGTCAACCGGATCGGGCAAATCATGAAGCCGTGTGATGAAACTATTCCCCGCGTTGGGCTCGTTACGTCAACCTAGCCATAGCCTAGGCCGTGACGGCTTGATCTTTTCCTCACATGGAATGAAAGCGAACCAAAACCAAAAAAAGGGAAGTAGCATCTGTTGAGCGTCCGCGTAAACGAGGTGTGTGTTGTAGTGTGTGGCAGCTTTGCACTAGAACTGTATCGTATTACCGGTTGCCCGACCTCGACATTATTATAATCTGATAAAGTCGATAGTAAAAAGTATCACCAGCCATAATCATAGCTGCACGCGCTATGGGAAGCGAAAATGGGGGCTGAGAATGAGGACTAGATGGATCTTCAATCTACATCTTGGGTCGTAAAAAGACCTGACGACACCTTCGTATATCAAACGGTTTTCTTGTTGGGTTGCAGTGTGAAGATTGAGGAGCGTCTATCGCGACACAACAACACGTTCCATTTTGCAAAAGCAGATGAGATATTAGCTATAAGGTTAAGTAGTAAAATAAATATAAAATAATGTTTATATACTGCCATACCGTCACACAACAACCGTTTTTCCATCCTATCTTTCCGATGTGGCCACTTTCAGCTCATGATTGAATTTTCACTTTAACTACTTCCCAAAACTGAAGCTTTACATTATAAAGTTCATACCAGTAAAATTGTGCACCCTCCCTCAAGTGCTGCATCACAGCATTGGTTCGTCGCTTCTCATAAGAGTCCGTTGCCTCCGTTGACCAGCGAACGGTTCGGTTTCGTTTGCATATAAAGTGCAAGCACAGGGGGCTCCGTTGAAAGTCATAAAACATTCCGCCCGAGTGGCACGGTAGATCACCGACTAGGGTCGTCGCCATTAAAGATGGGTGAAGTGTTGACGTGATTTGTGACCATCTCGCTGGGAGAACACATCCCGTCCCCGATGATGTGACGATGATGATGGACGGGTAGTATACGAGGGAATCTGTGGCGGAAGAAGGCCAGCAACAATTTACGATAGCAGTTTCTAGTTGGTTTTCTTTTTTTTCACAAACCAATTCCACAAAGAGTAACTAAAAAGTGGACAAAGGGGGGCGAAAAAGGGAAGTCACTTTAAAGGCCCGCTTTGTTGGGTACCATTTTGCGCTGACGGGCACACGGTAAAACCCTCGCCTCGGACAGGTCGTAGAGATCGGCGAGAAAAAAAAGTGCATCATTTTGTGGCCGAAACAAAGCTGCGTCTGTGGAGCAGAATTTAATTGGCACGTTTTCTTAATTTAAAACTTCCCCCCAAAAAGCCTTCCCTTGAAAGACTGGAGCTACGCTCCTCACTGACTTTAACAGCTCAAGAGATCTGCGAGATCTCTGCTACTGCGGACAGTCGCCGTCCTCGTCACCTCACGGCACTCGTGTGTAGATGTCGTTACGAGCGTGGTCGTAAAAGTGACGATTTACGCACGTTTTCTTGAGCAAATTCTTTAAGCCGTACCTTTTGGGGTGCCTTTAATGGCACTCTGCCCGATCGACACCTCTAATCCTGCTTTTATTGCAAAGACTCGGTCTTGGGAAGACTTAGTTGAGAGATCAAAGCGCGATCCGTACACCCAGGGCTGCTCCATACGGTGCATGCCGACGATCGTACCGATCGGATGATGATTAATGAACGGAATTTGGGAAAGGAATCGCCAACCTGAAGAACGGTGATTTATTGCCTGCGCGCACAGGATCGGAAATAAAAGTGCTGGGTTTGTGGCCTTTCATCCCATTCCTCCTGGGAGGATATTCAAATCGAACGAAAATAAATTAACCGCTCTGTCTGAGTACATTGTGCGTTGTTTGATGTTTAATTTCTGACACGCAACACGAAACGTACATTGATTAACACTTATTGTTGAGATCAATAAAATAAAACGGGAGAGAAACGGGAGGACAAGAATTCACAGTGGAGTTGGTGGATGAAGTAAAATCGATACTTGTTCTTCTCGTAAGGAAATCCTCCCAATATCCCGACATTGTAGAGTTCAGTACTCACCCAAGTAAAACACAAGCCACTATGATATGCACCAAAGAGCACACGATTGACACGCAATCTTGCATTCCATGCGCTCGAATGCACTTTCAGTTTTGCTACTGTCTGTATTCTTCGTCAATAGTTCCACAACTATGCGCAGCAACTCTTGTCTACAAAAAAGAGGCAAAAGCACGTGATGCTCCTGTGAAGTCGCGTCCGAACTTCCCGCAACAAGATACCGATCATATCCGAATTGATTCGTTTGCCATTTGCGTTTGTGCTAGACATGTTAGCAGGATGATGCTACCATTTCCGGAAGTTAGTGTGACCACGTACGGCCACGATGCTGACACCTCGATCAAGGATGTCTGTGTGGCTGCGTGTTTGTGCACGTTCGATCCGTTGCCAATTAGAAAGATTCTGCCACGTAGATGAAATAAAACTCTATTGATTTTACGTGTGCGAATAAATAATCTCGCACGAAGTTCTTTCTATTTGAATTTCCCTGAGCTGGTTTTTTTTCTCTCTCCGTATCGCTACCGCCACAAAATACTTCCGACCAAAATCCGCGAGGTGTCATAGTGAAATTTATGCATGACCGTACTCGCGGCGCGTATACTGCAAATCGTCTGGTCGTCGTCGGTGTCGTCGTGGGATCGGTGCCAGAGATCTATTTTGTTTTTTTGCGGTCCAATGTTTCAGTCACACACTTTTTTTTTGCTCCCTCTTCAACAATCTTTTATCAGTACTGAATCTGTACCGCGAACTGACTTCATCGGTTCAATCGTTTCCTGCGCACCGTTGAGACACACCGGTGGCCGAGTCCCGGGACCCCGGCTACATTGATTTATGGTGATTTTCATGAGAACGTATATAGCGAACCGTCAGCAGGCACGGGTCAGCATTTTCACCCCACCATCCTCGGAGGTGTCCACAAAGGATGAGTTTTCAATTAACTTATCGCAACCGGTTTCGCGGACGTGTTGGAATGTTCCGTATCGGTGTGGAGTCCCTTTTCCCGTTTGGCCATTCGGATATGATTGGACGAGGATTTGGAATTGCACACACGCGTTTGCCGATGTGACTCACAAGCGCCTCGCACCGCTGAACTAATTATGCCGCAGACTCAACGTCAAGACACTGCTTCATGGTGGTATGTAGCTGTCATTGGGGCACGTATAATTGATGTACTACGGGGAAAATTTCATTCCAATACCTTCACAGTTGCTGTTTCTCGTTTATCATCAACAGTCAAAAGACTAACGGATGGAATGGCCCGCATCTTTTTGGAGCATTATGGTGGTCAAGGAAATGTACTGTGCCTTCAAGATCCAATGGCATGCAACAAAAGTTCATATATGTAGCACATTACAATGCGGATCTATTTGTTGTTCCATTAGGATATTATTAATCGAGCGTTTTTTTTTGTGTTACTTTTTTCATTGTTCCTTACTCGATCGATCTGCTATCGAGTCTGTAATCTGTTACAATAGCACACAACCGTAACCACAATCAATGCTAGATTTAATGCATTCTTTTTCACTCATAATTTGATTTGTTGTGAATGATTGAACCATTCCCCTCACCAAACGTTCCTCGTCCAGGTATTCCATGCGCCTGTCGTCAACGGTTCGACTTCCCGCTTCTCCGCTACATCAATCACCATCCCGACCACGGCGCAAACGCACCATTTTAATAATCGAAGAAAGGATCATGGTGTGCAGGAATGAAAAATATCACCGCCTGGACACTTTGGGGCCCACCCCATACCGTCATACAGGGCCCGGACGTGCAATCAATAATAATAAAGCATCCATCGATCGGCCGATCGCACATCGCTGGTGTAGAAATGCGATCCGTGCGTGGCACGGTCGGGCCCGAGAACCAAAGAGCGATGACTTCGAAAATGAATTGTAACAAGTTTGAAGTTCACAGTCAAAATCGTACCAGCCACCATCATCACGCGGTGCCCGGGAAACAGGGACCGATTCCAACCAGGAATCGATTAATCAATGTTTGTGTACATATGAACATGTTGTTTTGTTTGCTGCCATACCCTGCCACCTTCTCGCCGGCGGTGGTGTGTATGGGAGAGAGATTCCCGCTGTTCATTTGTGCGCCTTCACCTTCAGGCTTCGACAGGCCGGCAAAAGGGGTGTGAACGCACTCATTCGGGACTTTGGGAGTTTGGGGAACCATGGAGGAAAATCCATGGAGGGGAGATTAAACATGCCGAAAAAGAATGCATGAGCGAACGCGAACATAAGAGAGCACACAACCCTTCCGGTGCGGAGCGGAAGCAGGGTAAAAATTATGAGCGGAATCAACATAAAAGGCGAACGTTATTAAACGATGAGAAGGCATTATTTTCGGCAGGGGAAAAAATGCGATCGTCAATCGCTTGATCACCCCGTGGTCCTATATTTTTGTCGGGACAGTTCCGATACCAGTACCGCTTGTCCCGTGTTTGGACGGTTCGACTTGCTTGGTTAATGGTCAGCAGCAACGATAGCAAGCGATGCGGTGGATCTATGTCTAAGCTTGTGGTAATTAACCATAAGGAAACGAAACACCGAGCACACTGTCTTCCCCTTAGCCGTGGAACTTACTTAGCCGGACCTTTACTTTGCGGTGACGGTCAGTATGTGAGAACGTATGTACACGAAAAGCGAACCACCAAAATGGACGTCACGAATCATTCACGATCTGACCTAGAAAGCGCTCGATCTGCACCGCTTCAAGGTTTCGAAGTAAAAACCGCTTAAGGTGTGACACCCCATCTATGGTATTGTTGGCTTTACGTTAAGATAAAACCCCCCTTATTCTGCATCGATGACCGATCGATGAATAAGTAACAATCGACCCACCTCACATGGAAGGATGGAAGAGTGGGAGAATAGCCCTGGATACGAGCAGCACAATTTTCGATCCAAAAGATCCTAGACCGGAGATACTGACTTGGGCTAGCCAAACCAAAAAGCGACTGGACTGATCACTCGGACGAAACCAATGTCCACAAACGATTTCAATGCGGCAGTTCTGTACTTAGAGAGAACTTACTCCATCTCAAATCCACCCTTCTAACCTCATCCCCTTTTCGCTGTAACGTTATCACGATCGTGGACATTGAACGGTGGGTGAAAAAAAAGCGAAAACTTGTGCTCCGGAGAACCTTAGCCATGTGCGCTTTGTGTGCCAAAGTTCAGCCTCGTGCCACGACACGATCCCATATTCATACGCTGGCTGGGTTTTCGCTCTAACAGCAAAAAAGCCTCCCTCTTCCTTCTCGTCCACTTTCTGCCAAAGGTGAAAGAAAGGAAAGTCATAAATAAGCAAATAATGACCTCCAGGCGCGTCCGAAGTGTGTAGTGATGGCCCCAAAACGGTTGAAACCCTTGATCGCCATATACCGCCCCGAAGGAGGACACACAGTTCCCGCAACCGTTCGACGTTTTGGGGAGTCCCGTGCACGGTAGTGGTGAAGTTCCCGTGGTCACGATTTCGCCGGGACTTGTTGCGATGCGGGTGAAAGACTTTCTTCCTATCTTCAGGAGGAATGGTTTTTGGGTGACTTACGGTTACGGTTAAGCTACCTGAAGAAGATTCGACTTCAACCGAATCCCACCGGAATTCGCGGGTGATCAAGAATTGCAAAAGCTCTTCCCTCAGGATTTCCCAATGTTCTACACCAAGAAGCGCCATTTATTCAGTGCAATGTCATCGCAATGGCTGACATTTGTTACCTTCAAATCGAGCGGGTAAGGTTGATCATGGGGTGAGATCTGGCAAAACATCTGCTCCTTCTTCCCCCAAAAACGCTACCGATTGCACGACGTGGTTCCATCGGAAGGCAAACAACAACACCAAAGCAAATAAAGCCATAGTCCGATGGCTGAGTTTTCCAATCGGACGGAGGCGCATAAACTTTCCTCGTGGTTTTCATCCGCAGATTCATGGCACTTATCGCTACGATCAAACGCGCAGCAAGACGGGAAAAACCGTGATGGAACAATACCGTACCGTGCCTGGGTACTTCTTGCCTCGTCAACCACGGCCTGGCTGGGCAAAACGAGCGACAAGAAATCTGGCACAGTCATGCACAGTCGGTCGACTTTCTCGCTATTCGGCATATTCGAGTCCAGTTGGCAGTTGGCAGGCAACATTCTTGTTGCCTGTGTTTGGGTTCTCTATTATTTTTGCTGGGTCGGTTTCCTTGGGTCGTAACCTATTGAAATGCTGTGTTTGCACACACCGTATTATTGTACAGCCCAATGCACTGTAACTTCTTTCGATTCGGTCGTTGGGGGTGAGCTAACCGTGGAAGGAATCTCACGAGGTAATACACTGGTCTACAGAAGAAAAAAAAAACCTCCCCGAAGCTACTAGACACCCGGTGTAGAAACGGTAGAAATTTATAGACTTTCTTCCTTTCTTCACACGCTCGCGCAATTGGGGTGGCAATTGAATGCATCAGCCCACTAGAGAGATCCGGCCCGTCCATTATTTACATAGCGTGGTACTTTCCGGCCTGCCAAACGTCAGCTTGCCCGCTAACCTTTTTTTCTACGGACAAAGAAATGAACGGGAAAAATCTCGTTGCAGATAGAACAAAGAAGTCACCAAAAGGGCCAAATCGACGGAAAGTGGGAAAGTGAGACGAGAGTAGGTGTTAAAATTCTTCCATAAACCCTAGCCACCCCTTACCACTTCCATTCGTAACAGTATGACAGATCGGTTCTCGAAATCCTTCTCGTTGCTCGAGCCACAGCCACGCTTGTTTGCTTCGAGCAAGGCCCATCAATAAATTCTACCTAATAAATGAAACCAACTGCAATCGCTTCGCTGCCCGTACACCATATGGTACCCTGGAGCTTTTACGCGATCACTTACCCGTCGGCGATGCATAATCCATAATACGACACACGATGTGATGAAGAAACGTTCGCCATCACCATCATCTTTGCATAAATGTACGAAGATGGAATAAAATAACACACTTCACAATCGAAGTTACAGCCGTGCTGCACAAACTGCACAACGGTTTACGGTCGAAGTTTGTGAGCCTTTAACCACCAGCTAATGTCACACGTTAGGTTGCCTGCCACCCCCCGTTACCTGGAGCCGGTTAATCGACAGGGAAGTTCGCGTCTCCATAGCTGGGGCAATGAATTAAATTTATGATCCAATGCTCCCTTCGAAGACCCGTAGCTGATGATGGTTCGTTACGTGGTGGTTACGAAAATACGGAATTGGATGGTCACTGTTTGGATCGACCACCTTTCGGGGCCGAAGTTCAAAATGGAAGTTCGAAAGGGGAACTAACGCGTAGAACATGTACATTGGAAGCCTTCGAGTGAAGTTAACCATCACGAGAAAGTGGCAATTTGAGATGCACTTTAAATGTCCCCGCTCCAATACCATGTCCCAATTGGCCGTGAACATCTTTCTGTGGACATTAAGAACGTCGAATAACAACTTTCCAAGAATGTTTCTTATCCTTTCTGCTTGCTTCAAACATTCACTTGATTGCTCAATCGAACGATTACACTTGCTCGTCCAATTCATTTTATGCAACACAGATAAAGAACTCAACCATTAAGTTCTTTGTACTATGGCGAATGTCTCTAAGCCGCTTGGTTCCATTAGTTTCGAAAGGAACTACGCCTCGAGACGACGTCTACGATCAATTAATTATGATGTACCAGTCCCTGATAACGTTCGTCGCTTGGGTATGGTAAGTGTTAATGTAATTTATCAAACCCCACCCAAAACCCGTCATCGAGTGGATCTAGGATTCGATTCGAAGTCATCGGTCCCATCCCTAGCCGGTTTCTTCCCATCCGGTTCGAGATCCGGTGAGATGGTGCAGGATTTTAAATTCTTACTCGTCTGCTTACTCCGTTGCATTGGAGACAACCATTTCCATCCTTCAATTATCATTGCAAAACCGATTCCCAGGCAAGAGCAGGACTCGGGGACAAAAAAAGCTTTCAAAGTGGTCTGTATCAACAGGATAACCTCTTCGCGAGGTGGCTGAACCCTGGCACAGTAAATGACGTTAAGAAGCTTAAGTCCAACGTGGTAGGATGTTCTACAAACATGGCTCCCCAATGCAAGTGCCTGGAGGTATGGGAAAATCAGTCACAATTTCAGTTTATAATCGTAATACCATTTAATGTTGCTGTTTTTCTTGCTCCTTTCTTTTTTTTGCATCATGGCATATGTTTCTGGTGATGCGTTCCGGTGTAACTTGCAAAACTGAAGGTGTTTGAGCTTTTACTGCCTTTACTGTAGGTCTTTCCCCTTCTGTATTCGCAAGCTTCGTTTTGTGCTGTTATGCTGCTGCAGCAGAAGCTTTTAAGGCGATCAACCTGTTTCCTAAGTAGGTTATTTATGGCCCACTGGATCGTGAGGTCGTCCGATTGAAAAGGGAGTCGGTGGGATAGTACCTCCACTCCACTGTAAGAATCTAAACACGAACCAAGCCAAGAATGAAACGCATGGAAGGAAACCCCATCAACAAGGGTGATTACAGATGGCTTATTTTCGTGTGGAATTTTAAGCCACAAAAAGCGTCCACTGGATATCGGAACGTAAAATGCATCTCCTGCATCCTTTTACCCGTCGGTGAAGGGATACGAATCAGCAATAAAAGCTTTACAATTCCGTTTATTGACCGCTTCGGTCGCATGTGCTGATCGATTATTTTTAAACCCTTGTTCACGGATCCGATCCGGGGGTAAACCTCTAATGCATCAATTATCCTTTTGCAAATCAACAACCGAAATAGTGCTCCGGACTAGTTTCGCGATGGTTCCGTCAGGTTAGGTAATATTCCAGTACTAATGAGGTACATGAACACGAGTCGCACATCGCGAACTGGAAGAGAATAAAAAGCAAAAACACACATAAAGCACACCAACATTAGGCAATTCCCTTTACCCGTGTGTAGGTGATGACTAATACACTGCAATCTAAACAATCGATGGCAGCCGGGATGTCCGTCAGTTCGCATCACAGGGCATACTGCACAGGAAAAGAGTCTGAACATTTTGGTCAAAGTTTCAAGTACAAACACCCGCATCCGAGTTTTCGGTGCATGTGCATATTAAATCAATTGGCGGATGCACTCCGTTTTTGGTGGACGTAGCGCACTCGCTACGATGGACTGTTTTGCATACTCAGCATATAAACCCGCGGGGTTACAAATGGTTGTTTCCCTGGAACTCAAAACTCTCCATCAAGGTTTTGGGCCGTTTGTTGGTTTGCTGTCGATAACGAGCCTTGTTCCGAGCCTGTTCCCGAGCAGAAGGCGAGCTACGGTTGGAAAACATTCAAAACAATGTACCTGAAGTTCATTATTCAACGCACAGTCGCACAGTTAATGTGCCCGAGTAAGTTGCACCCTCGTCCAGAAGACTGAACTCCAGGCTGGAGTAGAACGTGAAATGTTAACAAGTAGCAGTTGGTCGATGGTTTGCGGTTGATGGATGCAACAAGAAATGGAAAACGCATACCCGAAAGTTCGAAATGACATAAACCCTCCCAAAAGGGGTGTTGCACCTCCCGAAATTCCCCTAATGGCGGAGAGGCAAAATGTGGAGTGTGATTGATGAGTAAATAATCATTCCGTGTTCACTTACTCGCTTACTCCGGACGACCGTGACGTGGACTATTATTTTTGAATCTGTTCCGATTTGGTGAGCAAAGAGACAACTTGAGTAGGAAAAGTGGAAACATGTTGCTAGTTTTCATTGGACAAGTCAACCAAACTAACTCTCGCAAAATCTACCAATCAAAATCTTGGAGTTGGAGTTGGAGTCTGATCATTATAGACTTAAATCTGCCGCTGACATGCATCATCATTGTGATTTTTGCCTCCAAATGCTTACGTTTGCGAATGGCACAAAACCAACCATTCCATGTTCGATCTAACCAAAAGACATTTGGTTACACGAATGCACTCACACACTGCTTTCCATCAATTTTACTTACGTGACGGGATGGGTCTTTTCCAAAACTCAAACGCTTCCCTGCGTACGCATTGTAATTTGAATAGCATTAAGGTGTATTAAAAACATATTTATAAAACAATCTCTGAGAGCTTCCCCCAAAGTCGGCATCGTTGTGCGCTGGGTAAATTGGAATATCATTTAGTATTCA
Organism: Anopheles funestus; assembly: GCF_943734845.2. NCBI lineage: Eukaryota > Metazoa > Arthropoda > Insecta > Diptera > Culicidae > Anopheles > Anopheles funestus. Next base: position 79,524,913 of record NC_064599.1, on the reverse strand, counting down.
TCCCCGGCTCTCGATAAATAACCGAGGAACCATGTGGAAAATGGTTATGTCTGGCCGCTTGCTGGCTGTAGGTAAAATGGGATTAATAATTTAATTAACACACGCCCCCGGGCTTGTGTTCCATTTCGAGCTAAGTTTGCCTGGAACGGTGTTGGAAAACAATCGGTTGAGCACTTGCTACTAATAATTCGTCACATCTTTAGACATTCTGTTGGTAACGATCTTTCATGGAGCTGTAGGTGTACTCTCCCATTTACTCTCAACCAGAGAAAGATTTCAACTTCACTTCCTTTGGTTGATGCTAAATAGCAAATGGTGAATGTAATCATCCATATAAAACCCACCTTAATTCCTGCCTCCAAACATTGAGGATGTGAGATCGATTTCAAATCTGTCTGCTTCGGTTTCAACCAAACACCGGTGGATTTATTAATCATTTCCGTCCTCCTGTTTTGGTGTTGGTGTTTTGATTGTTTCACGCTGAATAATCTGATAACACAACACTCGCTTCGACTCGATAGTTCGTCACAATCCTACGCAGAATTCTTTCTCCTCTGGTAATAGAGGGAGTTCCCGTTTCCATGCGTGCCATTAATCATCAGCTGTAACGCAGCCGTTATCACAGGTACATCTGTTTTGCGGGAGCTTTCGGATAAGGTGGGTGAATTTGTTTTTAACCTAACAAAAAAATAAAACAAAATGCCTTGGAACTGATGAAACCGTTGCGTGACAACCAGTGTGGACATTACATCCATCATGCGCTTCTGGCATCCTGACCCGAACGTCTGGAACGTCTCGGTGGAGTGGGATCGGTTGTGAAGTTTTAATTTGTTAACATATTTCGGTGGTTTACCTATCCCACCAGCTTCACCAGCTGTGCACGGAAGCTGATTATTAATGATGTCAACGAATATCTCAACAATCTGGCAAAGCTACACCCAACACCAGCTTCGCAGGGTGGGCGAAAGGATTTGTTTACCTTTTCTGTGAAAGTGTGTTTCTTCATTTTCACCAAACAGGCAAAACTTTATCCTTCTTGGAGCTACATAAATGAATTCGCTCTAGTGGATGGCTTTTAACGAATGCATCCTTTGCTTGCCCCACGCCAGGACCAGCATCTGACAGTGACATTATTATTCCCTTTACCGATGGGTCCCTTTTTTGTCTTGCTGGTGCATGTTTATACAATTTTTATCCTTTTTCTTACCGTAAGCTGGTTTCTCTCATCTTATCGTGTACCCGAACCAAGGCTCCTATGGAATTGCATTTTAGCACCAGTCGAGTTGTAAAGCACACTTTACCTCTTTGTTTATTCTTCTCGCCAACTCGGAAACTGAACCGAAAGCAGTACAACAGTTCAAACGACTTTTTCACACAAAGAACACATAGAACGCATGTTTCGGGGGGCCATTCTTAGACAAAACCGGTATGGCGTGTATGGTGAAAATGTTCCCCTAAAAGCATTCAACTACCAGCCAACAATGTAAGTGACATTTTGAGTTTTCTATTTTGCAGCTTCAAACAAGAAATAAAACAAAAAAAAAAGAGGAAAACAAACCTAAGCACTTGCAAAACGCTTTTCCCCTTTCCAATTGAGTCTCGGGTGAAGACTTGCTACGTATGGTCGACTTAAAACAGAAATATTAAACAAAAAAAGGGGTTTGCTCGAGAATGTGTGCCACATTCTATTCGAGAAACTCTATGTCACCCACAGGACAACGTATCTCTGCTCTCTTCTACCTTTTTTGCAAAAAGTATTCCCTTCAAACCGGTACGGGAAGGATATTTTGATTGTGGAACGATTTTTTACCTTTTAATGTACATTCTGCATCAACGCAGTGCGAATAGCTGTGGTCAGTAGAAAGCATCCATTTACGGCACCCAGTTCCATCATGAGTGTGGTGAGAGTACTTTTTCAATTTTTTTTCTTGCATCAAAAAAACCCGGTCAGAGTTTTTCCGAAGGACAGTATGGAAATTACTGTATACGTTACCCTGGGTTGGGAAAACTTTAACACCCTAAGTGAAGGTAAAATGTACTACGATGCCAGCCGTATCAAAGGGTTCTGGATGCATCATGTACATCGTCAGCTCACCTTCCAGTGCGTTTTACTAATAGTGGATGGCATCGTTACACTGTTTGCTGAGACAAATCGATCGGTAGCAGCACGAGCTTGGTTTATGGGCTGGCTAGGGTCTTTTTGGGGACGGAAAACTTAGCTGGCATGATTTTTCATTCCCTTGCCGGTGTTGCGACTGAACGTCATCACATTACTGGGATGGGATGGATTGCTGAGGGAAAAACCTCAGTCGTGTATGGGAATGGGCTTTCTGGTAAGCCTCATTTACCATGAGACCCAACCCAGGCTCCGGCAGTGTTCGGAAGCTGTGTACACAAGCCATCCCCTAAAACCGAGGGTGAAACCCCAAACACCTTCTCACCGGCTGTGCAGCCGGTCTGCGGTATGTTGGTTCGTAAGTTGTGTGAAATTTATTCAGGTGAGCAACAGCAAAACATATCAGAAAGAAAAAACTATCAGCTTCGGAATAGCTGTTTTTAGTTGCCTTACAATTTTTAGTAGTATTTTTGTAAAGTTTTCCACACGTTTAGAAATAACGTATCTTGAGTTTTTGAATTCATGATTCATGAAGTCATGATTCGTCTGTTTGATCTTTTTCAAAAAAAATTAATATAAATTGAAACAATAACTTAAGTTTCATTGGAAGATTATATTTATGATTTTAACATTAATCTAAGAATACAATTTTAATTACTCATTTGCTCCAACACCCCTAATGTATTGTTCAGCATGTTATGGAAAAAAATCCTTCAACAAAGGAGCAAGTTCTGGAAGAAATGCATTTCACAACCAATGTTCTCATTAATTTTAGGCCAAAAAAAAACGAAACCCTCCCGAGTATGGTATGATTGGCCTCCAATAGCGTCCATGATCAAACGAAGAGCTCAATCGCGATAATAAAACGCATTCTCATCATTACTTTGTTGCCCTGAACGGCGGGCACTCAAGATTCACGCCGCCCGTGAATCAATCGAAAGATTGGCACATCGTGTCCCTTTTTTTTGCAGAGAACTTAATTCTGGGGAGGAGGTGGGATTGGAAGGAGAACGGGGGGAAATAAGCTATAATACACTGTCAAAACGAGACATGCTGATATTATCTTATCAAAAATCCATCATTCTTACCATCGTTAGCCGGTTGCTAGTTAGCTGCCGCTTTGATTGCAACGCGCTAGCTCATTGATTTGAGCACGGTTTTTTTCTCTCTGTGCCAAACTCTCCAGAAACTCCCAAGTCATCGGCTATTCAAATCGAGTGATGTGAGCATATTGTGCGTTCAATGGAGACCCGCTACCCTCTGCCCAGGGGAGCGGATTTATGCAATCAGGATGAAAAATGCACCCGAAATGAGTTGGCAAAACTGTGTGTCCGCCCGGATGCATTCTCTTGGGAAACGCTGGTCGACGATTCCTGCCGAGATTCATTTGCAGGACATTTTCAGAGCTATACGTCGGCCAATGACTGTTGAAAGTTGATTGGATGCAAGCGCCAAACGCCATACTCGGCTATGGCTGATTGTTTGACCATAATCCCGTTTAGAATTGGGTTTGAGTTGTCCAAGCGGGTTCTCCAGGAAAAGTCAACCTTCCTTAATTTACTCCAATGCTAGAGGAATATCTGCACATGTGTGTGTGTGCGTGGCATGCCCGTGAGCAACAATTTCTCATCGCCCTATAATCTCGCCCAAAACCCAAAGCTATAGTCGGCTCAGCGCACATTTACAGCCTAACAAGATTTGGCTACTTACGTCACTCAAGCCTAGTGTCCCTGGGCCTAGGGTGTTTTGGGGGGGAAGCAAACGCCATTCTTGAGTCTCCCTTAACTCAGCTTACCTCCACACCAATGAAACCTCCACCTATAATTCGATAATTCGAATTTTCTCAATTTGTGTCAACAGATTTTCACCAAAAAAAACCCCAAAAAACTGGGAAGCCAAATGTGAAGTGGTCACCTTATGGATTGTCCGATAGGATGCAAGATCTTTGGCTTTGTGTCCATAATCTGACACACATTCGGTGTAGGTGTTCGATTACGTTTCCGATATGTGTGTGGATTGGGAAAATGGGTTTCTTCCGGAAAGTTGTCTCACGAGGAGGCGCGTGGTCGTCTACCGGGTGTTGCTTAAACTCTGCCACACGCAACCATTTTCATGAACGCTTTGACCTAATCAAATGACGAAAAGCGTTTTTCTACCTACCAGCGCCACCCAGCCACGCAGGGAAATTGGATACCGTCACCGTCACCGTGGATTAGGTCCACTTGTTTGTACGTCCTCGTCACGTCAAACTCGTATGCCTTCGCAACCTATCGCGGTGGTGGTGGGCTGCCGTCTTCAAAACTTCCAACCTGACGTACACTGCACAAACACTTGTGGTTCTTCCCTAATGCTATTTAACTACTTTTATTTCGAAGAAAATTGACCAATGTCTTGTCGACACCGGAACCATCGATATTCGACGGAACCGATCGAAAGCGCTTATCGGTCGAACCTCTGGGCCCAGGCGGGCTGTTTCCTGGTGGTCCCATGTTCTGTCCATGCCTCTGACATGGGTAACCAGTGAACATACCACGCGCGCGGTACCTGTCACACGAGGCACATGTCGTGTACATATCGTGCTGGGTGGTTACAAACCTGCTGAGGAAAAAATCGCCCGGTTTTTGGAACATCAGGGAAAGCGAGGGAAACCCCGGAAAGACAGTTTGAAGCTGTCAGAACAGTCTAACCAGTATCACATTTCAGAACAGGGAATGGCAGTACGTTCACACGTTTATTTTTTTCCTTATAGCTGAAGGCTTCTTGAATTCCATAGGACGCTTTTCTGGAACTATTGAAATGATTGTTTATTCCTGGAAGGAATTCATGACAACTGACCGAAATATGTCTAAACCACAACATTACCCCAAATGGTAACACTTTGGACTTTGAAACACCTGAGAAGGATACAAAGTATTGGATCAATTTCTTGGGAGAACTTTAGAAAAATATTGAATAGGTCAAATTTTATTTTATTCTTAAGTTATCAAAACCAAACTGTTGTGCTGTTGCAATAAAATACCACAGGTATTACTTCCTGATGGGTGGAAAAAAAACTTTCACAGCACGTTGTGCATCTTCAATACATGAATGTCCTCAGGAAAGTACGCGACTTCCTCTCAACTGCATCCCGGCAATTGCTCATGAGGCGTTGAAGTAAAACTTTTTCCACTTCATCACCTCATTTCTTATCGCTGCCGGTGCACCTGGTGCCTGGTTCGGCAGTGGTACGTGGTCTTACCTACCCCTGTGTAGTCTTGGTCAAAAGTTACCACATCTCCTCGCATTGTACCGATGTTACAGCCCAGGTACATTACCCTGAAGGTATGTTGATAAAGTAATTAGTATCTTGTTTCCACGAATGTCTTACCGGGCAGAAGCGGTGTAGAATTATTCTCGCTCAGCAAAACAGCATCCTGGCTGCTCCGTGCCAGTGGCCGAGTGGTACAAGATCTTTTCAAAGACACAAGGGCCAGTTCCGTATGTCTCGAGTTCGAGTGTTACGCAAACCAATTACTGCACGAAAATGGATACTTCCGGAAATGCTTTCCTCATTGTACATCACACAGAACAACATGCTTTGCTCGATGCATTCTTCCGGCAGGGAAAGTTGTACGACACGCAATCGGTCTGCCAATCAATCGAACGTCTCTCAGGAAAAAGGTTGGCTAAAACACAAGCATCTGACCAGGACGAGGAGTTATAGAAAGGAGTTCGATCTGGTCATAAAAAAGAAGCAAGGAGTGAGATATGAAAAAGAAGGAAAAGTTCATTATCTTATCGTTACTATCGTGTTGTTGGTGAAGAGCACAGTGAGTAAGGATGCCTGCGGGAAGTTTACATTGGTTACTCTGGTTGAAGTTGATGTGTGTATTTTCCACTCAACAATACCTTACACGCATGTCTACACAACGTAACCTCCCGTAATTCCCAGTACTGAAAAACGTTCATTTTCCCAGCGTGTTTGTACGTATGTTACATTTTTCCAATAAATTCCAAACGCATGTTTTGAGTGGTGGACAAGACATAAGTATGCTGTACGATACGAAACAGTGCAGTACCGTGCGGTCATGATCGGTAAATGAGCTGTGGTTTTCCGTGCTATCAAATAGCAGTAGTGTTAATTAAGTGGTTGAAATTTTATTAAAATAATTAAATTCTTGATGCCAACACACGCATTGTTAGACCAGCATATATACCGTTGGTTCTTTACGGGGAAGCTGCCCTGGGGGCATGTTGATTGCGGGGACAGAGGGAGTGTTGAAATGTGTTTGTGCTTGGAAAATTGAACAAAGCAGTCAGTGAACACATTTCTAGAGTGTTTGGATTCTATTTGGTTATGGGTCAATATAAACACAAAGCAGTCGGTTAAAGGTGAGCTTTATGCAAACGCAAATGTTATTATGTTGTATTAACAAATTGGTGGAATTCAAATATTAATTTTTGATTTTTTATGGGTTGGGGCATAAAATTAAATAAAAATAAAACAATTTAAATTTAAAATTCAATTTAAAAAAAAAGTTTACATACTTTATATAACAGACAAATTATTTTTTTATACGGAAAACAGATAAATATTCTTCTAAAAAACTATATTTTTTCTTGGACTACTACTGAAAAGGTAATTGGCTACTATTTAACGTAATAAAGTAGTAAACATAATAAAATAAATCTCATTTTCTGATTGAAAGAAGCACATAAGGGAGTCATCTAACAGTGGATTATGTAAATTTCAAACAAAAACATTTAAAAACCATTAACAATTCGAATAAAACGAGGGAAAATGTGCACTCTAATCTTAACGCGACATTTCTTCACTCTTTTTGTTGTCATTTCAACAATCATCATCCGTTACACTCCTGAAGGGGTAACCAGTTGGGTAACCTAATAATGCGGAAAATGTGCATTCCCGTGGGTTCCCCCGCACGCGGTTGAAAACAATAACAATCAATCAAAACATTATTTTACCGACCGACCGACTACGCGTCCCAAGACAACGGGCGATCGATCTTCGTTCCCCGTGCACTCTTTGTCGTCAATTACGGGTCTGACACTTTTAACACTTTCCCAAAAAACCCCACTTTCACAACCCTCTGGTCCCGTGCTGGTACTGGTACAGGGAAAGTATTTCATCCGTGTGGCTTTTCGTTTCAACGCGAACTAACTTCCCCCGCCGTAAGAACCGACGCAGATAACATTCTGAAAGAGGGACCACTTTATGGGGTGCATTATGTTTGTTTAGCTTCTTCCACTCCGTCCGTGCCGGTTTTTGGTGGAGATTTATGAGAATCGATGAAGATATTGGACAGCACAGCAACTACGGTCACAATCGATTTTGGGCGGATGGATATTCCCTTGCGTAGGTGCATCAGATTAAGCGAAAAGGGTTTAATCGATAAGCGGATACGTGCGTGCGTAGGTTAAATTTTCGGAAAGGTCGCACGTGCGCTTGATGGGGCACACGCGTGTTTTCCATGCATTTTCATCGAAGCAAACGGATCCCGTAAACGCTGAGTGGTGAAATTAAACACTCACTCACACACCACCAGCATGTATGTAAATAGTTCGCTTAAGTGTGTACCCGTCATCTTCCGTTTTGGCAGCACGTGGGTTCGACATCCGTCTGGTTAACAGACATTCGTTTATCCTTTTATTGATTTGGCGGTAGTTTTTTTTTCTCTTCACTTCGGGATCGAAATTCCATGAAAAGTACCCTAATCAATATTTGCAGCATCGCAGCAGCAAAGTAGTTCGATTTTCCCAAAAAAGGGAACATTATTGCCACAGAATGACCGTGCGAGAAACGAAGCGCGGTGAGTTGTTTATGATAAATGGTGCTCCTGTCTGTGCATCTGCAGTATCTGGATGAAGTGCTACTGCTTATTCCTATTTTTTTGTGCTCTTCCCTTCTCTCACCATCATAAGAGCAGCACTGTGATTCAGCAGAAGCGTAAAGATATTCGCGCCACATTCATATTCTAATCAATTTTGCATGACATCGTCGGTATGTCGGTGTATTGACAGTGAGTTGGAGGAGTGGTGGGTACTGTGGCAACGAGTTAATGTAACATTTTATCACTCAATAAATGAAGTGAGTTGTGAAGTAGCAATCGATCAAAGAATCAATGATGATAAATTGAGACAGACAGAAATATCATTTGTTTGATTTTCCCTTTAATTAAGCCACATATTTGCTTAATATTTTTAAAATTATTAAAAGCTATAAGCTTCTCTATTTGTTACTTACTTGATAGGATCAAGAGTAAAATAAATCAAAAAGGTAAAAAAAGAAAGATAATTTAAGTGGCGCAATAAATACCTGTTTTGATTTTGCGCCCGAACAAGAACATTCAACAAGCGTTATAATTTGTTGTTTCTTCTGCCACATTCCGTGACCAAAAATATCACGCGCAACACGATTTGCGACAGCAGTAAGTGCGTGTGAACTCCACAGCTGGTGAGGTGTATTTTAATCATAAGCTTTGGTTTGTTATTAGGAATTCTTTTTCGCCCTTTCTCTCTCTGCCTACAACTGTTCTCTTTGTACGGCTCGCGATCTAACTGTGAATTAAAAAATATATCGCGGAACCCGATGCACCTGTACCGGGGGATGCATTCGTTGCATGATACACCGCACATTGTATGCTTGGAAGTCATTAGTTAGGGATAACAAATTAATCGCCTTTTCTCGGGGTCAGCCATGAACCAAAACCCCGTCCAGCCCGGGGTTGTCGTGTGTCGCCAAATCTAACTTGTTTTCCTGCTATGTTGTTCCGCAACTATACAGGAAGGGGTAAAATTTATTGATTTCAGAAAAAAGGGGTTTTTCTACAATTTTTAAATATTTCTTCAAAACAAAAGTGAGCAAAATAAGAATGCTTAAACAATGTTAGATATTCGAATTTGAATTTTTATAAACAAATTACTCGAACATTCCTGCAGCCTGGCCTTGAATTGTGCAGAAATGTGCTTGTGAGGGACGAATTCCATCGTACGGTATGATGTGACCGTTCAACAAACAAATAAGCACCGCCCGGCTTTCAACAACCAAACCAGGGGGAAAGGAATACCAAATATTTGCACCGGAATGCGCATCCTAATGATGATGTACAGTGCGCCGGATGCGTTTGTTACCGGCTAGACCGAACCAGCGCTGAAAGCAATAGAATAGAGAGAGTGAGAGAGAAAAAAAGGGAAAACAAAACACACACAAAAAAACTCAACCACTCGTGGAATGGCCGAACGCTATTTAAAGTGATTTAAGTGACAACATTAATTAATTAGCATGCAGCATGCTTCTTGCCGGCTTGCTATCCGACGTTGCTTTGGTTGGCCCGAACACTGGTTTTGCTATGTTCGATGACAGAATATCGCGAATGACGTACGAATGCAGTGCCAGGGGCTGTAGTTCAAAAGTGCGACAGCAAGGGATAAATAACAGAAAAAATAAGATATAAAATGATGAGCACATACACACGGACCTGTGGGGGGACAGTGGGAGATACTACGATAGAGAGAACACTAATTAAAAGTGTTGCAAAATTTGTATGCATTTATGTTTCTTATGATCAGAAGAAGAAAGAAGTGTAATTTTGAATGCCTTTATTGAGTGCAAGAGATACATGAACGCCATTTTAAATTTAAAATTAATTTAAAACATTATTAAATTTAAAAAAAATATTTTCTGACTTGGGTCTTGTGTGCGTTTTAGCATAAGAAATGTTTTTGTAGAACATTGATTCGAAGGAATCATTAATTCTGATGTCTGAACATGAACTAATCGATAAATGAAATTATAAAATATATTTAAAAACACCTCTAGGGAAAGACATTTTTTACCCAATAGCTCCCTATACTATATTTTAAGCATCCTTACTAGAACCAACACTTTATTTACTCCCACCAGGATCACTCTCGTTTTTACCATACTTTGATGTCGGTCGCCTTTGAGTAGCTCTACTTCGAAATTATAAGCAAACATAAAAATGCAACGAACACAAAAAAAATGTTGCGAAAGCTTACCACTTCAAACGGAAGTAAGTAAAAAAACGGGAAGAATTTGCAAAGCAAAAAAAAAATGTCGGATGTAAGGAATCAAAATCCCCCTTACCGATGCATCGCTTGCTAACACGAACATTAACAAGACCGTTTTATTGGTGCTTCGGTAAAATAACGTGTCTAGTTGCAAGGGCGATAGAAGGACTAGAAACTATTCGTGCGCCATTTAGTAATACTTACCTTGTTTCGTACGTAACGTCAAAGAAGGCTTTCTACTCTGGCGCCAGTGCCACAAGTAAATGTGAGTGATTTTATTTGAATACTTTTGATCCATTCGCGAGTTTGATGGAAAAAAGGGAACAGTTTCCCCATTCTTTGATTGAATGTTTGAGCGAAAAAAAAGTTTATCTTTTTATCACTCTTTATGCTAATGCGATCTGCAAGATTTCGGCTTGTTCTAGCCGAATTCCAGCCCGACCTGATTGCTTCACATCGCTTGCACACGCTAGCGGCTGCAACAACTCCGAACATGCTTTTGATCTTTAAGCCAAAAGTTCCTAAAAATAAATCCAATAAACCTCTACGGAACCATTTAACATTTTGCCTCATTTACCATCTCCAACTCAAGCTCCTGATGTTCTTCCTTCGCTACAAAAAGGGACATGTTTTTTTCTTTCTTTCTCACACACTCTTTTTATTTGGACTGCGCAGGCGAAGATAACTCGCCCTCACCACCCTTCAAATCGACCAACAACAAAAAAAAACAGGTCGTGAGGAGAACAGCATCCGCGGCCAAAGTGCCGCCGCGACCAGAAAGTGTGAAACGACGGTGACGATGTTGATGTTGAAACTGTCACCCGAGTCATAATTTAATGTGACACGACTTTTTGATTAACATCTAGAGCGAACGATTAGCCTCCGGCAGCTGCTGCCTGCCAGCCGGCTGGTGTATGCGTTCCAATTCCCGTGTGGGTGTGTGGGTTGTTGATTTAGTGAAATAACCTCACGCGGCAAGCGTGAAATCGCAAGCCAACCAACGCACTCTCACGCACGCAGCGTGTGAAGTGAATTTGATGACGGGGGTGGACTTCACGTGTGCTGTTTTTTCTTCCCCCCCGGCTCGATCTAATAACTCTGTGAACACTGACAGGAATATTTATTAATAAGCCCCACCTAAAGCACCCATTAAAAGGGTGCCATCAGCCAGGAAAATGCGGGAAAATTAACGTGATTGAATGCGTGTGTTCTTTCCTTTTGAGGTTAGAACAGGTTGGGCGAATGTATTAAGATGCTGCCTGATCTCTGCTGCCTTCAGGGAAATATGATCTCGAAAGAAGCAGCAAAAAAGCCCATTAAGCAAACGGCGGAGAAGATGCGAAGGGGTTTGGTTACATGATTACGCAAATGTTCGTTTAAAGATTGTGAATTTATATGCTCACTGACTGGAGGAATTGAGTTTCCATGTTTGAAGGAACCGTGCGCGTTGTAGCTCAATCTTGTAGGAATTTTGACATTTTGTGTAACATTTTAGGTCACCAATATATTCCGTTTTGACGTTTTGAGCTAAAAGTCTCATCTGTGAAAGATTGCTTAACACTAAAACTACCGAGTGATTTCTTGGTGGATACTTTAGGAACAACATTTATACTTTATTGAAGTTCCACTATGGAAAATCACACTTATTTATCAGACACTCGCGGTCTTGATCTGCTGCAGGAGTCCTCTAAACCTTTTACAGTCGAGCACTCGTGATCCAATTCATTATGCTGGCCTTTCTGGTGGACCATCGCTCCATCTCAGTGTGAGCCTACCAGAGATCCAGTATTCATGTGGACGACTTAAGATGAATTTACAGACTAACACGTCTGGTGTCATTCTGATGACGTGATCACCTCACCGAAGCTTGGTGAGTCTGATTCACTGTGCTAAAGAGAGTACTGCTGATAGAGCTCGTCATTGTAGCGGCTCCTCCACACACCAGGTATCCAAAAATCCTTCTGAACATTTAACTCTCGAATACGACTTAAAGGCGGTTAGTCAGTTTTTAACAATGTCCATGTCTCAGAGGCGTATTGAAGTACTGGAGCTATAATTCATTCAAGAGACGTAAAAAGAATTACATATATCTATGTTATCAGCGTTAATCCAGGATCTAATGCGGGTTATTGAAATTGGTCCCCAATATCTTCACCTTTGAGTCGCGGCTAGACCTCTCCAGTGTAAGGTTGAAGAGCAGACAAGTTAGTCCATCTCTTTGGCGCAGACTCTTTGTGTAAGAAAAGGGTCATGAAAGATTGCCATCCAATTATATATTTTTTTTGTAAAATACTACGAAAAAAGCATGAAATAAGATAAATTTTAATTAACCTTTTTTGCAATTTATATTCGTTTTTCTCTTTTGCAAAAAAAAACAAAACTCCTTAAACCAACATGACATCATAGAAGCAGAGGCAATCTAAATCAAATTGCTTTTCTTTTTTTTGCACACTCGCAAAATAGAAAGTAAAGTTGATTGATCCCCACTAGCGCTACCCATTATGCATGCTTTACTTTTAAACTACTTTCGATTTCACGAGATGCGCAGCACGCAATCGTAATTTGCGTATCGAACTGAAACATATTTGCGTTTTATTCCGATCGCTTCTGCTATTCACCCGCTACAAATTATGCTTCCACGATATGCACCGTTAATCTTTCAAAAAAAATGTGAAAGAAAAAAAAACACGGAACAAAGCAAAGATTAACACCTTTCTCCCAAGCGAGTAAGTCTTCTTTCACCTTGCGTGGTGTATGATTCCTCTCCTTGCGCAGGTGGAGCACGTAGAAAGAAGCAGCTACCAATTTCCACTCCGGGAACACGCACACGTGAAAGCGTTAAATTAGCAGCCGAACAAATTAATAACCAAACGAGATTAATTGGTTTAATTTTCACCGCAAAAGTGCGGAGCATAGATGGGATGTGATATGTAGAATCATCTCCAACAATTCGCTTTGCTTAATATCTTCTCTCAGACGGTGGGCTGGTGGCAATTTGTTTCGGATTAGGGGAGCTCACCCACTTTTTCGGGGAGGTTTCAAACGAGGCCATGTGATTATTGGGCGGTTGGAAGATACCACCCGACGTATCGGAAGTAGTAACCTCTATTTCTAAGGCCTGGTGGAAAAACTACTATCTATTAACCGATATATGGCTAAAGGAAAAGCGTTCCTCTTGAGGGAAGCAACACCGGAAGCTAACAATTTCGTACACTGCAATGATGAGAACGACTAGAAATTGATAATTTGGCAATTTTATCGGTACACAAGTGGGAAACTGCACTTCCATCTTCGGTGTGACCTGTTTATAACGGGTTTTCCCTCTTCAAACATCGATCCCGGCCCCCCCAAAAAAGGACAAACAACATATCCAATTTATTTTCCTCACATTTACCTTAACCTTTCAATTGATTTTCTTTTTGGCATTAGTCATTCTCTGATAGTACCTTCTATATGTCTTTAGTCATCGTTTGTTTTATTAGAAAAAAAAGGTGTTCCTACCCTATTCGTGATCCGTCAGGTGCATCATCATGATTCAGCGTCAAAATATTGGGAAATCGATGTAAGAGCCGTTTCGTGCTCGGTGGTAGGATCGCAAGGATTTCGCTGTAGTGAACCTACAGGACACCTTCCCCAAAAACGTGACCGAACCGCAAAATGGTACGGAACAAATATTTGGGCACGTTTCGATTTTGGGCAGGATTCGATGGTGGAATTAGGTTGGCGAAAAGGTTTGTTCGAATATACCTCTAGAAGAAGGTGTAGTACATGTGACACGGTTCTGTGACGAAAACACATCAAAGTAAGAAGCATAAGGTGTATCGACATAAGGTATGAATAAAGGTGATGTAAAGCCACTAAAAGTGGGTTATTTAAATTATACTCTAACTCAATTAACTACAGCATAAAAAAATAAAAACATATGTTTTCAGAGGTCGTGTCCGGTAAAACATATTGACCTTCGGCTTGGGGTGAACCATACGGTACGGTGTGATGAACAGAAGACACCCAATCCCCCGCGTGGTCCGTTAACTGTAACACAATGGCCGATTGGAATGGAAGGTCCGAGAGGATGAGTTGCATTCGTGACTTGCGGATGAAATCTTGCGCATGGGATCACACACGTGAAACCCACCGATGAAGCCATTCCCGTACTCATAACGAAGCGTTCAATTTCGTTTCTCCTACATTTCCACACACACACACACAACTCCGGCACCTAACGGGTTGGTTGTCAGTGGTTGATTCAGTGGTGAAAAGTAATGTTTTCCGAATGTGCGTTGATGGTTGCGTTCGGTATGAAATTATCCCCCCAAAACGAATAGTGGAGATGATGCCTGGGTGTACCGTAACGGCACCTTTCGGCCGATCGCAATCGTTTCGAATGGCAGTTAAATAAAGTGCAGACATAATGCCTGGATGCATCGGTAAAGCATGATGCATAGGCACGGGCGATGCCAATGGTAGGGTGCCTCTATTCAAGGTGATAAACCGTTACGCAGCATGCTTCCTTTGTGTTTCGTGTAACGCAAGGAAAGTGAGGGGGAAACTTTCTTTATTATTTTTATTGCACTGATGACGGATTTATGGACGAGGGATGGGGGGTGGTGTGATGGAGATAGGAGTGAACTGAGTGCTGGTTCAAAATTTCATTAGAATGATAAAAAACCAGGGGAATGTACATCGTTTTCGATATTTTTCATAAAATATCATGCGCCTTCCAATTTTCAAGGTTTTTAAAAATTATTGTGTCTGTAGAGTATGCCAGGTGTATTGCATGGAAGTAGCTTTTTTTATGATGGCGTTGTTCTCTACAAGGCAGGACCAGGTATTAAATCCCATCCTGATCGTTTTCCCGTATCAAAACTGACTGTCTGGCTACAGGAGTTTGAAAGTCCTGGAAAAGCCAGAAATGATATTCCAAGATCTCCCTTGAAGCTGTTGTACCACCTGAGAAGAAATTCCCATAAGCAGTTCTCAATATTAGAAAACTTAAAAAGTAAAATCTACAGTACCCAAAAAAAAAGGAAAACAGACAATAAATATTTATAGTTAATTTACTGATAGGAAGAAATAGTCAAGATTGTTGGAGTAAAACTTCGTCTAAGACATCAAAACGAGCAGTTAACAGCCTGTCAACAAAGAATCGCACATTCATTCTTATCTTTAAAGCTACCTCGCGTCTCTAAAGATCACGATGGCTGCACACAATAAAGAAACTAAATTCTTCTTACCCATCTTATGGCAAAACCCTCAACATCATCTTCGTAGGTAAGTCTGCAAGTCTAGGACACGACATCTAGATCCAATTTCTTCCGACAACCGTATAGGTACACCAATGTTGTGCATAATTCATGTGCCAAAAAAATGCAAAAAGGAAGACAGAAGAAGTAAGAAAAAACTGTCACATGATTGACTGCACCAAGTTGCACCCGCCGTTCTTGTCATTGTGGCACGCTGTATGCACATTCCACAATGTGCAAGACACGTGTGCGCATCGCACCTAGAACAAAGGAAACCTTTCCTTTCCAACACCTTTTCGCAAAACGAGCGGACAGCATCGACACATAAATTATGCATGCAATGATGATGATATTGTGCACGTTTACATGCCCAGAAGTAAGAGAGAGAGAGAGAGAGAGAGAGAGAGAGAGAGATAGAGAGCGATAGTGTGAAAGAAGGTATGGAACTCCAAGTATTACCCTTTGGAGTACTTCTTGTTCTACTGCTACTCTAACTCTGTTAGCGGTACTTCGGATGTTCCATTCGCGCACTTCTTGAAGTGGAATCCCTTTAAGAAGCGGTACTTTATTTGTTTGTAAAAGTTTTTGTAGCACTTGTTTGCAAACGTTTCGATTCAATCCTTGCGTGCCAAATCTTCAGCCGCCCGAAAAGAAGGTTTTTGAAGTGTTCCGCAATCCATTTGGGAAAGGAAAATTCATTAGGAAGTTCAAATTACCGCACCGAATGGTACCCGTCTGAAGTTTTGCCGGAGCCTTAATGCATATGTCTAATGTGCGCTGAAAATTATGACCCTAACCAAATCCGCTCAGGAGATGAATTCTCCCATCGTCCCATCCCAAAACAGTTCCCATCCGGTCCTTTTGCCAGAAAAGTGGAACACGTTGATGACCCTGTTCCTGCTCCATTCCTTCCATTGCTTTCGGTGCATTTACGAGTTTGGAAAGGCGTGCGTGAAGCAGGTCGTCAGCGCCATTGGCCCTTTTTTCCCATCGTCCAATAAGTACCGAAATGACTTGCCACCCTTTTGCGAAGCATTGGCGAATGAGGATCCGTTTGGAATGGAAAATTCATTCGCACATTGTGTTCGCACAAGGCACACCGAAATGGGCACACGGAACGGAACGGCAAACTATGGCTATCGATGGCTAGGCATCTCTAGCTCTTCTAACGTCCAGCAGACCGTTTTGGTGAAATGGGTACCGTCCGACTACGGCACACGAGCGTCTTAACGAAAATATGGCAAAAGACGCAAGATAGGGTACATATGTTCAATCATAAACCCCTCACAAAAGGGTTCCACCCCGTCCGTAAGCTAGCGGTGACCCGCACCATCAGGAAGGAAGATGGTATTCGACAATTTTCCGCCTCATCTGACGGTTGCGTCTTCTCCACTTAACTGTGCACGTACGTTCCCCAACCCAGTCCCCGATGCAGGGTGGGGAAGAAATAATTGAAAATGAAATAAAATACAATAACGAAAGTTCTCACCACGTACGTTCGGAACGGTCCAATAAGCCGGCGAGTAGTGCCAAAACGGGGGGGACACATACAGAGATTTAGATATGCCAGTGGAAGGGTGAGCTTTAGCCTGTTTGACCATGTGTTTTTTTTGCGCGGCACAGAACTCAACCCGAATCGAGCGGATCAGCCACGGTGTGGTTGGTATGGTTTATGGTTGATTCTTTCCGCACGGTGACCTCGTTTTCTTCTCAGCTTGAAGTACACGACACGACGGTTTGGTGGGATGCGGCTGACTATTGGAAAGCCTTTCACAAGGCACCTTTCCCGTAATGATGCGACGTGCGAGTAATGTGTGGGTCCGTGTCAGTGTGATAATGTTTGTCCGGTTTTTGGTATGGCAGGACGTATTCTACAGCACGTATGGAGGAAAAGGGTCACATCATCGCATATGTATCTACCTCTGGTGACCTCCATTAGCTGGTGAGGAAACCGTACAAAGAACATTGCTGTGACCTCGCAGTTCACCAAGATTCTATTGGTGGACAAACAAAAATGAAAATTTCTAGTTATGTTAATAGAAGTTATATTGAAACTGAAAACTGAAGCTAAGAAAAGAAGAATTTTTGGACTTTTAAACTAAGACTTTGTCCAAGAATTTAAATATTCATCAAGGTTTTCAGCAGAAAAGTCAAGTTGTACACAAAGATGTCTCAATTATCCCAAAAATTTAGATACTAAAATTGTACAAATAAAACAGCTTTTCTGTCCAGCTCGATCCCATAGTACTTATACCAGTGGCATAGCAAAGCGATTTTTCCTGCATTACTCGCATTGTTCCTGTTTTACCCCTTTGTAAGGAATGGATAAAAACAAACGTAAAGTTTTCAGGTAAATTGGACGATTTCACACCAACCAGCCATGGTGACTCCAAAAACCCCATGTCCCAATGAAGGGTATGCTAACGAACATTGTCGAGCCTGCCAGCTCTGCTCAACCAGCCTGTGCCATGCAATGAAGCCATTAAGCTTAATTAGTGGTTCCCCGGGAGCCTCCTTCTTGGCAAAAATAAAGGGAATTGTGTTACAGTACCAGTCTTCTGCTAACCTGACCTTATTTCCCATATCGACCCGAAACGAATCAGGACGTCAGATTTTTATCGGTGACTAATTTTTGAACAATATTGATGATATGTGCACTGGCATGTGAGTAATGACCGTTGCATGTTCGGTGCATATTTCTTCCGGGTCCATCTTGCAAAGCGCAGGTGGAAGGTGATTTGTTTCACCATTTGCGATCGTCTAAAATGGCGTTGAAATTGAACCGGAATGGTGCACTGACACGAAGAAATGTCTTTACCATGTGGGCGATTTAAGAATACCATTCGATGGGAAGAAGAGGTAGTGTGTAGTCATGCGCGCATGGTGATGACTATTGCACAACGAATCTTTCTTTGCATGTGAAATGTGCATCAAACGCGTACGTGTATCCTTAACTAGCACTGTTTGTCCTTGCTGATGGAACTTTTGCCCTGAAAAGTTGTCTAGTTGCTAGTGAGCTCAAAATTAATGCCAACTGTGGGAAGTTTTCCAAAAATTACTACAAGGAAAACTACACGACACACAATGGAAGATCATTATGGAATGCCCACAAGTGGGTGGGTGTGTGTAAAAGGATGATGCAGAAGCATCCTTTACAGCATCATCACAAGTTCAAGATCAAAATCTCTGTTCATTGTGGCATAATGAATGCTCAGTAATTTTCGGAATACGTGCGTTCTCCAGAACAGTAACTGCTCTAGCTCTTTCACTCAATGTGACTCATGTTTCGGGGGAAAGTTTTCCATTTAAATCTCTAGTGTTCTTGACATTCGTATGAACCTCATGCAGTTTCATGGTGCCCGGTTCTTGTTGCCCTCGAAATAGACGCCCAGATACAGTCGTCGGTGCTTGTAAATCTGTCAGTGGCCGTATATTTCCATCATCGACAACTGGTGGGAAAATTGGAAACAATTTTACGGCCATATTAGTACGGCTAATGTAGTTTGTATGAGACGAGACTAACAAATTTGTTGCAACCTTCTCCGTCCCCCAACACCCCCCAAACGCAAAACCAAAGATGTCGTCCGACCGCACCGGAAAGATCTTACCCGATGTCGATTTATTTTTATTTTTAATCCTCCACCCTCAGCTTGATCATCCCGCTGGAAAGCCGTCAGTTTGTGGTCCATACATGTCCACACACACAGCAAACACCACACACGATGCCGCTGCCTGTTGCATGATCGCAGTTTTGCCCGCTTTAACAACAAGCGGTGTGGCCATACTATTCTGCGCCATGACCGGGTTCGGAATCGGGTTCGGTGGAGTCCTACTCGAGTCAAGCAACGGACAAATGAGCTCGCGAGATAAAATTAATGAACATAATCCGTTTAACATAACTGTTTTCCATCGGTCGGTTGGGGTCGGTTCTGTGGTTTTGCCGGGCGCGAGCGATTACCGAATCCCGCACGACCCTTTTCAAGCACCCCGGGATGGGTGGTTGGTGCGGGATTTATTTTTGCATCCCTCTCTAGCGGCTGAATGGATCACATCGCACGCGTGGTAGTAGCTTCAAAAGCGCTCCACAATAGTGGACCATTATTAGGTGTGTGCAATGGTTTTGTTTCGAACGCTGAAAATTAAAAGCAAACGTCTGTAAAGTCATCGCCGTGAAGATGGTGTTAAAGATTTACGCATTTTTGGTAATATTTTATTTTTCTCTCTTTTTCAATTGCAGAATCGACGAACTTTTCCTCACACCTGATGTAATCACACCTTCACGTTGCGGTGCGTTTACTCGATCCACCTCTGGGCAGAGCAGGAGGGCACGGACGCGCCAAGACGCACAGAGGTAATGTACGTTCATAAATAATAATAATAGCGATAAAGTAACCTCCCCATCATAATCATAATCATCATCATCAAGCGGATCGAGTGCGGCTGCGCTTGTACATTAGGCGCGCTCGGTGTTGATGTTATGTGGTTTGGCTTGTTGGTAACCTTCGTCAAAAAGTCGATATTCTCCTGTGATGTCTACGATTGTCTACGACTTGTAGCGATCGCGTGGTTCAGCTCTGTGAAGCTAACCGATCTCTCTAAATGAAACCAAATGAAGTGGTGATGGAAATGGGGGAACGTATTTGAGAAGTAAGGAAGTATAGAAGCGTCAAATGAGGGTTTCGTAAGCCTAGGCAAACTATTATTTAAATCCTCCAAGTAGAGCTTTCACTTAGCGGATGGTGTTTTTTGCTGTATTCTAGTAAATTAATGTTACTATTGGCCCCAAACATCTCCAAAACTATTCTGTCAACTTATCAAGTCTTGCTAATTTGGGAGAAAAAAATAATTCCAAAATTCTTCGACGACTTCAATACCGAATGCCTTTCCTTCGGGAACAGTTTTCATCCCCAGAGTGCACACCAAGTGTCAACTCATTTGCTGACACGCCCTTTGGAGCTTACGGACTGTAATCAATTGCTTTTGGGGATTTTCTTGGCGTTGGGACATCTTCCAGCAAATAGACACCTTTGCCGTATAAACGACTAAATGTTCCAAAAAGGATGCGAAATACCCCGAAAGCGACTACTTCTGCTAGTGAAATGTTTATCAGATCAAACCATCTTCTTTTGCAAGCCGAACTAACACCACCGGAACGACAAAACACGAAACGTCCTCAAGCAATGGATCACTTCCGGGTTGTGCCACAAAACGCTTCTCCGACAAGACAGTGTAAAAAGCAGGTGATAAGAAGCGGTTGATGGCCGGAAGTGCAACTGTCCTTTTGCTTCCTTTTGCTAAATCCTTACTGCTTGTCCCTAGCGAGATGGGGAGGGGGGAAATAAATAATCGTACCGAAAGAGCACGAGCTGTCGAGTCTGTCGGGCCTGTCGAAAAATGGAAAATTGTACAGTGATAAACAACGAAACGCCAGCAAACCTTTGCAACGCCCACACCGGTTTGGCAGTTTCGGTTCGCTTTCCGCTAAGAAGGCTGGCTGGTTTTGATGGACATAAATTCGGTTGATAATTTTTCTACCACGACTTTTGCGACTGTCCTTCGAGTTCCATTTCCGGCAACTCGTAAAGATAAAGAAATGCTTCCCTCAGCATCGAAAGCAAAACAAAAATATATAGGAAAACGAAAATAAGACATTTTAATTTATTTATTCATTACGCTCGGGCCAGTCCCGGGGTTGAATGGTATGTTGCCGCCCCAAAAACTGGAAACGCTGATAAGCGATTCTACTTACAGCAGGGCTAACGTTTCAAGTGAGCATTAAAAATTGGGGACTTAAAGAACTCGAGACGAATTACAGCGTCACTCGTCAGTCGGCAAAGTGTCGGGTAATTTGGAACTGGAACTCTGCCCGAGAATTTTTTCTTTTTGTGTCTCAAACATGGAAAGTCACTTTGGGGCGAGAAGCGAAAACGACCAACGCTGATCTTGCTAATTGAAGAAAGTAAATCTCATCCAATATTCAACATATCGAGCTGGGAAATTGAACTTTAAAGTCGTCGTCCATTGTTGTTGGTGCGGGCTTGGAGAGTGTTTATTGGAGAAATCACATGTGGCTGTTAGATTGTATTCTGTGTCCTAAACAAACATTCTTGTCCCCATTCACCCATGATCGATCGATACGTGAAGGATTAGAGGCTTTACGTGTATCTAGCCAGTGAGTGTGTTTGTGTTCTCGTCAAGGTTCATCCCAATGTGTTAATGGAATTGATTTGTTATGTGACACAAACGCACAATGTCCTTTGTTTGGGATTGTCCTAGAGAATTCCTTTAAAAAAACGGAACCCATCGTCCAGGCTGGTAGTATTAGTTTTTCCTATCCATTAGCGATTACATTTTGTCTAGATGTACCGTGAAACTTGTTGAGTAGACCGATAAAAAGGTTCGGTATGGGTTTGAAAGTTTGTTCTGCCTCTCATCGCTGTTGGCTTTTGCAAGACGCGAAGCAGAAAAAAAGTTGTTAACAAATGGTTTAGCCAAGCAAAGAAGAAGGGAAAAAACCCTTCGGACGAGTGAATGAAATTGAATAAATTTCAATTATAGTGGATTAATTTGCCGTGATTCGGTCGCTCGACGATAGTGGGTGGCATAAAACTTGCTCCGGAACTGAAAAATCCTTGCAGCAGGGCAGGATCTCAGCCAGCCTCATCTTGTAGTGGGAAATTAAACGCCACCATCATCAACCAGACGATCGGCGTTCCGTGAGGTAGCCTGGTTGAGCGATAATGTTAAAGTTTATGCTGACTATATATTAAACAACACTCTGCAAACCGCTTGAACATCTCCGTCCGGCTTATCGGTATCGCACGAATCTTTTCGTATGCACTTGCCAACAGGACCGATCGAGCGCAAACTCTTATCTCCTCCAATATCCGGAATGCAACGGTGTCCTTCCCCCCGAACCAACGAATACCCAGAATGACGGCAAAGTTTGCCGAAAGGATATAAAAATAAATTAAAAAGAGATTTTCCTTTTACCGTCCAGCGTGGAAGAGAAGCAAAAAAAAAACAAAAACCTTCCCTATTCGGGGTCCGCTAGATCCGTAGTGTCACAATGTTGGGAGAAGTTTCGGACTCTGTTCAATTTAATTTTATCGCTTAACTACACCAAACCCCTGCTCTGTACTGCTCCCGGAACTCGTAACAGAGTCATCCTTTGTTGCCGGATTTTAATGGTTTCCGGATTGGTGTATTGAGTGGCCTGCTGACTACCACCTCGAACTACTCCCGTTTCTCCCAGTGGGAAGGGAACAGCTCTTTCTTTTAAATTGTTTTATATACATATAACATCCCCAAAAAACACACGGAATGATATGTCCACCATTAAGCGAGCTTTGAAGCAAGATGGACTTTAGATCGTATCTTCGATAGGTAGCTTAAATAGCATGAGAAAGATAAAAAAAAACCGTGCACACAAATGAAGGAAATAGGAGGAAAAAAAGGTGACAAAACACAGAAAAAAAGACAATGAAAAACCATTCCCAAGTGAAAGTGTCATTTTCGCGAGCTAATGAAAATGGACCATTCGACCCGTGGTGTGGCGACCAATTTTTACCAGCGAAAATCGTGAGCATCCTTAGTGTTTTATTTCAATTCCCTTTCAATCACACTCCGCCCTGTCCTTTGCATAAGCTACGATCCGATAAGAGACACTAATGGAACGAGCAGAAAATTAATCCATTTGTGCAGAAAGTTCGTCACCATTGTCACCATTTTCGCTTTCGATTTCGCTTCCAGGTTTTTTTTTTTATAATGGTATGCATTCAATGGGCCTGATTGATAGTCAGGGGGTTAAAAAAAAGGAAGAATCCTCCATAAATCTTCCCATTTTTAAGTACACCGAGGAACTAGACAGGGAACGTAGAAGGCTAATCAGTATTTAACGCTACGAAGAATTATTCTCGTTCGTAAAGCGAACGATTGATCCGTAAATTACCTACTCCCGGAATTGAAGTAAGCACTGTCCGATTGGGAATGAATTATTGAGCAGTCTTTTAAGCATTTTATCAATGATTTCTGGTCGATTAGTAACTCTGCACTGGTTGCTCTTTGTTCCGTCGATGTCTAACAAACCGTGAAGGGTCTAATCTCAATACCTTCCAACTTATTTGGTTTACACACTATACCATATATGAACATGTCATCAGCTTCAAGCTACGAGGAGATGAGTTTATCTTTGGCTAAGGGAAAATTTATCACCCAAGTCCCCAACACTCGCCCTGTCTGAGATTTGACTTATAGCACTAAGACTCCACGAGTAAGTTTTATGTTTACCGGAGGCAAACATTTGTCTGGTGTATGGCCGCTTACTGCACCGAAACTCTTCGAGAAGAATGCATCGAAAAGCCTGGCCCCGAAACTCCGGATGTGTAAAAACCTCCCGAGATCCGGAAGACTGGAAAGCCTTACACACTCCCAAACGCTGGGATGCAGCTATCCTTCCGGAACGCATCCGGATGTGTCTATGACTTCACACAAAGGATGCAAGCATACAGCCAGGCTAAGGGAAATGCTTCAAGTGTACTGTGTTTTGTTTGTTGCCTTTATCGAAGCCCACTCAATCTGGGTACCGGTTCGCTTGTACGCACCGTGTTGGTTCTCCCTCTTTTTCCGGAGTACATGTTTACCGAGTGCAATGTCTTGCAGAGTTCCTCTATTTTCACTTCTTTCCAGTGGGAACTCGGCCCCGAAGTTTGTTGCGGAAATAATTTGAATGTTTGATGTAAGTTTACCACCGGCCTTCTCCGTCCAGCACTGAGTTGAGCAACTCCTCGCTCGGACAGGAAACAGTGTCGGCCCATGCCCAGGGTTGCTTCCAACTATTAAAAGCGTACGGAATTCGCCTTTGCGAAAACGGCTGCCTTCCGGCGGGGTACATTTTATCGATGCGGATAACTTTTCCCTCTTGCGTCGATTACGTCCTATGACCGTATTGTGTGTAATCTTTGTACGGATTAGTGCAGGAAGTTGGCAACATTTAACAGCACCAAACACAGAAGATGTGGTCAAACAAATGCGGTTCTTTCGTACTGGAAAATATAAACTCCGACGCAGCAAAGTTTTTCTTTAATGAATTTCGATTTTGAATAGTTTATTTTCAATTTATTACAATATGTTTGCTATTTTATATGTACATGTATCGAACTAAAAGTTTTCCATTCTCTTGGTACAAGGTGCACTAGCTGCAAATCAAAACCCAACATAATCCGACCGTTCGGATTGTCACGATTTCTACATACTTCACACAAAAAACAACTGGCGCTTCGTTTGTTTGCTTCCTCTAGATTCACAATTTACATATCCCTGAATTAAATACGTACTACTCAACATCCTTCTCCGTCCAACAATGCGGTACTGTTGTGCGCACCCTAAAATGACTAGTGAACTTATACGTCTGTGTATGTGTGTGTATGGTTGTGTTTTTTTATTCTTTTGGAGGCTTTACAGCCTGGTACACAGTGTTACCCTTGATGGGAGCGCATATTGGGCGGAGAAGACGTACCATCTACCTAGCCTACCTGCTAAAACTTGACACTATGTACAATGTTAACGTTCCACAAAATTCTAGTAGACCCAGTCTTAGTATCACGTGCCGCACACGCTCCCCTCTCCGTACTCCCGCATCCCCCGTCCCACCGTGGCAGCTTCTGGATTCGCTTATCACTTTGTTCACACTACGCCCCCGGGCAAAACCACGGTCACACCTCTCACAGTAACCTGACCGTGTTGAGAAAGATCACAAACAGCACTAACCGCGAAACAGCCACCGCCAGCGTTACCCCACTAGCCAGGTTTGCCGACGGGGCCGAACTGCGGATGGATTTGCTTCGGGCCGCACCCTCGATAACGTTCCACCGGTCATCGTCCGCATCGTCCAGCGGCCGGTCCAGACTGATGTCACGCTCGGTAACGAACCGATTGACGCTGTAACTACCGCCACTGCTGCCGCTACCGGCATGTGCCGATGTACCGCCACTGAAGCTGCACGTTGCCATCGGACGCCAGATTTTCGTCAGGTTCGGTGCGTACGCATCCACATTATCGGTGCCCTGTTTTGTTGGAACCAGCGTAGACAAGAAGAGAGAGACAGAGAAAGAGATGTTAAAGCACGTTAGTGTAAGGTGACCAATCATCAGCTCATCCGGAAGAAGGTATTTCTGTGAAAGGAAGGACGCTGCGAGCGGTAAAAAGGGCTACAGAGAGAAACCTCAATATTTGCATAAAATTGATTTATAAAGTACTGTATGCAACCGAAACGCAAAAAGCTCCCTACGAGATCCGAGCTGGAACCTGATAAATAATCCTTTCCCGGATACCAACCCCGGACTCCGGTGGAGCAGGGGAAGAAAATTGAAAGTTGGGAAAGTTTTACAAGCACTACGTTGATACCGTAAGCGATTGATCTGCATCTCTGGGATATTGGGTGAAAAGGGAGGTTTTTGGAAATTCATTAGTTTCACTCTCCGAAAATGGGGTCAAGTTGTTCGATCTACTTGACCACTCGAACCATTTCCCCAGAGGCGAGGACCCGAATCCCCAGGCATAAAAGATTCTAATTTATTCATTCGGGTTTGTTTGCGAGATGAGCTGATGCGTTCCCCGTGGTTCTTGAAAACTTACCGGTATGGGCGTATTCCGAGCGCTCCAGCACAGTGGCTTAAACGCACCCTTGCGCACGACGTACTGGAAGTCGTTGAAGTTGACGCGCCAATCGTAGGTGAGCAACCGTTCCTCGAGCGTCATGCCGGCTATTTCCGGCGGTGAGGCGATACGAATCGGATTCGTCCCAGCCGCCAGTTCATTAATGCCAACCGCCCGCAACACCGTCGGCAGGCTCGGTATCGAATGGCAGGAGGTAAGTTCCTTCTGGCGCGGATAGTATAAACTCAACACCAGGCAGGTTTCATCGCGCGATGAATACCCACCGAGTGCGATCTGTTTGCGACCGGTACTGTCGTACGTACACTCCGCGATCAATCGATCGCCGGGTAGGGCTTTCACCGGTACATGCAACCGTCGGTACTCCTGATAGTTGGCGTCTACGTTCGCGTCATGGGCGATCGGTGTCAATTCCTCGCGATGACGTACCTGCCGGAAGCGTATCTGCCGTCCCATACCATTCGTTTGCATCATCACGGCGAAGATGTTGATGCCGGGCCGGGGGAAAGCACGCTGCGTACACTCCTCTATACAGTGACCCTCGGACAGAACGCGATCCTGCCCCGGCGGAATGATGTGACGCCAGTTCGGTTGCATTCCGACCGATAAGACGCCTGCATCGTGCTTGCGGAGCGTGGTGGTGTAGTACAGCCGCAGGCCAGAGTTGTCTACGCGTGGCGTCAAGTCGACCGAATTACTCTGGAAGCCGGTGTAGTGTGTTTCCATCATGTAGAACCGGGCCTGGTACGAGTCGAGCGGGTAACCAGCCTCAAGCGGATAGGTGAAACCCTGCGAATGGACGAAAACGGTGTAAAGAAAGAAAAAAAAACAACCATCAAATACAATGTTGGATGGAGAATAGAAAAGAAGTGCAGAGATGTGGAAGCCTCAAGAAAAAGGCACACCCGAACACCCGGCGACGTTTGTTTCTCAACTTCAAAACCGCCTTCAGCATCATGCTCGAGCGCGTGATTCACCTCCTTTCTAGACAAATCTGTCCTTCAATCAATAGAAGGTGCCTGAGAGTGTCTTGCATAACAAACCCGCGAGCGATCGAGCAATCAATCGCCAACTTCTCGTCTCGCTTTGTTGCACTGTACGCTTCCAAGCGGAGCAATTATTAAATGCTTAACACGTTTGATTGATTTTTTTTGTGTGTTTGAATGAGTTTGGGTGCGTTAAAGAGGAGATTTATAATGTACATGTTAAAAGGTGTGTTGAAATGAAGTTTTTTATGGAGCTTCTGTCTAACAATTTCTCAGTATTTCTGTAGGCATTTGCCTGTAAACTTGCAATAACTTTGAGATATTGGTGTCGAAACTTACCTCCGAACCTCGGGACCATGCAGCAACGATCGAGTTGCACGTCAGCAGCTCCTTCTCCGCTTCCATACACGATCGGCCGAACTCTCTCGACATGATTTCCAGCTCCGGTGTTGAACCCTGACACTCGTACAGTATGATATGTCGCAGGTGAGGAATGTTCGAACGCGACTCAATGACCGGTTCATACTGCAAGTAGAAGACATAAATTCCGATTAATTTCTACTCAAGAAGATCACCTTCAGTGTATACACTTACCCGTATCACGTGATGTTTCCGTACGAATTGATCCAGCTTAAACATCGTACACCAGCGCAAGTTATCGTCCGTCTGCGGTATCGGGACATCTTTGTTACGCAGCTCGATCGTTCGCGTGCGTGAATCCAGCTCGATCGGTACCTGATTGACGCGCTGCGTTAGAAAGATTGGTACAGAATCTTTGAACGCTTCGGTCGGATCGGGTAGCGTGCCGATCGCTTGGGAACCATTTCTTGGCTCGTTGTTATGGTACATGTAGATGATACGGATGGTGTCATTCTGTGGAGAAGAGCGAAAGAAAAACAAACCCCAAAAACGATTAATATTTCAACTCGTATCAAAGTGCACACCGGGTTACATGGCTTTCATGAACTGCTCCCAAATACCAGGCGCCATCTGCTACCATTGACAGGCGGAGTTCATCAAACCTTCTTCCCAAAACCCGGTGGAGCCATCCGCACAAGATGCTTTCCCGTGGCACATGCGGCTTCAATTATCGGCTTTATTCAAATGTAAATTTATTTAAATCCTCTTTGATAGGAACCGATGTGCCTGTCACTAGTGGAAGTGGTCCCCAAATCTGCTCCAATGAACTACACTCAACAAAAAAAAAATCCCCCACACACAGTGCTCAGACATTTTGGGTTGGGTTTGCTACTTTGTGTGTGAAATTTGTTCATCTTCTTTTTCTGTTTGCGACGTGCAGATGAGGATTTTATGATTCTTCCAACTTCTAGCCACTGCGTTTCAATGACACCAGTTTGTCGGGTGTGTATGTGTGTGTGGTTCTGTAACATTATAAGTTCAAACAGTCCGCAAAGAATCAGCAGCAGCAGTAGTAAAGTTTAATGCTGAATGCATCCATCACACCGAATGGACGCGCGCCGGCCGGGAGTGGCCCTTAAGCGTTTTATAATTTGAATTTGCATTCATAACAGTGCGCAATTTTTGCCATTTGCATAAATTCATCATCATCACTAAAAGGGGGAAAATCCGAATCTCCACGTACACGACACAACGATGGCGGGTGATTTGAAACAAAAGCGAAAAAAAAGATTTTTTTCCATTGTGTCTCTTTATAGCGGGTGGGTACACTACGCGTTTCAGACAAGAATTTGTTTTCTTGGATGAGATTTATTATTTCTTATTTGCACACCGAACCGACGAATAATTCAACCTCATAAAGCTGGAGGTAGTCACGGTAACTTATGAAAACTACACCAGCATAACAATTAGCCATTCGCCTTGGAATGTTCAATGGTATGTCTTCCATACTTTTTTTTTGTGTTTCGAAATGCTTTCAAGCATCTTCTAAAGCGACTTTATCTATCGCTTCCTTCGAAGTTTGTAACGGGCTGTCGCCAATGTCCAAATTGGAGAAGCGACAAATTAATGCAAATTCCTTCACCCAATTCTAGGCTGCATTCATTGAGTAACGTTGAAACAATTCCGTTTCGTACGGAATGTTTCTTCCCTTGCCTTCTTTACTGTACTTACCGTAATCGGGACATCTTGTGCCGTATCGCACGTATCGAGCTTCCGGCGGAACCGCAACACCGTGTGGGTTGCATTCTCGTACCCGAGTAGAAGCACGTAGTCGAGCGAAAGGTCCACATGTGGCTCTCCGTTGCTGTTCTGCTTAAAGTGTCGATCCTGGGGAGGTGGGAAAAAAACGAAACAGAAAAAAAAAGGATTAGTATTGGGTTCTTACATTACCAGCCAGGAAGCGTCGCCGTAAGGAATTGCTTAATAAAGCATGGTGAATAAATTAAACCCTCTATCCACGGTTCGCATAGTTTTGGGGTATAAATTATGAAAATCAAGCAAAACGAGAGGGCTCAGTGTCCGATCACGCGGGGACACCGTTTATGTTAGGCCCTTGCCCGTGAACGAAAAGAGAACATCAAAACAGGTGGTCGTTGGACCAAACCAACCGGACCGCGGAGTTACCGTCGCAAAACACTCGCACTCACAGCAACAAAAAAGCAGAACCAATGGTGTTAATTATTTCACACCTTAATGCACAACCTTATTCGGTCGCTTGTTTCAGGGAAGTGGAACCCTTTTCCCACCCCGTAACCCGATGCTGTGCTACTTTAAGGATGGAGTGCTAATTTTTT
Organism: Anopheles funestus; assembly: GCF_943734845.2. Lineage (NCBI taxonomy): Eukaryota > Metazoa > Arthropoda > Insecta > Diptera > Culicidae > Anopheles > Anopheles funestus. The sequence continues at coordinate 79,495,149 of NC_064599.1, read as the reverse complement.
TGTTTTTTCAAGAAAGAAACCAGACTTCCAGAAAGGGTCAGTTGGCACCTTTACGGATGGTTAGTAGCGTGGGAGATAATATATCTTTCGTTTTGTTTTTTGCAATAAGGGTTTTTTGCAGAAGGTGAGAATTACATTTGCTCACTATTTATAAGCGACTCATTAGCGTTTTGAGTTCGTGGTATAGCAATGTCACGATGTCATTTTCGTACACCTTCGGACTACCGTCTTGGTTTCATGATTAATAGGACGAGTGAAAGGAATCTGACGAGATGGTTTACAAAATCGCCCCACCTCATACTCGGCTAATGCGTTGTTGAAAGCATTGATCCATCCCGTAACCTGTAACCAGAATAGAAACAAACCACGTACGGAACGGTGTACCAAGGGCTTATCGTTCTACTGGCGACACACAAACATCACAAGGATTAAAAAGTAATTAACTTGCCGAAGACGGAGCACGTTTCGTTGTGCTCCTAGGGCAACATTCTTTCCTTGAAGACAAGAGTTCTGAGCAGACCGACACACGTCGCATTGGCATGGGGGCTTAAAGCAGGCGAGAGCGAAAGACAACCTTACCCAACCTGTGCTACACAAAACCAGATACCTAGACCCGAAAAATCTAAGACATTTTAGACGGGTCAAGTCGTCAAGATGTCGGCTGAGAGATAATAAAATATTTTTCTTTCCATCCGCCACCGTTGCAGGGCTTCGGTGTGCCTGTTATGCTTTTGCGGTCTCGCCTCTTCTACCTCGCCCGGAAGTTTGTGCTTAGAAGCGAAAACAGGTTCAAAATGACATCCACCTAGACCGATCCGTCTGGGGCCGTATAGTCCGGTTTATGTGACTAACACATTCCCTATCAAATCTTTGGGGACAAGATTAATTGGCTTTCTTGGGTGGGGGGGTTGCAAAAATGTGAACCGAATGTAGGCTAATTTCACTTCCTACTCTAACACGGGGAAACATGGGGCTTTAAGCCCTGTTTGCGTTGATTTTTTGATTAATTAAAACACACATACGCTGAGTGATGAAAAGATGCTGTTTCACCAAAGTTAACCATTTCCACCCGATAATTACAGACCGTTGCCGGGGTGGGGAAATGAAAAAAAGAATCGCCACACATTGCAACATGATACACCTATCTCAGAGGCGGTTACGACCTGCCGTAACCTATCATCAAAACCCACTGCATGAGTGTGAGTGAAAGTTCGCCAAAAAAAAAAGCTCACCTCCAGAAACCCTTTAACCCCCGTGAGGACCCTGGAGGACTGGCGGTAGGGTGGCTGTGAGGTAGGGAAAATAATTCAACTTTTGATTACAGACTGGCATCACCGGCGCCGCATGCCTAACAACCTACAGACCCACAAAAAAAACCGCACGACCTAACGCATACGAAGTGTCTTGTAGGGTCACCACCCCATTTTATAGGTGTGGAGTGACCCAGAAAAGCAAAATTAATTCCCTTACCGTAGATTACTACCGGGGTGTTGTTATTTTTTTCTTCCTTTCCTCTCGCTTGTTCGGGAATCAATTTCTCTGCGCCAAGCAAACCGTTCCCAAAGAAGCTTTCTTCATTGCTTTTCATCTACACAGTTTTATTTACTTCCGTTTGGGACTGGCGAAGAATCATCTCCGGACCCAGAGTGGGGATATATGTAGGCCTCATCTTTTTGGGGCGAAAATCTTTACCAACAAGAAAAAAATCCGACTAGACTTCCGGGTTTTATTCGCCTTTTCATGGTGCACTACCCGACTAAACCCCTTGGGGATGGAAGATTGTAGGTTTTTGAAGGTTCCGAACATATAGCGTCCAAGGAACGCAAACGAAGAAAACAATCGCCATTGATTGAAATCAATTTCCGCTCCATTTCATTGGATGTTCTCGCTGACCACGGCACGGTGATGATGGATGCCATTGCCGGTTTGAATATTTGATTTTGGGCACTATCGGTGTCAAAGTGCGTTTCGGGGTTGTTTTTTGGAAAGTGTCTAGTCACTGGGGGAGGGCGAAGCTATGAAGTCTCCACCCGGTATCCACGCATGCTTCCGGTGGTTTGTTTTACGTCAGCAGAAAAACGGACTTGCAAAAATATTCCTGCGACGGACGTCATGGTCTGCAGTGACGGAACAGTTTTTTTTTCGTCGTCTTTGCATTACGTCCTATATACTTATGCACTCTTGATGATGGTGAATGTTCAATCAATCATGTTTTAAAATTAGAGGAAACAAAATGTCTTCTTATCTTCGTAGTGTCTCGTCTCGTTGCATGGTGAAGTCACTCGAAGAAGAATGTGAACGTTCTTATTGTGGCAAGCAAAGGAACATACCAAAAACGCAGACGTTGGAATTTTCTTTAAAGGACACCGACAACAAACTGAAGAAAAATAGAAGAAAAAGAAAAATCCTTCCTTTCCTATCGCAAACGACAGCCACCGCCCAGGTTAATTGAGCGTAAATCTTGAAGGAATCCCGAAAACCGTCACCCGATAAGCGTCCCGCCAACACAGCAGTCTAACCCCCTCACCTGTCGTGAGTCATCGTACACGAGATCGTCCCTTATGTTTCTAAGGATTCAACACCCAACGAAGATAACTCGTTCTCACGCGTACACCGCTTCTTAAAAAAAAAAAACTTCCCTGCTGTTGTTCTATCTTACAAATGCACTTTAAAGTTCGGTTCTTCTCCAATATCTTCAATTCTACGTTCGCACCGGGAACATCGGTAACCCATCGGTACAAATATTCCAATTTAATGTTACGTTGCTTTACTGAAATTCAGATTATTTGTGTTCGCTTCACCACACAAACACACACACACCCTTTACCCATCTTGCTGAAGCTTTTTCGTCTCCGACCGCCAATAAAAGTATCCGGCAAGATCACGCATCAACGAAGGGAAAAGACCTCCAACCAAAGAGCCAGTGGCCTACTCGCCGCGTAAGAAGCAAGAAGCAATGTTAATTAAAAGCAATTATTCTTCTCCTCGTCAAGCACAAACAGGGCCATTGCTCAGTGCAAGGGGTTGCAGTTGTTACGAGGTACGCATCTTACGCAGTTTTATGCCAGGTCGCTTCGGCTCTCTTCTCCCTGCGGGACACTATAATGGGAACAACCCTTTTTAGGTCCCTTTCCTCAGTTTCTCACACAAACCTGGCAACAAGTATTATAAACCTGTATTTACGAAAAAAAGCAAGAAAAATCATTGTGTACAGGGAACACGGTTAACACGTCTCTCCGGTCGCTAAGATGCAAAGTGAATTAAATGTAATGTGGACAATTTGCTAGTAGCGAACTCCACAACCAGAACTGGCGAAAGTTGGTACGCGCTTTGGATGACGCGGCACAAACTTTCTTGGCGCCAGGCACATTACCTTACATCCTACCAATCTAGTCTAGACTTTCAACTTTTCCACGACTTATTCGCGGGTAAATGTGTACTAATTAATAAAAATTACAAAACTACCAAAGTTACTGGTGTAAACCATACACAATAGCATATCAACGCAGGAGAAGCAACAAAAAAACCGAAACTCACTTTCTTTATTGGCAAATTCTCCCCCCGCTATTGGTCTTACAAATGGGAGCTCAAACATTCGTGCTGACTTTGCACCGCAAGCAAAACGAGTGGAGCGTACTGGGAGATAAACCAAAGCCATATCATTGCCACACAGCGTCATCATCATTATGTGAACGGGCGGGATGATATTATACCTCCACTATCCGACATATGGCGCACAGGATGTCGAACTCGATTGCCAGACGAAGGTTATGATTATTATGACCATACGTATACACACATATATACACACTTGTACTACCATGTGATCAAGCAGCGAACCAAAGCAAGTGCCATGGAGGCCAACCAAGGCAAAAAGGTTCTTATAATGCAGAATAGCAAGCTTCTGGTAGGTTATTTTTCTTGCTTAACTACACACACACACACAGAGTTTTTCTCCCTCTTTTTTCATAACTGGTGGCAAGCAGTAAAGCAGTAGCACCAGCAAAGAAAAACTTTGCCCGTTTGCCCAGCTCCATACCCAAGTCTTGCTAAGTTCGTATGATGTGTTTCCTTGGTTCTTCGTCTGTTTTGATCTCCCCTTTCATCGTGAAACCAAATTATTATGACTCTCCACATCGGGAGTTTTTGTTTTTTCGGTTTTTGTTCTTCCCCTGCTTTGTTTGTCGCCATCCCTGTTGGTAAGTAAGAACGAACATCAGGGGAGAAACTTGATCGGGATGTTGTGATTACACATTCATTGCAAACAAAGCAGAGACAAAATATGTTTGTACACCAGGAGATGAGATTCGCTTGCCATTGTCCAGCTGGTTCCACCGATTGCCGCCTAGATGGGTAGTGCAATATGCTGTAACTTCATTACGGATCGCCGATATTGGAAATGGAACTGTGAGATGTTTGCTTCAACGTTTCCGAAATCTAGCACTTGTTTGTGTGAAAACTGCACACCGGACCGGGTTGATCTATGTTTTGGAAGATTCATCTCGCCAAAATAACAACGCGTCAGCGAGTTTTTACCAGCTCGTCAAAGTTGTCGGAAAGAAACCGGTCGGTTCAAGGGAACGATAAACAGCTTTTCTCATCTGTTTGCCAGAGGGTAAAGCGTAAGAAAAATAGCAACAACAAAAAAAACCCTTTTCACTTCGCAACATTGACGATGAAGAGTTCAAACTTTGATGGTTCATCGCACTTGGATTAAGCTTACGGAGAGCGGCGAATAACTTGCTTCTAATATCTCGGTAGCCGATCCAGGCCCTATTGCGAAAACTTGTTGCCCAAGTAATTTCTATTCAAAATGACTTCACCAATTGAATTCCAGAGTACTCTTTTATTTCTATCCCAAAATCGTTCCCCTTTGGGGATGAGGATGCTCATGATGATGATGGTGACATCTCGCAAAACCTTCAACTCAATCTAAATGCTAATGCCATCCAGTAACACTTCACTCACAGAGTTCGATCCGACAGTTGCGTCTTACCAAAAACCGTACAAAAACCCAGGTGCGATATGTTCGCAGCTTTTCTGGGTCATTTGAGATGATCTGGACACTGGGATCTCAACCTGGCGTCCGTTACAGTGCGTTTGTCAATCCCGGATCAAAACTGCCCCGTTCGGGATAAAAGTACGTCCACTGTAGAGAACACCTTGATTGAGTTGTCGTAGCGACTAAGAGGGGCTTTTTTCCTGTGCGAAGGGTCATAATACCTTTCCGAGTGAACGAGTTCTTGCGGCAATTCTAGCAAAACTTTATGTCCATTAAAACAAAATTTAAGGGTCCAATCGGAGCGTCCACATTCCGGTAGCACTGAAACACCGAAACCCCGGGAAAGCTACTCACTTCCACACGAGTGCGTGCGAGGGATCGGTATTAATGGACATGACCCAAAAAAAAAACTCCTTCCACAAAATGCTTTTCGCAAAACGGAACCGGAGTGATAAATCATTCAAGTTAGTGACCGAAGCCATAATTTGCATTATGGGGATGCCTTCTCCTGTCACTGCGCTGTTGCGCTTGTGTTTGTCGGGCCCGGGTTTTTGTGAACCGCGGCAATAAAAGTCTGGCCCGTAAAGTCGGGCAAGGAAATTGGAATTTCCGAAGAACTTCAAAACCGAAAAGCTCGAAACGGAGCATAAAAGCAAAATATGAGAAGAAACAAAAAATTGAACGAAAAACTCAAAATCCGAAAGTTGAGTTCCTCCTACCAATTAATGTTTAGAGAGTGCGTCCTTCGTTTACAGTGTCTTCACTGCGTTCTTCTGCTAACCTTTTCGGCTGTTTTTTGTGGCCCGTGCATAAAAGCAAACCGAATATGTGCGTTTGTCCTGGTGCGACGAAACTTATCATCCATTTCTGCTTTATCCGCCCCCTGCCAAAGGGAAACATGAAGCAGTTTTTACTGGTTTTTTTCTTTTCGGGCAAAGTTTTACGGACGTTTGCAAAACTTCAACCCATGAAAAGATCCCGGAATGCGATCCCAGAAAAGAAGGGATCCTTCTGCAATTCTGCAAAAACTCCGTAACGTAAACCGCCGGAAATGGTGGTAATGGCGGAAAGGTAAGCAAATCATAAATCTCTATCATTGGGAAATGAGTATTCTTTACCAAGGAATGAACAAGCCAAATAAAAACTGTTTGCCAAACCTTTGCCGGATCCGCTCATCCCAGCCAAACATTGTGACGTTTATGCGTTTATGCGCTTTTGTTGTGCTGCAGCTGAATGGTGAGGAATTTCTAGCTTTGAAGTGGGCGTACCGACCGTGGTCCACCCATTCTTTTTCGTATGTTTCATAGCTGCAACAGGCTAAGGCTCAAGTCTGGAAGTCTGATAATGGCTATGCGCATATCCATACCAACCAATGTCTGGGAACTAACGACGTTAGAAACCAGACTCAATGGCCATTAGAAAAGAGTGCACGTAACGCTCCTCAATACAGAGCAAAAGGAAAAATTGGACATTCAGCTGATTTAGCCCCTGGGAACTTTGTGGCTTGCAGAGCGGTCAAGCTAAGCACGTATCGCTTGGAATTGTCCAATATCTGGCGTCAATCACCTTTTTTGCACTCGTCAATTTCCCATCCCATACCTTCCCGGGGGACACGATGGTCTCATGAAAGTTGACATCCATATTCCGGGATAATGGCATCATGAAGATGTGGACATTTTAACGCATCCACAAGCGCAGCTCATCGTACCGGAAAGAGTTGATTCCCTTGCATCAACCATACCACACCACACACACACAAAAATGAACACTTCACTAGCCCGTGTCGAAAGGAGTCTTGCATTTGCATATTACATTTATCAGCCGGGAAGCGAATAGCCGTAAGGTACTACCTAACTACACGATCGTTCTCATCGTTTGTCTCGTTGACTTGGTTGTAGGATCCCTACCTATGCTCAATCCCATCTCTTTACCCTGCTCTTTAGACACGTCTACTGCGTGTTCCCAAAAAAGGACGCAGCTGCTTAAAGCAACACAGCCCAGCGTCTAAGGGAGACTCGAAAATATCCAGATGATAAAGCGAAATGCCGGAAAGCATCCAGACCCGCACCGTTTCCTACTAGACCCCCGGGGTGGGTTGTGGTTTTCCTCTCCCAAAAACGTTCCAGACATACCCAACTACCCCCAGACACAATGGGAAGGAAGGCACGCACAGCTCGGCACAAGAGAAAAAAAAAAAGATTTGTTTATCCAAACGTCCAAACACCACACCATGTTTGCTGCTAGACGTACGGATGCGGATATTAAATTGTTTTTAAAACGTGTAAAGCAGGTGTCGTCCAGAAGGAAATAAAGGAATGTTCCCTCATCGGCTGGTGGCCAAAAGGAGGCATCGTGTAATGTGATTGTTATGACCGGTAGTGGGTTTCTGTGTCCGAAACCCCGGGAAACCCGTTGAGCCATGATGCGTTCAATTGCATCAAACGGAGCCTGCTTTTAATCTGGAATGCTTCGTCCGAATTTTGCCATGCTTTGTAGAGACCTGGTAGCCCAGCACATCGAAGCGAAAATCTGCTCATATTAATTTCACCTCGTACTCTAGCTTGTTCTCCAGAAACTGAGTCTTTCAAACGGAGATGAGATGTGGTGTCCACTGCAGCGAATACCCAGCTTCAGCGCCCGCAGGTGCAATGGAAGATGCAATAGTACCGAACGTGAGCAACCGGGACAATACAAATGGCTCCCCATCGGTCTTTTCTAGTCTCTGGTTGGCGTCATCCTCAACCAGCCCAGGATCTGCTACCGTGCTTTTGAAGGATTACCTCGCAAACATTGCACTACACCAGATGGGAACACTTCATTCGTGCAAACGAGCACAAGCATTTCGTTGAATTGTGTCTGTGTTTGGGTCGGTTACACCGCACTGCTTCTAGATTGAAGCACATTAATCAAGCGTTTCAGGGTTGAATGTAAATTGAAGAAATTCGTTCCCATTTTGGGATGTGAAGAACACTGCTTGCTCCCCCAAAAAAAAAGAGATACGCTTACCCGCCACACGACCCTCCGCATGGGTCTCAAATCAAAACAAATTGATTTTAATCAACTCAACTGATACTCCCTTCATCTTCAATTACATCGTCATAACTTACGCATATGGGCTAGTCCCCAAAAACCTTACCTTCTTTTAAAAAAAACACACACACAAACACTTAACTAGACCAACTCATCTTCAAAGTAACGAAGATGAAGATCACATAGCAAGAGTGGGTAAGAAATTGCTCAACCCCTGCTACATCTCTCTCAAACGCTTCATAGAACCGAAACCACATTCGGCATTTGTCGACTCGCCCTCAAGCAACGGGATAGCAGACAAACATAAAACCGAAATACCACTAGCGCTCTGCTTCTTCACTAATATGATATCATTTTTATGTCCCTCGATCGGGGATCTTCACGTCCAGTCCTCTAGCCATGATGGGTAAGAAGGAAGCAACCCAAAAAAAAGGGGTTTTCATCGAACGAGTTCTCGAGATGCCGAACTCTCCACATGCTGGGCATGAAGCTGTACGAATGATGTCCGGCGATGTTGTGTTTAGTCGGTTCGATATTTCGAAACGGTTGTTTTTTTTTTCGTCCACAACTGCACGCACGATGGGGGGTGCACAAACCGTGCTCCAAAAATGATTGCCACCAATCAAGACACTTTATCTATATCTAAGCGGGTCTTGGTATCAACCGTAACGGAATGGAGGCCGAAGATGGCTTCAAAAATTGATTCAAATCACCACACCACCAGCGATGGTAGCTCAACCTTCATCATTCAAGCACACGAAACAATCAGTTGTTGCCCATCTCCTGACGTCAGCGTTTGTTCCCTTTTTCTCGCCTCCTCACGTTCCTCAGGTGTTTCAGGGTGTTCCCATCACATGCGGCGTTAAACACGCGCGATGGCACGATGGGTTGTACCAGATACGGCAAAACAGACCGCTAAATTCCGCCATTTAAATCATCACACTAACGAGCCACACTTACACAGCGACAGGGGGGCGGTAAAAGTTTTCTAAACCTACGTACCCAAAAGAAAAACACCACACCAGTTCCAAGGTGTGATGGACGGTAATTTATACAGCGAAAACTTCTTTTTTTCCCTCTCTCTTCGCCAAGGAAAAGCATACGCGTTTATGTGTTCTTTCGTCCCAAAAATACGAACCCACTGGCCAGTTTTCCACGCCCATTCTTATGCTAGGGAAGGGAAAGAAAAGGCAACAAACTTTTCTTTCTGCTTGAGCACGAAGAGTAGGAAGCCATTTTTGGACGAAGGAACTCAATCGTTTTTTTTCTCACATACTTTTCTTTTACCAACACTTCGGAGCTGTGATAAGTAACCGAATTTGCATAACCAACATTCCGACTTATGCTTCCAATGCGTACGTTTGAGTGTATTTGCTTTTTTTCTTCTTTCTTGTGCATAAGCAGCTTTAACCATCAACGTAACCACCCGCAAAGGAATGTGTTTTTTTTGTTTTCCTGAGGAGAATTAAGCTTCAGAGCGAGAAAACGCAATGGCGTCCAACAGTTTGCACTTCATTCTGAATACAAGGGGGAGGTTTTCTTTTGACCACTGTAATTAGCAGAAGCACAAATAAACAGCAACACACATCAAACAAAAAAACAATAATGAAAGACAATTATTCTATATAAATAACTATTTAAAAATGAAGTTGTTGTACAATTATCAAATCAAGGACTTGACATATTATTTGTACATTTATTCTGAATTTCAATTAGCACAAGATGGGAAAAGAAATTAAATTTAAGCAGTGTAAAGATGACGAAACAATTTGTTTTGCTGATGTCATCAACGAGAACAGGGGTTTTTATTTATTTTTAGTCTCAAAAATGCTCTCAATCAGCAATATCTTATCTGATACATTTTTTTCCTGATCTTCTAACGAAACTATACGGATCCCCAGCCGGACACACATTTCCGTTGTGCATGGGCGCGTGAATGTGAGTGTGTTTGTCAGTTGTTCATCAACCTTTCCTCATCTTGCTTTTTCCAGTTTCCTGACGCTTACCACCCACTAATTATGATTCCCGGCCGTGGAGCAACATAGCGCTGATGCTTATCGCCTTAAAGATGCTGCTGATGAAGCACAAAAGGCCAAACACAAACACACACAAAAAAAAACCTTATACCACGACCGTTGGATGCATAGTGTTTTTTATTTCTCGTTTTGCTTCCTTCCTGCTACATATTATAATTCTTTTTTTCACATTTTTTCTTGCTTGGATTGAATTCCAACCAAGGGAATGGGGCGAGTATTTCACTTATCAGTGAACCATGATCGCATCGCGCTGAATTTCTTTTCACTACGCAGGGGTGAAAAGTCCACAACGGGCACAGCACAAACAAAACACAAACTAGTATCACCACAAAACAAGTTCAAACGAAAGATCACAAGGAAGAATTATCCTCGTGTCGTGGAAGCTATTACCACCCGAGCGAAAGAGAAGAAGTCCAAAAACGCCACATTCAAAACGAAACCACTTCACCGCGCCTGTTCGCGGTAAGAAAAGTGGGAAAATTTATCGTCACTCATTAATAACATTAATTAAATTATAAACAGCCAGGAAGCGGGCAGCAGGCCGGTGAGGACGCGTAGGCAAAACAGCGTCGAGACTGAGGCAGCATAATAGAATCATAAGATTTTATGAATGCATTCATTCTGTTTTCAGCGGACTGGGAAAATGGCCGATCCGCTATGGGGGGACTTGTGCCCGAAACTTTGCTTATTAACTTTGGTCCTCATTCCGTCTTGCTACGATCGTGCAGCCAAGATATGATGTGGCAGCAAAACCCATTTTGTTTGTTTTTTTGATCAAACAAACAAACGAAAGACGAGTCTGGATTTTTTTTGTTCTCAAACCCACTCCTATATTAAGGCTTTCATGGAGACCGAAGCTGCCAATAGCTCATTTGTATGATTTATGAGTTCCCGTATCATTGGCAAATAATCTGATGATCCACTATTAGGCCGAGATGATCGTCGAGCAAACGAACGAAGGCGAAGAGACATCCGTCATCGGAGCATTCAGGGCCGCACGATCGATCGGGAACAAAAGACTTTAACGCATGATTGAACTTTGATCATCAAACAAACGATCACGCACGCTCAACGAACATAGATTAAGTCGAAAGATCCATAGTGAGAGAAGAAAAAGAAGAGAAAAAGTCTAAGAAAGCCGCACCCCGTTTCATCTGCTGGCCAAACAAAAGAAAAAACCCCGAAAAACAAATTCGTGTAGGCGAAATCGAAATCGAGATGCACGAGAAATGTCTTACCTGGAAGTGAACCTGCCCATTCTCGACCCACCCGATGACAACATCCGCACCGTAGATGGTACCGTCGGTGGAGAATCCGAGCCCGACGTAACCCTGCGTCCGGGCCTGCACCTCGAACGTGATGTCCTGCTGGCTGATGCTCCACAGCAGCCGATAGTTCTCGTCTAGATCGACCGCATGGTCCCAGTGGGCGGCAGCGGCGACCGCCGACAGGAAGCCAACGATCCCGAACAGTACTTTGGTTGGGCAGCACATTTTTTTGTTGCTAATTCTATCACACTTGTACTAAAAACACTATTATTTGATTTTTTTTTACGATTTCAACTCCTTGCTCCGTTTTATGTTATTGGAGGAGTTTGAGACGAATTTGCTTTCTAAACGCTTTTTCTTTGGGTTTTTCGGTGGGGTGATGTCGAACCCCATACGATTACGAACGGAAGAATAGAAACTCTAAACCACACACGAAAGTTGAAGTACGTCACTAGATGCAGTGGAGGTTTCCGACACATTGAAATCACTGTTTCGATCACTGCAAGTAAAAGAGAAGAAGAAAATAGCGTTGTGGTTAGTTATTACATTCTGCTAAAAAGATTTAAGAATTTTCTACATGTTGAGAAACATGTACAAAATTTAATCTAAAAATTAAGCTTGGTGGGACCAAATTGCCATTATATATTATGAGTGAGTTCAGTATTTTTATTTTTCTTCCAATGCCAATAAGCCGCAGAATAGCAATTTTCCGCATTTAGTTGGGTATTGAATCGATTAAACCAAAAAAAACACGCAGAAGGAACGGAATTTAAACCACCCCTAATGATGCATCCTTTTACTGCTGACGTGTACATAATATTCAACGCATCCATTACGCACACACGTCAGCAGATCGATTATCATGATCGTGCTCACGAACACGAAACCCCTCAGAAAGCGAAGGGAAGTGAAATATTTGCCTCCTCAATAATATTCGCACAATCGCACACTTTCGGCTTTGCATCACCAGGCGGTAGGTAAGCCGCCACGGAAAACAGTTTTCCTAACGGATGGTAACGGATTTTCCCTCCCACACAAGCAGCTGTACTTTTGAATTGCTAATATAACGCGCCCAGTGCAGTGGAAGATTCACGGTACCGAAATTCAATATTCGCCGTGCTTTCCTGCTTTGCGGTGTTGCAGGCGGCTGATTTTTTATTGTTCTGTTCTCAATGGAAATACAAGGCCGTTAAGGAAAATTTAATACATAACCGCCTCCCTCTTCATTCTTCCTTCTGCGGTGAATTAAAAAAAACCGCAGCCACAGCCTCTGCTATGTGTGAATATTTCGTCTCTAGAATGTGATATTACCTTGAGGCATTCCTTTTTTCCGCTCCGATCTAATGCAAACGTACGATAGCGACTATAATGATCGTACTCAAGTGTAAGGGTGTGTCATAAGAGTGCGGTTTTTGCAGCATGTCATCATTCCGTAACGAAAGAACATCATTTTCGAACAGAAATTTGAAATTAAATCTTGAAATTGATCCAATTTTGGAGAATGAATTAGTTGCACACAACCATTCTATTTTGCTACGGTTGGGTGGTTTTGTTTAAACGTAATGATAAAGATGATATTTCGGCTAGTGTTTCGTACAATATTCCACCGAAATCACATTCAGGCTCAAGAAAAAAGAAAACAGATCCCGATGAGTTAGATATTTCTATTCTTGTTTTCATCTTGCTTTATTTCATCCGCCCAACAAAGGAAGAAAGCGTTCATTCCTGGAAGAATCTACGCACAAACATATCTTATCCACAACAAACATCATCATCATCAGCTTCATAGAGTGGAGATCGTGTTTCGTGATTATGATTCACGGAAACAGTTCCCAAAAACCTTTCTCGCCGATTGACCACCAATTGAGGAAAAAAAGGGACCCGAGTCCCGCAAGGAACCCAAAAGCAACACCGGATTTGACCTGGAAAGGTATCCGAAATTGGAAACATCCCGCCTGCTCGGGTCGATTGATGCGAACAGACCTTTTGGAAAAACGTCTGCATTCACTTTGTTTACCTGAATTCTTGCCATGCAACCGAAAAACTGCATCGTTTGCTTTTGGGTTGTTTTATAATTTTTAACTTAACATTTACAGACAAACAAAACCATGTTTTCCAAATCATCAATTCATCCCTAGACGCAAGGAAAACAAAACTTACAGACAGATGAAACGATTGTCTGCTTTTGCGTGTTTTTCGCCAAACAAATCCTCCCCCTTGGTTCAAAAGCAAGAAGACAAACGATAATGAAAAACGCCCAGCAAAGAAAGTCATAAAAGCAGTCAGGAAACTAGCAGAACATTAATAAAATGGTACGCTGGTTACTGTTATGCCTCTTTTTGATTGTGTCCCATAAATCCTAACCCCAAAACTTTCGACGGAGATTTCTGTGCGTGTTGTAACATTTTTCGTGTGTAACCCTTAAACGTTCTGTTCCGTTCCAAAAAGCACCAAAACAACAGAAGTACGATGAATGAAAACGTTTTATTTTCCTTTTGCTGATGTTGGACCGTTGGCTGGAAAAGCAAAAGGTAAAAGTTATTCTTCTGTTTGTGTTGAACCATCTTATGCGTATGGTTTCTGTTTTGAAAACAAAAATACTCACAAACATCCATCAATGCAAAGGTTCGGACCGATGGAATGTGTCACACCTTTTCATCACAGAGCAGTGAGCTAAATTGCAAACTGCCAAAAAGGATATTGGAAAGGAGGGGTGACATTTTGCCGTGTCTCTGGTATGGCAAAACATGGCACCCTTCTGGGCCGAAAGGTTTTGTGTCAAAATATGTTTTTGTGGAAAGTTATTACAAACAAAAGCGAGCACGTGAGAAACAGTGCGAGTGACAACATTGCCTGGTAATCGAATGGGAGGAGACGACGCCAACAGGGATTATTAGTTTTTGGCACTGTGGAAATACCTAACCAAAAAAGAGACGATTATCCCGTTGGAAAAACAAACTTGTCTTTTATGAAAACACAAAAACCCGAGATCATTTAATCCCCGGGGACCTGGCGAAGTAGAAGGTAAGGGAAGCACAAAAAGGTACATCAAGTAAATTAAATTCCATTTTGAAGAATTTATTGAAGCTAAAAAAACTAGTTTTCGTACAACCGATTCAAATTCCTTAATGGAGGCATTCAAAAACATAACTTCTCAACACTATTCTCCAGACAAGAGTAGCCAGGGTGAGCTCGTTTTGAGCTGTATAGTGTTAATAAATTATCTATCCACCGGGGGAAAAACTAAAACAAGACAGAAATAACCCGAGGATGAAGGCGAAGTTGTATATGTTTTGGGGTATATTAATGAATCGAATCGCCTTCTCGCACCATCCGATCGTAAACAATACTTCTCAACCGGAGTGAAGAGGTTCAAATTTCAGTGCCTGACGGGACGACGATACGAAAATGTGTTCATTCCTAATACCTCGCCCTAAACGCTCTTGGGTGGAATGATAGAAATGGGATCAGATGATTTATCGTAGAATGAAAGGCGATCGTCGAAGTAGCAGCAGCTTGAGAATGAATTGTTTAATTACGATCGAAACCAATCCTACCTGCAAGCGAGGAGTGGTCTAGACTCTAGAGCGAACGAAAAAGGACCTCTACGTATATGCCTCCGGTAGAACCCAAACGGGGTTATTCTATCCCGACGGGTAATTATTTATCTTCGCGTTTAATAACTGCATTTGTTGCTCCCTTTTTTATTTTTGAAGCGTGAAAACCATTTCTCTCCGCATCCTTAGCGAAAGCATTTCTCACAAGAATTGGAAATAGAAAAATGGGACCAACAGATTATGAAATTATCCTATTAAAGATGAAGTCCCGAGAAAGCACTTAAGCGGCGACATTCGTTTTAGTGACCAAAGAGTACCGATTATACATCGGAATGTGTCATTCTAGATGGTCGTGGGTTTTATTTTTATGACCACATTCTATCAATAATTATCGCTCCCTCTTAGACTCCTCCATACTCACAACTTCTACTCACAACTTGGTAAGATTCCAACCAACATAAAGCACCACCGCTAATAGAGACGCTTCGTTCGATTGTTTGATACTCGATCGACCGCGTGTGAGTCAGAGCCGGTGTGGGCCGCCTGTAATGGTGGTGAGTTATCGGAGTTACTCCAACAAAAACCTGGTACATTCCGGAAGAGAAGAAAAAAAAAGGAATGGAAGATAAGCACGAAAGCAGAACGTCTAAAACAACACATTTCTAAAGCGTTCGTGTCTTGCCGTGCCTTTCTGTATGGTTTTAGATCCGTACAAATATATTTTTCTTCTTTGATTTCGAACCTTCCGCACAAAGGGGAAGAAACTTCTCTCAAGCGCAATAAGAAAACCATTGCGTGGGAAGACGACGGCTAGAGAGACGGACCTCTGTATGCTTTTTCTTTCCTCGTTGTTCGTTTCCTTCTTCGCTCGAAGGTTTCGACAACGAACCCGAATTATTCCATCCCGAAACGGGCAAGCACCAGCATCAGCACACATTCTACATGGTACAGCTTCTGATGTGAAGCTGGAAACGAAAATGGTGATGAACCACCATATTGTGGAGCGTATACGTGCAAGGAAGCACAGGAAAACCTTGATGAAATCCAATCCACTCCGTTTCTTGCACACAACCATCACACTAGAGCGCACCAAACCAGACCGCAAAAGCCTGGAAGTTGGCACCGGACTAAGCCGGCTCGTCAGAATGCCGCGACGCATAAAATGTGGTATTAAATGACGCCAGCTTCAGTCCGTCTACAAATTAAATCCGTGCCGTTTTCGGGCAATCGGGAGCGCCCTCCGGCAGTCTCCGTACCGCCACTACAAGCTCGGAAATTGGAAGAACACAACAAAAAAAAAGACGCAATCCAGAAGGATAATGTTTCATGCCGAGCCGAAAGGCAACGAAACTATTCGCTCCAAACATGGAAAATGCGAGTTGAAATGTTGTAGGTAAATATTTGGAGCTGCGTATGGCGGTGTAATGCGAAGATCTTCGTTCATTATTGCTCCTTAGCCTCCTTAGGCTCACGGAAGATCTGCTCGCGAATCATCAACATGAAGCGATCGTCGATCTTGCGTACACTTTTCGCTCAATTTACAATCTCTCACCGGCTTCCGTTCTGCTCGATCGTGATCTTTCCAAAGTTTTGATGAGGTTAGGTTTCCAGATCGGTTCGGTATGTCTGTGACGGAAGAGAGAACGGTTTTTTTCTCTCCTTTATTTCATTAAATCATTTCGCACGCAACTTGACAGCTGCAACGAACGGAATGGTGTGAAATCGAACACCGAAGGGTAAAAACAGTGCTTCCATCTTTCTGATGCCGAACGTTCAAAAACTCATCCAAATTGAAGTAACACGGCTACTGGCTGGTATTTTCGACAAGAGCGAGAGTTTGTACGAGATTGATTTATCTCGCCAGCTGGAGCATTTTCGGCGACTTTTTTTTGGTGTGTTTGCTTTGCACAATAAAATCACTTTACCGATCGATCCCTCGTCATCGAAAGCGACCAATCTGCCGTAGGTTAAACAAACACTGGGTGGGCACAACACAAACAGGATCTCGTTTTTTCCAACGGTCAGTTTTGGTCGGGTTCGGACTATTAGGTTTTTATTGGAGGCTTTCGGTTTGGGTTTTATGATCTCGTAGAATGCGGTAGATCCCATTCCGGGAAGGACTTCATCTAGGTGAGGTATCGAAAAAAAGGTGCCATTTTTTGTTGTATTCGCAAACTAACACAAGATCATGGCAAAGATCACACATACGATTGGATGCGGAGATCAAAGTACGATCCATGAATTTTCCAACAATAAGCGCAGGAAGTGATGTCATGTAGGAACATACATTATCGTTCGTAGAAGTAAGGCACTAGATCATCCGTAAAAGTCACGGATCTCTCAGTAGAAAGGAAAAAAAAGAAAGGAAACAACATTACAAGACAACAAATTTGTGTAATGGTTTCGGTTTTCTTACAAAACGTCTTTAATAGGACCGTTTACAGTTGCCACTTGACATCCACCCAAAAATTCGTTCCGTTACCCGACACCGTCTTAAGGAGCGGAAGTGTATGATTTAGATCACTTTCGAAGAAATACCATCTTACCGGCTACTTAGGCATTTCTTGAAAACAGAAGCCACGCAACCGCCATATGGTGCATCGTGTGCCGCATGCAAACGGATAATAATGCTGCAGATGCAGCAGCAGCAGCAGCGCATCGTTCGATGGAAGATCGAAGATCGTGTAAATATTTACCACATAGACAGGCGCAAGAGATTTGAGCGATTGCAACGGGCGATCGGTACGGGCCACTCTGATCGTAAAAACGCACTTCTAATGGTTGCTGTCAAATCTGATCACTGAACACTCGCGATGGGAACCATTTGTTCCATGCCGCCGTTTTACGTATGCGTATGAGTGATGGGCCGATTTATCGACGAAAAACGCGGACGTACCGACCCCGCGATGATCCCATGCGGTGTCGATGTTGATGTTTTGCCGTGTCTAGAATTAATTAACCCACCCCTCACGGCGGGGTTTTCGGGTGGAGTTGTTGTTTTTTTGGACGCGGAGTTGTTGCTACCTCGCCAGCTCGTGTGGAATAAGGAGGACGTTTCACTACGAAATCTGTCAACCTTCAAGCGGAATGACACCGGTGACGACAGTGTGCGTGCCTTGTGTTCTGTTTTGTTTTTTGCCGTCTTAACCGACCGAGTTGTTGGACAAAAAACACCAACGAAATTCCCAGAGGTCTATTTTTAATAATCCAAAAAAAAAACACCGTCTGGTGACATCCTGCACCGTGAGGAAAAGAATTTATGTGCCGACAGCTGACCACCTCATGGTCAGAAAAAATGATCACAAATTAGCGTTTGTGCGTGCGCGATTCCTACTCCCTCCTGTAAGCGACGAACCTCCAGAATCTCCTCTGCGCGTAGATCGGTTTTGTAATAAATATTATTAACCTCTTTGACACATAGAGAAAAAGAGAGAAGAACAGCGCACGGGGTTGGTAATGGTAATGATTGGCTGGAATTTATGGTGACATTAAACCCTCTCACCAGCATCAGAGCGCCAGTACGCACTGAAGAAAAAGATGGGGAACGAATTTCAATCACGATTTCCATAAATTTCACATCACACACAAGCAGGCATCCGTGCGCCAAGACATGTTTCTGCCCGAAGGAAAAAGGGCAGCCAAAAAAACCAAGCGTTTCAGGAATGGGCCAACTGTTGCCTGGTCGTTATTTTAGTTTTTGAGAAGAATTGAAACGCGAAGAACCCGGGGGGAATAGCATAAACCACCTTCAACAGAACAAGAGCGAGTGCGTGATGAGTCTAATTTTCCTATGAATCATATATCCACAACGCAACGCATCCCATGCATATGGGCAGAGTGGCCGGGTTCACTTCAACCCTACAAACCGGCTGGGAAATAGGGAAAGGGGTTCTGACCGCGAGTTGTGGTTTGAGGTTCGTTCAAGTTCCCAAACAAAAACGAAAGAACCGTGCACTTATATTTGGATGCTTCTCTGGTCCAACAAAACGAAGGGAAAAAACCATCAATTGAGACTTCCTCCACATTCCACAAATGGCGCTTTATGTACACACCAACACGATAGACACGCACACACTATAAAGAACACAACTGCACAGTTGGAGAGTGTATAGCATTGAAAACACTCCAGACCCGTGTGGAAAACGTTCCCGGGGATCATCATAAACTGCGGGACTTTTATCTCGTTCGAGCGGGGTGGGGAGCCCGAAATAAACGAACCAAATAAAAGCTATTTAAAAAAACCACCACCAGGCACCAGGTTTGCAGCAATGCGCGGTCCGGAACTCCCGTGCTTCATGTCTCTGGGTCAACTCGTTATCGCCGTAAAAGCATGCAGTGATGGTGGCCACGCTATTGTGCCATTTTATAGCACACCAACTTGATTGTTTTCCAAGGCCCGGTTGTTTTGTTGTTGTGTGCGGTGTTTTCTCTTTACAGCGGGTGAGTGACGAAATGGGTTGGAAATCGGTGGACCAAATTTAGTGCTCCGGATGTTTTAAAAAAAAATCGTTCCTCCACACTCATATCACTGTACAAACAGGTGATTCACTGAGGGCAAGGTGATTAATCGTTTGGCAAACGAAGTGAAACACCGAAAGACTTCTAAATGTCTCGCACACGGATGTGCGGGGCTATGCGCCATGAATCAACACGTTTGCTTATCAGCACTCGCTTCTTGTAGCGAGATGATCGAAGACGACACAACACAACGACACTCGGTGCCGATCGATCATCGAGCAGCGGGCTAGTTAGTTCGGACACTTACTTCGCAATTATCATCATCGCACCAGACTGATCGCACTGTGTACAGTCGAGGACGACGACGCCATCTTCCGCCCGGACGTCATACTGCAAACCGCGCGGAATGCACTGATTCTTACACACGGATTTATTCGAACCGATGCTCGCATCAATCACTGACAAATATTGACATTTGAACGTTGAACTGCCCTCTATACACCACACCACACCGCCGAATATAGGGCTCGGGGTGGAAAATTAACACACACACAGACACACAGACACAGAGACCACTTCAAGAACACACGGTCCTGGTCACGGCACCAACACGATTCGAATCGGCGGGTTTGAAACCTTTCCTTTTTTTTCGTATTCTTTTCACCTCTTTTTTCTGTTGCGGTTTTACGTTTTCCGGACGTAATAAATACGTCCCCGAGAGCCACAGCAACACCCGGGGAACGGCTCACAACTCGGCTTCACTCTTTTAATTTTTCTTTCCCTTATCCCGCTACCACACTGGCAACAACGGCAACTGAAGCTTCCACGGTGAAATAATGCACTTACGTAAAACAGCAAACCTTTTTTACATACGTACACAATATGCACATGCACAGTAACGCTTTTTCCTCCCTGTATGTGTGCTACGCGTTTTTCTTTTTTGTTGTTACGAGCACACAAAAAAACTGGGGGAAAGGGTTAAAAGCCGTTAAACCGTAGAATGCGCTTCGATTTTTACTCGTTGCTTCTCCACTCGATTCGTCACACACGTTTTTTTCACATGAAATTTTCACGTAAAATTTTCCAACCCCTAACCGGGGGTGTACAACACTTTTCTTCTGGGCCTTGAAATTCTTCCTCGCACGCACACAAACACTAGACAGACACAATCGGTTTTGGAGCAGTTTTGAAGCAATCGCGCAAGAAGATACACAAACACACGAGCCGGCGTGGATGGTACAGGCTGTTGGTGGTTCTGATCGCGTCGGCACTACGGACGGACGCACACCCTGTCTCTTTGACGGTTCGATACGAAATGAACACTCGCCACTGATG
Source organism: Anopheles funestus (assembly GCF_943734845.2). Taxonomy (NCBI): domain Eukaryota; kingdom Metazoa; phylum Arthropoda; class Insecta; order Diptera; family Culicidae; genus Anopheles; species Anopheles funestus. Next base: position 79,474,463 of record NC_064599.1, on the reverse strand, counting down.
CACGGCAAACGGTCGCAGGTCGGTTTCGAAGCATGAATGAATGGGAGAAGCGAATGAATGAGAAGAGAATGAGAGAATGAGAAAATGGTTGATCATTCTTGGGGTGCAGGAAGGGATGATTGCATTAAGGGTGGGTTTGAAAGAAATTCCTAGCATTTTGCGCATGGTTTTGTCTAGTTTGTGGCAGGTTGTTATTGGGAATTCAAACTTAATTATTGGAGTTGTTTTATTTTTTTTTTAATTATTTGTTGGTTCGTTTTTTTAAACTATTTTTTTTATTTTTAACAAATTAATATTTGCAGGTTGATAGGACAATAAGTTACTTTAAATTTTTGACAACACTCTGTTTGAAGACATACAATTTATAAGTTTATTTATCTACCATTTAATTTATCTAAACATTTTGTTGTTTTTAGGTGCCTAAATATGCATCGCACATTTTATCGTACATTTTTTTCTCAATATGAATATGAGAATTCATCGAAGGTATTCCGAATGAATACCTTCAAAAAAATAAAAATAATAGGGAAGGGAAGATGCAACGTTCTCTCACTCTTTATTGTGTTGCGTCGCATTTCCCGTATCATCAATAACAGTGGTGGGAGAATTGTTTGGTTCATTCTAGCTGGCTTAAGTTAAACATGAACCATATCCCTTCCACTTTTTTACTCACTGCAGCCGTACGCATGTTCATCTGAACTGGCTTAAGTTGTGCGTGACGCCATCCCCTCTACCAACTTTTTTTGTCATATGCAACACGCATGGCAACATTAAAAATGAATTTACTCGTGTTTATTAAGTGAACCCATCTAGGAAGAGAGCAAAGTAAGAGTGAGAGTGAGATAGTCAAAGAAACCATCATGAAGAGAAGCCATGGTTCACGCATGGCTGAATGTGCTTCGGTGCGTAAAGGGAAAAAAATGAAATACGGCTTCCAGACTTAAACGACCAGCAGTTCTTCGATTCTTTCTATTTACGCCAGCGAAACCAACTAAGACAGGGAAAAAAAGTAACGAACGTCCAACCTATCAGATGAGTGCGATTTTGACAGTTTCTCTAGCAATTTAACAACTGCCCTCAGCGCAAGCTCAACTGGAAGCAATTTTAACGATCCCCAACAGACGCGTGTGCCACGGTTAACGTTTATTTTGGTTTCCTCCCGAAACGGCTATTGTACCCCCGATTTCGTAAATTCGCACAGTTGGCTACGTATTATTTTTTGTCACTGTTTTAGGTAGTTAAAAAAGCACTTAAAATTGAACCTTAAAAAAAAAACCAAGCAAAAGAACGATCAAACGATCACTCTGTGTCGTTTCTTCGGGAAAGAGAGTTAGTGCTAAATTGTGCTAAAGCGGGTACGCTTGTCCAATTCTGCTCGTTAGCTGTTAAGATCGAGATCACATGAACTTTGGATCGTCCACAAAAAAATGTGCCAAAGAAGCAGGGAAGATAAGGAAAACTTTACCACCGGAATGGAAAAGCTCCAATTAGAAACAAAGCTGCTGTCATTTTGTTGGGTGGGAAGGTGTTTTCTTAACGGCGCTTGTTTTGTGGGCAATTTGTTAAACCAATCCGAACGCTTCTGTATTAATTCTTTGTGTTTTTGTGTCTATGTGCGGGTGGTAAAAACGATGATGCGTCTGTCCAGAAAAGACGGTGTGAAAACGGTGTCAAATTCGGTGGGAAGTGATGTCTGCAAAGGTAGGGAATCGCACTAAGCCATTTTCGCATATAAATGTCAAGTTTGACATCGGTAAGGTGAAAAGCAGCGGACAATGAGCGAGTTATGTGAGAAAAGAATATGATTTATATTTCGAGTTGAATTCCCAGTTATTTCCCCCAATAACTCATGGCAATAAATAGGATATAGAACCAAAGTATAACTTCTTTCACGAATCAAGTTGGAACACCTTCCGATCATTGCGGTTGGTAGTTCTGAAAGAAAATTAGCTAATTGAAGCAACTTAGGAAGGAATAAAACACATCCGTAAAAGAAATATGCTGACCTCATGGCCGCGAGTGAATTAGAATGTATACATGTGGAACCCCGTTCCCAACGTTCTTCCTCGCACAAGTTCCGATTGTTGCTCGGGATGAGATAAATTCCACACGATCGCATACTCTCCCACACTCGCTAAAAGGGAAGGCATCTCAGCCCTCAGCCTTTAATCGCGATAGAGAATAAATTCAAAGCAATAAATTTCATTAGAAACAAATCAAAATTAACGAACAGGCGCTTCGACGAATTGACCGGACGGAGCCGATTTGCTTTTTTTGTTTTGTTTTGTTTCTGTAAGGGGATGGAATTTAAAGGCCGTTACGACAAGGAAGGTTCCGGTTTTTTGGAGGCAATTTACGAATGTAGGAGTACGGGTCGATTCTACACTTGACCTCGTGAACCTCGGGAAACATGAGGATTTGCATCACCCATGACATAAATCGACACGTCAACGTTCGTATATTCTCTTCCACCATGGCTATCGTACATAAATCATCGTTACACCGTTAGGAAAATGAAATTACCCTCGGTAATTTTACACCTTTTGCGCAAAAAGAGGAACGCAAAACGGGTATGAATTGTTCCAGGAAAATCTATGTCCCGCTCTATGTGCGTCGTCTACTCGCACGCCTAAACATACAATATCTAATCCCGTTTGGCACTATCGTACAGCAAGTTTGGTTGGTATGCTGGGCTTAAAGAGAAGAAGAAACGGTTTGTGTAGGGGCGTGCATGTGTTCGGTAAGTCAGTTTATTTAAATTATACGACCACCGTTGACACTTTGACCGTGGTGGACACAGCGAACGGTTTTGGTGTGAACTGACCGGACGCCTGCATTTCGTACGGATAAACCCCTCGTGGTGCGTGCAATTGGTGGAAAAGCAATGATCGGTTAGTTGGCCGTACTCGGGCCTAAGTGTCTAACACGAAAAACCGGCCATTTTTTCCCCGCCCGGGACTGCGCTATCCAAGCGTTATTGCTCCATGTGTGTGGCTTCCACAGTTTTCACCCTCTTGCTTTTCTGCATCGGTGACGCATACAACACCTCGCAACACCTCCAAAGAAGCAGAAACGAAGAAAACAACACAAAAAAAGAGCGAACCGGAATCTTGCTCTCGAATAAACGTCCGATGCGAATGAATTATGGACCTTAAGGTAGAACCCGCAACACGTACGACAACTACTGGGCAAACCTCGCTGGAAGGTGACGATGGCGTCTCTTGCCACTGGCGTGGCACCCGCCCCATTCCCGGGGATTTGGCTGACTGGCCGCAGCATACCTGGCAGCACTTTGGAGCACTTTGAAAGAATTAAGATATGCGCTCCACGAATCTACGTGCTGCAGATACGATTAGACGACAGACGCTGCTACCCTCCAGAACTGGGGATTTTCTTTACTTTCCTGGTGGAGCGCAGCGTTATTATGGATATCGTCGTTTACCATTCCTGGAACTGGACGTTCTGGATCTCTAATCTCTATGCTGCACTCGTTTGTGTGTTTTTTTTCGCCTCCTTCTTTTCCAACCGAAGAACCAGCAATGTACTATAAATCCGACAAACCACGTGTAATTGCAACGGTCCTGCAGTTTTATCTCCACATCACTATCTAATTCACACTACCTAAGCCTCTGAAGAAGGAGAAGCATTTGGAGCTTTTTTTGTTTTTGCTTCTCAAAACCACTACCGAAGGTTGTTGTGTGTATGCGCACACACAGAGTGGGAACTGAACCGTCATAAAAAAGGCACCACCCAGCACCCGGTATTTCTACCGAAAACTGGGTTTGCTTTTAATGCACAAAAGTTTGGAAGACCCGGGAACTGAACTGTCCTGCTTCAACGGAACAACATAATTCCAAGGTTGAGAGGTGAGCCGACATTCGTTCAGCAGCATGGCCGTCAACTGCTGTGTACATGGCATCTGGTAAGATGAGCGTTCCAACACCGGGATGGACTTGTCAACCCACAGAATCCGAAGGTCTTAAAGCTCAATTTACTGCCCTTGTGGGAAGGGTAGGAGCAAACAGCAGGAAGGAGAAGCACCATCAGCATGAGTCTCCGAAGGGATTGGATTTTGGAAGCAGAAGTCACCTTTCGCCTACGGGTTTTACGATCTGCATTTAATGATGAAGGCGTGCACCCGGGAACCTGACCGCGCATTGACTACTGGGTCTCTCTAGCTCGTACATCATCGTCACCTCAGAAAGATTGGACCAACGGGACGGGTAGAGAGAGATGATGACCCGTACCAACTAACACCCCAAAAATAGTGTTCCGACGTAATACTTACTAGTGGTACGTTTCACGGAAGCGTGCGAATTTCGGATATATCCGCTTTGCCACCGAACCAAAAGCTACCATTTACTTACTGAGGCGTGCGTCAGGCGAGAGCGCTGAGAAGAAAGAAAAAAACACACGCTGCTAGACGCAAGTTAGTTAACAAAGTATCGCAATAAAACGTGAAAAGTAGTGGAAAGAGTATTAGAGGGATCTAACCTAACGCACACAAACCTTACCAGCTGTGTAGCTTTCGTACCTGTAGCAGGAGGGGGAAAAACAAGAAAACATACGCACACAGCATAAACGCAAACGCGAAGTTAATTTAATCAAGTAAAACCCTTCGTTAATCAACTGCGTCCGTTTGAGGCCGCATGCCATCTCATCGTGACGTTGCCAGTTGCCAAACCGTTCAAGTTCGCGTCCCAGGTCACACGGAGAGATGGGGCGAGTAAAAGGTGTCGCTGACTTTCACGACGTCATGTGCCGCGTTCCTCCGACCATTATCGATGAGCTTTCCGTTTTTCCGAGGGAAGCGCTTCGGCCACACAACTACACCACCGTCAACGGAACATGTGAATGAGGTCAATCGGAGGGTGAAAAAAAAGTGAAGTAACAAACTGACCAACATCATCATGCCACGCATTTCGCATTTTGCAGGATTACTTGCAACCGTGGCGCTATAGCGTCCGGGTCTTTTGCAAATCGTTGACACGTTGTGGCCGTTGTGCTTGGCTCGCAGGTCGGGCTGGTAATAAAATTCCCATTCCACCGGGAAACAGCACAGGTGCGCTCGGGTGGCTCACTCACTCAAGCCTTTTTTTCTCTCTTTTCTCTTCTTTTGTTGCAAAAACCGTGTTTTTGTAAACTTCGATACGAGAGGTGGCGTTGGCCGCACGCTTGCTCTTGCATTTGCCAGCGTCCGGAGTAATATGTACGCCAATAAATCCGTAGCCTACCTTTCCAAACAGTCCGAACACTCACGGCCTGGACACTGGTGGACGAGTCTACATTGACCGGGCTTTTGGCATTGTAAAGCCGGTCATTTCCGGTTACAAACTGTTTACCGCTATCGTGTTTTGTAAGTTGCCTTTTTGCACGTCTGTAAAAAAAGTCGGCGAGATTAGGTTAGGTTTGCAGAAAGGTTAGTTCGGTTCGGTTCCGTCGCTTATTAGCGCGCTTCCAGTGGTATTGCAAACCGGGTGGTAACCCATGCAAGCGATGGGGTGTTTTTATTAGATTCCAAAGGGGTCACAAACAATGACTGAATGGGGGACTCAATGTATGCGATGCTTTCGAATGATATGTTGTTGAAGTATAGTTAATACGAATTGCTTTCGGTGTGTGAGTAAAAAATGGTCCAGAGCTGATCTTCATACAAAAACAGGATTTAAAAAAACGGGGGAAATACTCATTACTATCAATATATCAGCAAAAGAATATGTTTATTATGAGTTTAGTAGTTTATGCATGAAATGCTATATTTCATAGCTGATAATTCATGGAAATAAATGCAATAAATTGACTTTGTGTCAATTTTTTCCATGAATATAACTTACATCCTTTTTTAAGTTTTTTTAATCCAACATTTCCATAAATAAATTCTGATTTTTTTTTTTTACTTTACCATTTCCTTGGTATTGCTAGTGTAATATAATATTTGCAATGCAGCATTGGGTAAAAAATTCAAAAACTTTTTTCTATATTTCGTATGAAACTTTTCATTTAATTTTAATTGTTTATCAGCATCAAACGGGCCCTACATATGGGATAATTATTTTTGCCTATAAAGGGTTGATTTAACAATAAAAATATATTCATTTAAATATAAATAAATTCAATGGGCATTATTTATAACGCTATTCATGATATAATTTCTATGTTAAGCATATTTTTCCTCGGATCTGATTAAAATACTTTCTCCAGAAAACGACAAACAATTTTTTCGTCATGCAAAAAACCTTATCATTCGACTGTGGTTCTGCTGATACAAGCAAAAACGTATCCAAAAACACACACAATTAAACTTTATCGTTCCACTGCTGAGCGTCTCAACGTTTTAAGCTAAATAAAATTACCCAATAAAAAAATGCCATGTTTGCTTCTCTTGTTTTGGACGACAAATGATCAAATACCGGCTTAACTCATCAGCTATCAATAAATAGCAAGAGCATTTCCTTTTTTTGCTCTTTTTGCTTTCGTGCGACCGTTCCGAGCAAGGCAACGACGCTTCCCGTTTCTAAACCATGCTAAAACTAATGTCATTTTAGCACAAAACTTACTTTCTATTCTTCACCGGTTTCTGGAATGTATCAGCCAAATGCTAGCGAAACTGTGAGGAATGGAAGAAAAAACATCCCTCGCATGAAGAAATTAAAAGTTGCTCCATCAACTAAACGAAGGACACAAAAAAAACAGAAAGTCGAAACTTTAGCTTCGAAAACTGCTGTTTCGGAGTTTAAGCTCCGGGAGACGTTCTATCTTCGCTTGCGCTTAACGATTCCCGGCTATCGATCTTCACGACTTCATGGTTGCAAACTCTAGATTCTGTACAGCTTCAGGGTGCACATCACGAAACGGACCGGAGGAAGAAAGTTTGTTTCTTTCTCTCTTGTGCTTTTTTTTTAAACGTTGTTGGTACTGTTCAGGTTGCAACCGAGGCAGCTTTTTACTGCTACTGGGAGTTAACGTTACAATGTTTTACCTTCCAGAAGTTCTTCTTTTTTTGTGTGTGTGTGAGAGTGAGATATTTACGTCTTATCATTTTGACTGAACCTCCTCTTTCCATTGCCACCACTCAGATACATCCTCTTATCGGTAGCTTGGTGTCTGAGTGGGATGGACCTTCTGGTCTACGGATCTCCTGGCAGTATAGGTACAGAAGGGAAGATTTATCCCAACGTGTCTGTTACTATAAATCCTAGATCCTAGAGCACTTGGAATGGAAAACTTTTGGCCCATTGCAAGAACTTTCTCAACCGATGCGAAGCGCTGCATGCGTTTTGGGGTTTTTCGGTTTTGCCTATTTTTATCGTCAAGTTTCATTCTTCTGTTACTTTTTTTTTGTTGTTGCTCGATCTTCCCATGCCGACAGTTTCTTCCTTTCTTATTGCCACACAAATGCTCGAAGATTTATAGTTCGAAATCAATTTTCATTCTACCTATTTTTGCTGTTTCGTTTTATGGTTCTTTTGGGTTATTATTATTGTATATCTTCTTTTTGTTGATGCTTTTCGGGGAAAAACCGGACCAGTCCAGGCGGAAGTCCAGTTTACCTCCCGCGGTGGGAAATGCAATAGTTTTGCAATCGTATGCAGTTTACACAGTGGAATTGCTTCTTATCAGGCACAAAATACAATTCGAAAAAAAAGAAAACCCAGGCGCCACCCGCCTCGTGCCCTGTTGGTAGGGAACATCTTCAAGAGGGAAGGTTCTACAATTCGATACGCAACAAAAGTTTATCTGCTTTTTTTTGCAAGCGAAAGCACTTAAGAATGTGGTTGCTGTGTGTTTGTTTGGAACAGTAACATTTTTCGTGTTTTGGGAAACGAAGGATAGAGAAATAACCATAACATGCGTAAACAGTGTGTCCGCCGAACGACAAGGAATTAAGTAAACAAACGCATCAGTTGGCTTTCTGGAGGAAAAACGTCCTGAGTGCATAAATTAAGCGGCATAAGAAATGAAGCGAAAAAGCAGCATGAAACCTTTCGCATAATAGATAAGTGCGTGTTGTTTGGGCCAAAACACAGCCAATCGGTGATGTATAATTGAAATAAACTGACGAATAAATATAGCCATTTAAGCCGATCCCTTGGTATCGATACCGCAAAACATCAAACAGTTTATCTCCGGGAAGGATACACTGAAACTTAGGGGACACTTCCCTTATTAGTTTCTACTTTTTTGAAGGGGTTTTTTTTAAAGAAATGTAACGTATTTTTCACATCATCGTTGTTGTTATGCTGCTGTCAATTCGGGCCACTAGGAATCTTAATCCTCTCGCCGAAATCATAAATAAACTTCCTTATGAAAAAGCGCTCGTTTATAGGAGGGAACATAACCCTGCTTCCAATCCTTCAGGACTGAGTCCTACAGAAGAAAAGGAAGGCGATTTTTCCCTTTTGAACATCAAAAGCAGTTTGAACGATGCACCTCGTAGAAAATAGGCTTAGGGTCCCGTTAAGGATATGGCAAGAACCTACTGCCTACAACCTTCTTTTCTCTGGAAGGGTAAAAACCAACGAGTGGAAAAGGTAGAAAGGGTGGAACATAAAATCTAAACCATCACATAAAGCTCCGCTCGCATCCTCCGATTGGAAACGCAGTGCTATCTGTCGAGTTTTATCTCTTAATTTCTTGCTACACACAAACGGTGAAAAGGCGCAACACCCAGCTGGCCCAAGAAATTGCCACGATTGGACACGATCACTCGTGTGAGAACTATCGAATTCGTTGCGGGATTTTGGGCTGTTTCTTAAGATTGCTCTCCCTCGCGGACGTTGCACAGTTGCGGCCCGCGTGTCGGGAACGGGGTTCCTTTGGGTTTCCGATGATTGCTTGCATTATATTCGGGTGCTTTTTGGCTTTTTTGGTCTCATCGATATTCGATCGGACGCCGAAGAAGAGAGGGAAGAACGCCGACATTAACCTTTTCCCGATCGCCATAAATAACGATTTGGCCACGGGTACGTGACGCACTCGGAGAGGGTTTTTCTTCCAATTTTTTGTTTCTTTAAGCCTGCTTAGGAAGAATATCCGGACGCAGGAAAAAAAAGTCTGAACCTGTAAATGTACATATAAGTTAAAATATTGAAGAAGAGCTGTAGGGAGAGCACATGATCAAATGAACATATTCAAACGACCCACCAAAGAACCTCCAGAGTACAGATCCACCACAGGTTGCTGAAGTCTTGTTTTTTTTTTTGTTAAAGTTCGATTTTATTTTATTCCCTTTCTGGATCGAGGAAGTGCAGCCGCGGCTGGATGGACCGTGGTTTTTTTTTATTCGGGCCGCCATCAGAGCCACATCGAATTTGAAGTGGAGCAGCCGAGCCACATCAAACGGAGGGAAACAAAATTGGAAACGAGAAGAAACCTACATATCGTTACCGATTAGTTTTAACGATATGTTTCGACTGCTTCGCTTTCACGCTCGATTCGAGCCGGAGGAATAAATATTTATGTTTCACGTCGATTACGCGCGCCCGTACGGTGGACGACTGCCTACCAGGTTTTCAGGGGGTAGGGTATTGGAATTTTCGAACAAGCGGGGACGATAAGTTCCTTGCCGGAGGTGCAGACGAATCAACAACTGCGAGCGGAAGGAATTTGTTTAATTTGGAAAATTAATCGCTAATCAAGCGAAGAGGAAGCGAAAAGGGGTTTTTTCTTGAGGGAGTTCCTTGAAAGTGTCTCTGAGTTATGTTTCAATGTTGAGAAGGTGGAAGTTTCAAACGATTCTGTGAGAAGTAAAATTTGTTAGAAGTATGAAGAAGTTATTGTAGGAATGTTTGTTTTTCAATTTTTCTTTGTATTTTTTACAGCATTCTTAGTAAAAGTTTCCTATCTGATGCCATCTTCAGTCTTTTTCTGTTCTGAATTTTGTTCTAATTTTTTTTGTAAAGCTTAACAACATTTTTATTATCCTGCTAATGTTCTTAGGAAATTCATACGACGACAATTTTGTACATAGTACATAGTTGCACCATCCGAGATATCAGCCTCAACGTACAACAAAGTCAACCGCCGAAGAATCCGTTACAATTTAAAATTCCTTCATAATACAAGACCATTGCAGAGTTTAGACTCAATGAGCAGAAATGAGTGACTATTAAGAACAGTTCAAAATTAATTTTTACGCTGTGAGAAGTCTCTTCACGCGCTATTAAATAGTTATGTAGTTAAGCTAACATATTAACCACTGAACAACTGCATATTTGACGTATCCGTTGCTTCATTGCACTCGAAAGGAGAAATTCCTTTAAAAGTGCCTACTGAAGAAAAATCCCTCAACTTTAACAATTTCCCAGCATCCACTTGCAGCAAATTCACCTTCGAATGCTGGGTCGTTACAAAATTGTTTCGTAAAACTTACGATGCAACGGTAGAACGTCACCAACTTATCCGTGTCCATGAGACCGTTGAACCTGTAACTGGGCAGCGGTGAAGGCACAAAGTCACCGCAGTTATCGCAACTCCACAAAGCATAACCGCGAAGCACATCGGATCGGTGATGTTTTGCGATACGTAAGGTGTGCAGTGAATCCTTCTTGCATTTCGTTGCCGCAGATAAAGGAGTGATGTGGAGATGAACAGAAAAAAAATGCATGGTGGAGAGCACGGTAGACCCTTCGCAAGAAGCACGCAGATCTCGAGCATAGCAGATTCCATGCAGATAAGCGACCGTCCGTCCCGTACGTTGACAAAATGAAATGTGCAATGAGAAGATAATTGGTCGCATGACCCCGTCGCAACTGTCCTGTAGCCGTACCGTACGCAGCAGGACGATTGTTAGACGCTGGTGACAGATTGCCGGTACTGCGATCGAGGGGCACGTTCGCAATTTGAAGGGACTTAAATCATGTTCCACGGATCCCGTACCCCGATCTCGTTACGAAGCGAAGGATAATTACACCCAATCGCATGTTTTGTTTGAGTGCCGCGTGTAATCCAGAATGGAATGCAAAGCCAGTCAACACCGAAAAGGAGAAGCTGACATAAATCCTTTACGGTGGTGCGGTCGGCTGTTTCGCTTCACAATGTGCGGATCGCTATAAATGCCGCGCGAAAACCACGACTCCGTTTCTTGAAGCATAATCATAAAGTTGTTTACTGATGAAACTTTTCCCTCTTAAAACAATGTTTTCGTACGTCGAACTTTGCGGGTGTAAAATCCCTTTTTTTCCTCCCACCGAACACTCGGTCCTCCCTGCTTATAGCTTCCGAAAGTGTTGTTTTATCCTCACGATTGGTGATGGCGAATGGTTGTCGTCGTGGGTGTTGGAACAGTAATTTTTAACAGCCTTCTTCATGCATGTTGATGATGGTAGTCGCACCCATAGCGGAAGGCTTCTTAAACTTGTTTCTTTTCTTCGTTGGTAGCTGTTGTATGGCGGCAGTTAAACATCAACCAACATCGTCAATCAACCATTGCAAATTCAACACTTGAGGAGGTATGAGTACAGCTTTACAGCACCAACATGCTGCTGTCTTAATTTATGTCACCCTTGTTTGTTGGCTTGTAAAACTTGATAACATGCAACATGGTTTCCACCATCGGAATTAGATATGATGTACATTGAACAACCCTGGTTTGTGTCTGTGTTTTTTTCAAAGGCAATAAATAGTCTCCAAATAAAAGCATCCCATGTGAGGATGTTCCTTATTTAAACGATGACACTGAATTACGTACCGACTGCTTGACGGGACCTTCTCCATCCCCAGGTGGGAAAAGATGTCAGACCCACCGCAATGTATTTTACCCCAAAAATCCCACCTCGGTGCTCAGTATAATAATTGCCCAATAATCCGTCCGTTTATGTTTGCCTTTATCGCCCAAACTATTGGAGAAGTTTCGCACTCGTGTCGTGTGTCTCACGCTCACCCGTGTGGGCCAATCAGTACAAGAAATATATCCACTGAGTAAAATAAAAAAGAACTGCAAATCTGCAGCCCTGGTCGAGGTTTTTGAGCAAAAACCGAAATGGCATCAGTAGCGGGCTGCTAAGCGCAAACCCCCCTCGGTGCAGTCGGGAAATTCAATTACTCCGTTAAATTTATTGCTTTATTTTGCAATTTCCGCCAGGACCGGTGTGGTGTGTTTATTCAAATGCCTCTTAAAATTCAATATAAATTTAAATTTCTTACTTACTTTCGGTTCCGCTCGCACGTCCGAGGAGGGGTGGGTAGAGCTCGTAAGATCGGTGCCTCGCTTCGAAATTCCACCAACGCTGGATGGTTGGTGCTAGTGGTGATGGTGGTTTGTGGTTTCCTCTTCGCGGGTCTTCACCGTGCAACTTACACTCGCACACATACACCTGTCAAGATGTGCATCTCATCTTTGCGGAGACCGGTAACGAAAGCAAGTTGACGACAAAGTGCATACCTTGGCTGCGTTTCGGTACTGCCATTCGTATGCAGATCTTAGCCCAGGCTCTTTACCACTTCACCAGCGCAAGAGAGTGTAAGCGCCGGTTTGCCGCTTCTAACGTACGCCTGCGATGGGATGTGTTTTTTTTTGTGGCTTTCGCCATACTTCTGTTCTGATGTAAGCGACGGCACGAGCTGTAAAAAGTGGTCTGTTCCTTCGCTCGCTGTGGTGCAGAAGGTACCGAACGCTGATGTGGAAATATGCAGATGTAGCTCGCGATATGTTGCACCGGGGTGGAGGAAATCGTTGATAAAGCTTCCAAACCAGTTTGCCTGAATGTGCTTCTTCATATACGAGAGGGCACACTCGGGTACGCCGGAGTTCTTTCGCTCGGTAATACTTCCGTGATTTCCTCCCTATTGCCACGATGCAGCAGCTTTCGGATCGAATTGCATTTCCCAGCGCCATCGCGGTAAACGGTGTAGAAGCAGCTCTTTTTTCTGTACTTACCCGGAGTTCCTCGGAGTTGCTTCATTTCCACCCTTCGATACCGGCGGCACACTATTTGCATTGAAAGCTACACCTAAACCACCGCTTCAGAACGCTTTTGAAGTAGCAAACGGCAGTTTTTTTTTGTTTGTTTGTTGGGAAAGCTATTAGGTGTACATAAATGAGCGGAATGATTGCATTCATTATCGTTAGGCATCGGGCGTATTGCAAATCCTTCAAGACCGTTCGATGCATCCGGGCGGGACAATTGGTAAATAAATTATAATATACCTGCTGTTGGCAAGGTTTTGTGCTGTGTTTTGTGGTGAGTGGCGAGGTACGATCTTGATAATGGATGGTGTAGTGTTCGAGCATAAGTGATTGTTTTATAAGCCAACTCGGGATTTTTGTTTCTCCATTGGTAGTATAGTTGGTAGAAGGCGAATAGTTCTTTTAATCCTAGCGATACTTGAAGAATTTCTTGAGAGTGTCATGATGATAAGCTGGAAGAAAGTGATAGAGGCATTACGTTCTAGATCATTGTTTTAAGAGCTGAAAGATTGGAGAATTTCAAGAAGACATGATAACTTGTGTTAAATTGAAATGTTTTTCTTCAATTTTTTTGGAATATTCATTGCTTCATCTACATAAAATTTATTTGCATGAGGAATCCTCACTTCCAAGAAATCTTGGAAATTTGAAGCCCTCAAAATAACTCCATCGTTGATACTGACCCATTACCATTCCGGTGTACAGTCAGTGCCGTAACTCGCTTCCCCAAATCTCGTTATCGTAAATTAAACGTTAACAAGATCGCCAGCACAAAACATCGCCGTACAAATGATTATTGGAGCGCGCCCCAGAAACCTGTCGCGCTCGATGTCTCAAGATCATCTCAAACGGGTGAAATAAAAACAAAAACCAGGAATGGAATACAAATTAATTGCTTGCGTTATCATTGATTATGCAACTCACAAAGACACGAGTCCGGTGTAAAACTGCTTCTTCTGCCGGGTTTTAGTTAAGTTCACGCAGTGAATACTTTTACCACGAATTAAAAACAACAGCACCGTCTCCGTTAACATTACACTCCGGGGGTGACTGTGTGCGCATTTGAGCTGTTTATGAAAAGGTTTTCTGGTACAACAGAACAGACCAACAAAAAAAATTAACCTTAAGTATGAATAAATTCAAAACGAAAGCGCTCTAACGTCGCTGGACGCTAAATTAATGAAGCACAAAATGTGTTTTTTTGCTTCTTCTCCGTAATGCGGTTTGAGTATGACTGGACCAAGGCGCACAGGCAAAGAAAGGATCAACAATCAAGTGAACCCGGTCCACGAACTCGTTGCTGTTCTAATTTATCTTCCACCTCATGCCGGGCAGATGAGAGCGCGAATAGTCTCGCCGAAATCATTGCGTTTTGGCTTCCAGCTGGTCGGACAGTATGAACGGCTTTCTGGCATGGGGTACTATTGTGCGAGTGCTTTTTATTGAAGCGAATTCTGCGTCAACTTCAATGATTTTATTTCTTCATGAATTATCTTGAATATCACTCTTTCATGAATAAATATACAGTTGACTCATGCAGTTGACTGCATGTTTTGCAGTTTATTACCTTAAAAAATCAACAGTTTCTGCTGAGATCTAAATAAAGATCAACAGAAAAACTTGACTTATTATCCAAGAATTTAGATCGACAAGCAAACATTTAGTCATTTCTTTCCATTCGGTTTGTCTCCATAAATTTTACAAATACACTAAATCGTGGACTAACATCTAAACATGCTAATCGTTTTAAAACAACCACAATTTTCTCACCGTGTATCAGAACTCAAAACATTAAACCAAACCGCACCACATGAAGTTCTCCATCTCCAACGTAATTGCTTACCTCTGTTTCGGAAGATACTTCCAAAATAGCGATCGGGCGGATTAATTTAATTGGTCCAAAGTCTCGGCGTGTGATGCACGACGTGCACTCTAACAGGAACACGATGCAAAAGAATCTTCCTGGCAAACTCTTTCGAATGGTTCCAAACTTGGGGAACCAAGGTATAGATATCCTCTGTAAGGCAGCAGCAAGGCTGGAATCCTGTCTTTATTTTTAGGATTAATTTATAACCTGACCTGCGAGTGCGTGAATGTGCAGGAATCCAGCCCCGTTTCGGGACGCAAGTGAAGAACGGATGCGTTCGAAAAGCGCCTAACGTTCTTTATTGGCCATTCTGAGGATACGCTTCTTTAATGGTGACGATGTGGGACAACATTAGGAAGTAGGGTAACTGTTCACCACAAAGGGAAATGTGACAAAAGGCAAAAGTAGAAGTTGGGTAGAGATAGTTTTTCCTTTTTTTTTTGGTGGGTACAATCATAAATTTTCTCCAACATCGGCAAAGAACCAACATGCAACGCTAGGCCTAAAAACACGGCAAAGGAAGCGAAGAACACGCAGACTATTCCACTCCTTAAAGGCACACGCACGAACATATTTTTGGGCCACGATTTTGTTCCCTTCCTTATACATTCTCATCCTCATTGCCCGCATCGTATCATCCTAAACATGTGTCTCCCATTCTATACTCGCGCCACGAACCAACTTTGTAACTAATTATTTCCATGTTTTGGTTGTTTTTCGTGTGATAATTTAAATGAAGACATTTCTATGGCCATGTTGTTTCGGTTTGATTTCCTCGCGATCGTAATCCCGACCCTTTCCCCCGGGAGGGGTTGTCGATTGCTGCTCGCTGAGTCTGGAGAAGTTTTTTTTTAACGTCGTTCACCTTCGACTGTAGTGCAACCTAAAGGAAGTTACCCTCCTAAACCGATTGGAGTTCCCGCTTTGTGCTGCTAATAAACCAGCGTATGATAATGGTTGCCTCTCGCCTTATTTTCTCTGCTGGTCCAATTGTTGCGATCGTATCGCATCTTCATGCGAGCGGGGAAGGCGATTGTTCTAGGTTACGTTGTTTATTTTTTATGATGCATCAGTGTGGAAGGAAGAAAAAAAAATCCCCACACACTGCAGCCAAAACCCAACGGCTACAGGAAGATCCTGCATCGTTTTTTTGTTTGTCTTTTCTTTCTATTCGATGCACCGTGCGCGCACCGTGGCGCACACAATGCACCGCGAGATCCTGTACACGGTGTCTGCGGCAAGACAACGACCAAGACGACGCTGGGCGCATTTCAGCACAATCATAAATTGTGCTTCAGCAACAACGTGTACCCTTGGTTCGGGGTTCGGTTGATTTACGACATCGCCGATTAATTGGATGGGAAAGCATTCTCTCGTCCGGGCACGGCTTGCTTGTCGCCGGGTCGCGTAGTGCAATCGTTATTCAAATAATTGGATGTGACATAATCGGACGCTTGAATTGGACGCAGTTTTCGGCCAGGGGAGCATATCTATCAAAATTATCTTGTGCGGGTAAAATATTACCTTACGCTGGGGAATTAATAGCCTGCGCGGGTCACTCTAATGAAAACGGTCATTCTTTCAATGTGCTCCCTGACAGGATTGTGCATGGGGGCACACTTGTGATGAGCGATTTGGTTGGTCCATTATTGTTCCGTGTTCGTGTGTGAGCGTTTTCTTTTCTTTTTTTGGAGCAAAGAAATAAAGTCATTAGAAGCTATCATGGATTAGATTAATAGGGATTGTGTGCGTTATCTGGTGTGTTTATTTGTGAGCAGCGCGTGAAGGGCTCGAAATGAATTGTGGCTGCTGACAAATCACTCACATACTTAAAGTCTTCCACCATAATTCCCTTTTGTTGTATCCGAAGGTCTTGTAGTCGTGTAGTGATGCTCCGGGTTTGATAAGTACCTCCGGATATTTGTTTAACCAGAGCAGATGTATGATGATACTTGCCTCATTCTACCGGCAAGATAAAGCAGTTTACCCACCACAACTGGCGCCCCAAAGTCCGTAACGCAAGATTACCCTTTTATCGACCGGTTCATAAACATAACCCATCACTAAAGCCGACTTTTTTCGTTCGCATCACAAAATCTGCTTGCGGATCATTATGAGTCTTCCTTTTTTTTGGAGGTGGAGACATTCATGGGACATGCTTCGCGTCCGTCGGTGCAAGATCTCTTTGGAAAACTGTGGCGAACCCGATGGAAGTAAAGAAAAACGCATTACTTTGAGGGCTGGGGGCTCGTTGCTACCGCAATATTTATGACGGTTACACCATCGGCCGCGGGATTGTCACCGTTGTTCTTCGCAAGAAGACTTTGCCAGAGCCGTTTGCGTCTTCTCGGCAGCATCCACCACACTTCCCCTTTTCATTTAATGGGCCACTACGAGCTCCATAAGCGCTCCTGGCTGCGAGCGGAGTAACTTGTTGTTTATGCCCGTTCTAACGATTGCCTCGTCGGGAAATAACCTTACTCCCCGTACTAGTGCTGCTGCTACTACTACTACTGCTTTAAATTTTGCTGTCACCGAGGCTCTTTTGCCAGTCTTGGCCCCGTAGCATGGAGATGGAGCTTGGGGAAAGGGGAGTTTGTAATAAAACTGTTTCCTTCTATAAATCATGCTACAAATCTTCAGCACCAGAATGTGCTGGTACAGGCCTCGTTTCGCGGGAATTACCAAAACGGAACAGTAACGATGGTGAAAAAGAAGGTAGAAAATACAAACACTTTCAACTTCAGCAAACCTGTACCCATCTTCTTCGCACTAATTGGATCCGGATCCGCGTGTATGTCTTGAGAATGGAGGTTGAACGTATGCGATAATTTGCAAGCGCGAAGGATGCAATATTTTTGATCTGGATTAATCAAGCGGACATCTTAAATTCTTGGGTTTTGCTTTTTTTTGCGAATGGAAGGTGTACAACATCCATCAAAACGCCTGACTGTCATCAAGCGTGTTAAGATTTTTGAGTGTTAGAACATTCACCTTAACACGATGACATCTCGTTATGGAAGAACATTTATTTCTCCGGTCGCTCCTAAGAATTTGGCCCCTCGGGAGCATCCGTCACGTACGGCTCGCGGGCCAATTAACGCGATCAATGGATCGCGTCTGAATTTTTAGACGAAGATGGCCTGCCTGCAGCTATAGCCCCGTGGTGGGATGTGTACAGTAGTCACGCATTCGCACCCATCGTTGATGTATTCATCTCAAACATCGAATTAATAATAATAACGTAATTATTCAATTACGCGTTCCGAACACCGAACCTCACTGCACTCGGCTACCCCGACACCAGGAGGGAATAGGAATGTACCAACAAAAGCTCCCTCGTAGGAGCTTCCAATCAAAAGAGCGCTAGTTAGGGTGCGTGACGGGGCAGAAATTTGCCTCCAGAGCTATGCAACGGTCAAGACATTCGAGGCCTCGCCTCTGGCAGTGAAGATGATGGTGTTGATTTTATTTATTTATTTACTTGCCATTTTTGCCAACGCAGGTACTGATTACTTCTCACCCTTCAGGTGAATGATTCATGGATGTTGTGTCTACCGGTGGCTAGAATTCCAAATAAAAACCTTTGGAAGATACTTACGCACGTATCGGAAGCTCTGGAACGTACCAAACTAATACAAAATATACTTTGTTCCGCAAAAAACGCGGTACTAAATTGTAAAATCCCACCGTGATATCCGATGAGAAGAATCTCCCATAAACATTCTCACCAATTAAAACGCACAAACAAGCTAATCCTCTTTTGCAGCTTGTATGACAGAAAAGGGAGAAAATCCCCGATCTTGTAGAGGATTCAATTAAACACCGATAAATATTCGTCTTTACCAGCAGCACCCAGACGGTATTGGGTTGTAATCGCCGTAAGTTTCCCTTTTGCTTAAAACAACCCAACCGTGAGCCTGAATGTGGTAGCAATTGGTAGCAAAACGATAATCCGGGGTAACGTTGCGTTTCAACTGCGTTTTTTTCTCTCCTCTTAGTACGTCTTCCTAGACGCATGCCTCATATCCGTAAACATTCCCTTTTTTGGAATGAATGTTATGATCTACAATAGAGTCGCAACTACCGACATCAACATGAAGAGGATCACCATTTGTCGGCAAAGTTCACGGATGGGTAAGACCGAGTTTGGGCTTAATTTTTCATTTTTTCAGCACAATTGAACCCTCCCGTGAAGCTGCGTGGACGAGTGTGTGTGTGTGTGTTTGTGCGTGTGTTTGAGCCCAGTCGCACTTCTTTCGGGAGGTAAGTTCGGTAGCCGTTTGCGGGAGAAGCAGACGAATAGTTCAACGCACCTTTCACAGGGAGTTGTTCACCACCGGTTTGAAGGGTATCTTCTTCACGTACTTGTACTGTGCAACATCCAGAATCTGCTCAGAAGTTGAAGAAGAGGAAGAAGAACTAGCAGAAAAAAAAGCAACAAACTCCACTGGAGCTCACCTGCCAGCTGTATGGCTCTGTTCCCGAAGCAGAGGGAGGCCTACCAATGTTTATGATCGCTTGAGCTGCAATAAATTAAGCGGCTTACCTCGTTTGATTACAATGTGTGTGCGGTTGCGAAGACTATGGAAGACAGCGAGTCCATTTACCATTAAATTTGTACTCCAACGGTTTAAAGGGTGGATTTTTACTTCTTTTTTCTCCCATTTCCCAACGATCCTGTAACTCTTCCCGTCCTATATTCTACAATATCTCGGTAGGTACCCAAAAGCGCACCGTTTCTTTGGAAGTTTTGGGTGTTTTTTTCCTCATTCTCTCTATGCTTTGTTCACACTTGACTTTACTTCGCGCTGGAACCGATGTGGCTTCTCTTCTGTGCCTGCGGTTACCTAATCCTATCCAGGCGCAATCGCTTTCAATTAGGCAGTTGTGTCCCACTAAAACACGCCGCACACACCCGCGGCCGGTAAAGTGAGTGAGCGCTGCTGAAATGTTAATCCTTCTTTTCGAAACCATAAAGCAGTTTTATTATCGCACCAGACAGCTCGCCAGACATGGACGAACATTCCTAGGCGACGGACATATAGTCCGTTTTTCGTTTTCGCGGTTGTCTAAATTCATAATTCGTTTCTCCTTTTGGAGTGGGTGGAGTTGCGTCCGGATCATCAAGGTTTTACGTTTGCCCACTCGTTTGTGTACGCTTTTTACTAATTATTTTCTCAAGGTCTTGCAGACCATCTTTATGCGCAGCTTTTGCGATGGAAATCATCTCCTGCCTTCTGAAAGCTACCATTAAAAAAAACCAGCAAAACCGCGTATCCCGCACGCCTATCGCCGTTTTGCCGCGATAATATGCAATCGATCGTTTAAATGCCTTTTGAATTAATTTACTCCAAGTACATTCCACGGGTTGGCTGGTTTTGCTTTCGATTTGTTTTCCACAATCGATAGCAGTGGTGCATTTTTGTTTCGCTCTTCTCTATCTCTTTAGCTCGGCGTTCGCAACACATGCCCGCCGTTTTTCTATCACTTCACTTTCTCGTGCAGTTGAACGCGGTTTTTCATGATATGCAGCTGGTGGCTTCCGGGCAGGGGATGGTGATTGTGGTGCATCATCCCTTTTCCTGCGAGCGCTGCTGGCTGGCCACAACATTCGAGTGGTCGTTGGGAGTGCGTGCAATGGTGCAAAGGGAGCCGGGTAAACGAGCACATGTTTTGGCTGATTGCCTACCACGGGCACGGTGGGATAAGGCTATCTTACTCTGTGGCCAAAATATTTTCTTTTGTGCATTAAACTTATGTCAGCAATACATTTTCCTTCTCTTGCATCTTCACTCGCTAGCGGCGACTTATAAAACCATTTCGATTATTGTAGCTTCCTCTTACTTACATACAGTTTCCTCTTGCTTTCTCCTCTCTTTTTTACTCCCTATGTAACTAAAACTATTATTAGGAATAATGTTAAATGTCTATTTTTTTTGTTTACATCCTGATCACTTTTTTATACGTGAAAAAGGAGGTTATTTTGAGGTAATCATTTTCTTTAAATGGTGAATAATCCATTACCAAAAGCCTCAAAGTGCATTCGCCCACTATTCGCTTCCATCCAGCAAAACAAATCGCAAATCGCAACACACTTTGCTGTATACATTCGTGCCGAAGTTTTGAAGGCGCACCAACGCATCTCACCTTGCCCGCCTCTTCAACCCACTTGGAGGCGTTTTTCGTGCCGAGCTTGTTATCGGCTATCGAGTATCGGGATTCGATGATGATAGCAAATTGATTTAAATTTCATGTCCATACATACGTTTATTATCTTGGAGTGGATTAAACGAATGCGTTTAATCAATTAATACCCCAATCGAAAGCGCGCCGTAGTGTGGAGCCAGCATCGTTACCCCTGACCGATAGCCAAAGCGGTGGCCACGGACTCCCGTGTTTTTTGGTCGGTCGGGCAATGCTACACCTAAATCTCGTGCGGTTATCGTTTGATGCGTGTTGTTAGTGTGTGGTCTACATGGGATTCGATGGGATGGGATGTTTGATACAATTTCCCCTTCCCTGTCCTCCATCTTCCGCGTCCACTGGGAAAGCTTGTCTGTTTCGTTTTTTTATATTTTTGAGTGCAATTTAACGATTTGTATGCTTTATCTTGAAATGCGCGTATTTTATCCCGAAACCTTGCTGCCGGATGCACAAATTAATTCACGTGTTTTCTGCACACCTCACCCTGACTGGGAGCACTCTAGCCCTCAATCTACGTGTACATCAGAAGCCAGCCTTTCCACACACACTTCCTATCGAGGTCAGGCTCTAAAGGGCAGGCATGTTTTTACTCGAAAGGATTTTACAAGAAGCCTGAACGGGTTGCGATAAGCGCTGCGTGTCGGTATGAAAGGGAATCGAATACTTGGTTTTGTTCTTCGTACGATGGCTGGCGCACACAAAACAAAAGGTACGCGTATGGTACGGTTGATCGCTCACTGTCTTCCGCAAGTCCTTGGATGATCCGAACCTTCAGATGGGGGGTGATGAGAAGAACTAGAATCTTGCGGAAGTGCGGAAGCTATTTTCGAAGAGATAACCATGCGTCCATGCGGCTTAACTCCTATCTATTCTTGGGAACCAGGTGCACCATGCTTTGACGCGTCATTTTTATCCTTAAAGTCCTCACACACTTCGCTCCACAACCATCCGCCCCTACCGTTCCTTTTGGTTCGTTCCGTTATAATTGGACCGAAATGTTTGCTTCTTCAATTTTACGTCAAGCTTGCAAACTTGGAAAACGGAAAAAATAATATCCCATTCCCTGGGAACCATGAAGGTCCGGGAGTATTTACGCGCTTGCGAAAAGTAATGCGTTTGTCCGTGTGCCGGTCGGTTAAGTGAGGACCATTTCGCTTCCTTCACCGTTCACCGGGGCGTTCTTTTTTTTTGTTTTCGCTAAATGCCAACGCTCGAACGATTTCGAGTATTTCCGTGCGGAGTATTTTGCGTCGGCAGTTATTGCAACCATTCCCGGGGGCTAACCATACATAATTGACCTCGTACTTTCCGGCGGTTGCGGACGCGTTGGCAGCTTCGCTCTTCGGGCGAGTTTGTGTAATTTATCAGCACCGCCGAACCGCCCTCGAAAGGTGTCGGTGGAGCTCTTGGTTGCGTTTCGGCATTACCGGTCAACCGTTGTAGCTCTGCGTCGGTATGGAATGGTCGCGATTACGAATGGTGAAAATTGCGACAAAATTGCGACATACACAACACACACACCGTAGGGAAGATAGGAGTGAAAATGTGGTTGTTTCTTGTTTGGATGCAATTTTGATCTTGAGAGTGTGTTTTTCCAACTGCCGTCCCATGAGCAGGTGATTGAAACTTGAAGCTATTTTGACTACCCGGGACATAATTTTATGAGATTGGAGTATGTTTTTTTCAAAAAAATTGGTTACCGATTGCAAAACAGTTGTATTGATTTATTGCTGTCTTTCATGCGTTCTGAGAAACGTAAAATGTTTAAGTGAAGAAATCAAGTAAGGAAGCAATAATTCAAGGCTTCAAGGGAAACCTCTCACAAAAATAAGAGAAATTAAAAGTAAAAAAATATTTATTATTTATTGAAAATGAATTGAAATTTGAACACTATTTATACATAACTAAATCAATGCTATTTAGATGAAATAATGAGGGTTCTTCGACGGTTTGTACGAACTTATTTGCAATTTTTTCTACTGCAATGTCACATTTCTGGGCTACCTGTTGCGGGTCGTTTCCCGAACCCCTTTCTTGCATTTTCATCCACCCCACCCCCAACCCCCCCCCCCCCCCCACTTCCAAGAAAAACGAGGTATTCCGCGATACTCTCATCAGTGAGGGTGAGTTATTTCTGGGCGATTAAAATTGATTGCACATTCGAGACACATACACCGATTCACGTTCAATGGGGGGGGGAGGGGGGGGGGGGGTGGTAGGAATGGAAAAGGGTTTCGCTCCGAACTTACTTCGGCCATTTGCCAGGTGGATGCCAATGCGTTTCGAAATTCGAAAAACTTTTCCACCTATCTTACCGTGCTAATCGGGCCGCATTGGCCGTAAAGTGAAGCGGATGTGCAACGGTGCAGGCCACGGATGGATTGCCGCTTGGTTGGGAGAAAAAAAACGCGCCAACACACAGCCAAAGGAAGCGACAGGGAGACAGAAAGCTAGCGACACAATCGGTCAACATCAAACGGTTTTTATTGCACACATCTTCGCTGTACCGAGGGGGGTTCCCTGGCAATCTGCAGCACATTGCATGACAGTTTTTTTCTCTTCTTTCATCTCCTCTCTTTTGCACTTGACCACGATCTTCGGTGCAATTGCAATCGAGCGCAGCGATTGGAATGGCATGCCGGTGGTACGCGAAATGATCGGCACGGGATGATTTCATACCTTAATCGATCCGCCACAATCGATTGGTGATCTTGGAATGTTTCTTCTCCCATTTGCTTTTATTGCAAACCATTCCCTTTCCGAGCCGCGTCTACTGTGGGGAGCTAATTTTACAGTCATTTGGCCGTTGATGGATTTTCCACCGGCGTGCAACCGAATTATGACACAGCACCATGCCGTGTACCGTGTTCGCACATGCAGAGAGCATCTTCCCAAAAACCACCCACCTGAAGCACACGTTACGGATGATACAATTTTACTGCACGGTTTGAGAAAGTTTACGATTCATTTGGGTGGCATTTTCCGTTCCGGCATCAGGCACGGCAAAACGCAGAGGGAGGGCAGAAGAAGCAACCAAGAAGGCAGCTGTTTGCCGGTCCTGGGATGGGATGGGATTTGCCATTTCCGTCCTTACTTCGGGTTTTTTTGCACATTTTGCTGTAAGCCTGTGCATAAGCATAACCAGAAAGACATAAATTTCTCGCGATTAACTATAATTTATGACGGTGGCTAGGCGGTGGCGTGTACCGTGTGCGACAACTCGACCGTGCAACGGAGTCACTGACACCTTTTTGTCCGGTAGCCCGGTTCGTTGTTAGCTCATCTTTCGGTTTGAGTGCCGCTGCCGGCACTGAAATGAAGCCACTCGGAAGTCTTCATGAGACGTTGCACAACGAAACCAATTTCTAAAAACCAGTTCCTTAATGTAAATCAGTAATATTGTTTCTGTTTGAAAGAAAGCACATCTTTATGTTTGCCGGCGTGTGTATGGTTAAGTGAGTTTATTGGCACTAACTGCATCAGAACCTTACATTAGAAGCGATAAAGATGGAAAACGGTGGCGCAAAGCTTTTCCCCCAATGCATTCTGCCATTCCTCGTCCCATGCAAATAGGGTTTGCACTGCATCAAACGAAAAGCACGCCGGATGGATGTCAATTTCGGACACCAACCGGTGTTGCGTTCGGAACGAGAAAAGCACAGGTGCAATTTCGTGTGTTCCGGCTGTTTGGTTGCCACGAGCGATGCGAAAAGCTGTTAAGCTTCGTACGTAATTGTTTAAAAGGTAATTTCAGCAGTGTAACTTCAAGCGTGTAACACAACACGCCATTTCGAAGCTAGCGCCAAAACTGGGCATCAAATTAGATTTAATTAATTGCAGCAGCAGCAGCACCAACAGCAGCTAAATTGGTTCCCGAACTGAGTTCCATCACGAGGGGGGCTATACACAAGAATTGCAATTGCGAGGTGCAACAAACGATTTTTGCAGTTGAGCCACCAGCAAAAACCCCCTCGGCCGGATGAGTGAGTGAGGTTAACGAGATTCCAATTCAATTTAAAACGCTGATGTTTGGAAGCAATTTCGGTCCGTCCGCACAAGACTGACTGGCGAATGACTTTGGAATTATTTGCTGAAATGGTTTTATATTGGTCCTTCCAATTTTTGGTGTGATTTTTTTTTGTAATTTGAGATTCATTATTCTTCCACCAATGAAACAAAACAGCTTAATTCATATTTAATTGCAATTTTGCTGAGCCTGGACGGTTGCTATTACATCGGAAATTTGATTAAATTGATACCTTTTTATCCTGGATGGTGATGGTGGTCACAAGTGTGAAATTGAAGACACTAATGTTTGAGACCTTTGCGTATCGTGGTATCACTTCAGTAAATATGCATCAACTCGTATGTGGTGATGCAGATCCACATCTGAAATATAGGAAATATATGAAATATATGTGGTGATCAATCAAGATTTTCTGATCTTTAAAGAGTTCATATCCAGTCCTCCTCAAGTCCTTCAGTATCTACTGAACCTGAATCCTGAGATACAAGTTAAAAGTAGTCTACAAAAATAATATTGGAAGATAAACTATTTAGTCGGAATTCCAATTACAATGATTGGGGATGAAGAATAATCGCCAGAAGTCCTTCAACGTCCAACTAATCTGTTTAATTATGACATTCCACTAAACTTCAAGTTGCTTTTGACCGCTTCAAATTACTGCAAGAAACCATAGGACATAACTTAACCTTACTTTTACATCATCTTCCAAAAACACATTATTCAAAAATATTCCAAATTTCGTTAAATATTTCAAAATTCATCAAGATCG
This sequence comes from Anopheles funestus, assembly GCF_943734845.2. Lineage (NCBI taxonomy): Eukaryota > Metazoa > Arthropoda > Insecta > Diptera > Culicidae > Anopheles > Anopheles funestus. Next base: position 79,448,686 of record NC_064599.1, on the reverse strand, counting down.
AAAAGATCGATTGTATAAACTTGAAGTTCTTTGTCTGGTGAACTAGTTATTTCCCTGTACGCCATTGTTTTAATTTCAATTTGCGTACCTTAACACCACCCAGCTTTTCATGCTGTTAGTCATTGAAGCACACACACATCCCTATAATGTGTACGAATTGACATCGCTACATTCAAAAACGATGATCGTTCACCATCAAAAGCTCAGTTCCCATGCGCTAAACCAAACAACCGTCTATCCAAATGGCACAAAAACCACGAGTTGGTAAAATGTCATAACGTACCCCAAAATCCCATCTCCCGGCGTTAAGCACCCTGCCCGTGCTTAGTTTTGTCCCTTCCAATTGGATACGCACACTCATGGCGTCGACCGCAGCCAACGGAACGCACGGAGCGGAACGAGCCATCCGGTAGGAGATACGCAAAATATGCAGACCGGTCTACTAATCGCTGGATGGAAACAATATTACGCACGTTTTTGGAGCATGTCACAAAAGGGCTTTTGCCCGATACAGGTGTGCTCGGAGGGTGGTTTTCCTGTTGTGAAATGAAATTTTTCGTCCTTTCTAAAACTCGTGGCGTATTTTTCGCCGGCCATTTTATCGAGTGCTTTGGATAGGGAGATCATAACTTTGTCGCACAACGGAACACACACACACACGGACTCGCACATATACACGAGGACACTAATCCTTTCTAACGATCCGTGATGTTTCATCCTGTTTCCGTGCCTGTCACCGCTGTTGATCTCCCTCCCTATTCCGTTTGACGTACACAGAAGGATTCAATGCTCCATTTCCGATTGTTTCCACTTGAACTCGAATCCCTTTTTTTTTGGTTGAGCAGGTGTGGGAGGTGGAGGTGGTAAAATCCACCCAAGATCAAGGCACGTGCACGGCTGGATGGTGTTGCCGTACGGACGTGATATTGACGTGGCGTGGATTCCTTCTTTTCCACGACCTCAAAAGCGGAAACACAGCGCGTAAAGCGATATACATTATTAAAAAACCCCACCCACATCCCGTCGTTGTGAGGGTTTAGTTCTTAACCCTTTTTGCCAACAGGGTTTTTTTTACAAAGAGGGCCTAAGCAAGATGAACTTTTTTTTCTATCTGGTTTTGCGTACGCCAGTACCTTTCCGTACCGTCTGTGTCTGTTTGATTGTGTCAGACAGCGGGAAAGCTTTAGCATACAGTCGGCTTGTGTGCGGAATCCTTCCAACACTCCAAACCGTCCTAACGTTCCTAAGGACAAAAGTAAAATAAAAATGCGCTACCTGAATCAATAAAAGGATCATACACCCTAAACAAAACAACAACACCGACGGAAGCTTCACTTCGTTTTTGTTGCCGTGCCTGCGAAAGCATTGCGGCAGATTCTTCGCGGTTTTTGGCCAACACTCACCTTTTGCTGAAACCACGGCCACATCCTCTGCCGAAGCTGCTGGGTCTTTTATTTTTACCCTTCGAAAAAACCTTTTTTTGATCCCAGTGGCAAAGGGCAAAGAGGAAAAACCTCCAGCGAGACGACGGCAAGCAGCAATCTTTCACTCACCGTTTTCGACGCGTTGAAGTTGTTTGTTCGCTTGCTGTTTGGACATTTTTATGATTGATTTCTGACATCTGCGCCTCCGAAGCTTCGGTAGAGGGGAAGGCGGGCGACGGTTCGCGTAGAGGTTAAAAAAGGTTTTATTGATATTTTACCCGATTGCGAGTATGCTTTCTAAATTGCGTTCGAGAGTTTTTGGCGCGCCGGTACATTTTACCATACAGAGGAAAAAAAAGAAAAAGGAAAACAAAAACACGTTTGGGAAAAGTGTTCTAAGAATTTGGTTGCATTTGGGAAATGAGACCACCGGTGGATGAGGTTGAAGAAACCATTTTTGTTTTTTTTCACAAATGGTTGGGAATGGAAGCGAAAAATAAACCATAAATCGATTATTGCAATTTTCTCTGTTGTTCCTAGAATTAACAGAGTTCAATCGTTGATTTTTTAAAGATAAACAAATTTCCTACTAAGGTTATGTGGTAAAAGTCTTGGAATTTGAAAGAGCATAGCACAAGAAGGTTTGATAAAACTTTTGTTTTAATTAATTTTAATTAACTCTTTTTACATTCATTAGGAATAATATTCCAAAAACGTTATTATAAAATAACTATTAATTATTAAACAAACGCATGTTCTTAATAGTTTTCAATGGGAAGATGCTTCCGTCCCATGAAAGATAATATCTCACATCCGGAAAACACAACTATCCCTTTATTGTTCTTTATTATAAAAATAATTCCCTTACGAGTGAGCTTAAGCCTACCGAACTTCCAAGAAAGTTGTTCCACCAGCAACGAGTCAACTTCCGAGATCGGAAAACGATTAATTCAACGCTAGCAAGTGTAGGTCGCCATCACGTCCCCGGCATTCGTACACAAGCCCTTATAAAAGACGATTTACGAAAGCATGAAACGTATTTTTCTTGTTCGCTTACTCAAGACACACATTAGAAATGGAACCGTCCGCGCCCGTATCCAAAACTTGGCTGGAAGAGAAAAAGAAAAGAAAACCTCAAAATAGGAAGCATATTTCCGTAATAAATGATTCATAAATAGTGCTTCCTGTTGCGCTTACGATTACAAACAGCGATTTTCAATCACTGTTTTTTTTACACTTACCATTCCACGCACTCGTCAGCACACTGGTGCCGTGGAAAATTGGTCGATTGGTTGGTGGTTTCAAAGGGGCTGGGTAAGGGCCTGTGAGAGGGAAAAAAAGGTTCGAAGTAAGCGAAAATACTTATCCCAAATAAATCATAACCTCACACTCACAGCATCCCTTTTGCATGGGGATGTCCGGGAGTGGCCAGTCACCCAAAACATTACCAAACTGTCATAAATAATGATCTCAGTGGCGCGCAAGAGTCTTCCAAAGAAAAAAAAGGGCGGTATACGCACCGGAGCACAATGAGACTCTGGGAATAGCTGACTGAGATGGTTTAATGTCAGCAGGTTCCTTATGGATCTTTGCGTCCAAGGCGGAAAAAACAAATATAATGAAGAAGATGACTATATAGCGGTAACAGGATGAGGGAACGAACGGGAAGGGGAAAAAACGTAGGAAATCAGTTCTATTGGTGTAGGACGCTATATGAATCGTGTGCGTCGTGTTTATGCATACCTAATCTTTCGCTTACGACAACAGTCAACCGTAGAGATAGTCAACGGCAAAAGGGGTCGCTGATATAGCTACTTCCGATCAAGAAAGGATGAGTCAAACACCGTGTGAGGAAGGCATCGAACACGGATCGATGTGTGCTTTCGTCTCGTCTTGGTTCCGGTCGTGGTACGGGCACTCCGGAAGGGAAAAATGCTGTTGTCTAGATCAAATATTTATGATACGCTGCTCACAAACGTTTCCCTGCCTCAATGTACGGGGATGGATGCCGTCCATCTTGCGCCTAAGGTTTCTTTGTCTGCCAAGGAAGGAAACATATTTGCTAAGACGCATCGTATCGGGCGAAACGATTTCTTCGACGTGGAGCTGTTGGAGGGTTAGGAAATGTCCTACATCCGGAATAGCTTCACTAAAGCCGTTCGGATGATGTGTTGGGCTTCTGATCGGTCTGCTGTTTAGCTGGACCGAGTAATCGAGTTCACAGTTTAAACGGATGCAGCAGCCAAAGAAGACTTTGGAGATTGATTTATGGATTGGTTGTATGGTCTGTAGGAGATGGGAACCACTTCATAAAACGTTCAATACAAGCAAAATTAAGGCGATAGAGTTAAGTGCAGCTATTCATACTTTAAATGATACATCATATAATCAGATAATATGACGAGCCCTATATCGGAAGGTTTTAGAGTAGATAAAATTCAGTTTAACAGCTTTTGTTTTATCATTTATTTTAATGTAGTTCGGTACATTCAGACAAGCACGAGTTGATGGCATGAAACAATAATTATTTTAAAATAGAGGCACAATGGGCAAAGACCCTTAAAGTTGGATAATTAAATTTGATCTCTCTCGATAATCTACGTGTGAATTGAATGTTTCCACTGTACTTTGCTTCCAATAATCCAAGCAGAGTGTATCGAATTCATCGCCCAACTTCTTCTTCGACATGACTTTTGACAGTTTGCCGCTAAGTAAGCCGACCGAAAGGAATGTTTGTTAGCGTTCCGGCACAGTTAAACCACAAAGGTGACAACCGCCGAACTGATTTCGATAAACAATAAACCGTGAAGAAGCTAATTCGGTGGCAGTGACCGTTTGTAGCAAAGTTAGGGTGATGCCGACAAGGTGGACCGAACCGAAAAGCATCAAAAAGGCGGATCCGGAGCAGGTCTTCAAAGGCGTTCAGTTGCGTCCAAAAACGCCCAGCAAAGCCAGTAGTCCGTTTTGGCAGGCTCTAGCAGGCACTCTATTGCTGCTGCAGCAGTGAGCACTAAGCAAGCTCAGTGTCACTGTCAGTCATGCTTCAATCTGCGAAACAACAACCGGTCAGGGTAGCTGGATCAATCAGCACCATTTAAGCACCTTATTAACGTCTCTCCACTGACCGGACGGCATTCTGTCACAGTCACGTTCACACCACGATACCAGGTCGTGTCTGGTGGCGAAGGAGAAGAAAAAACAGTTCTAGTGTCACCAATGGGCGATGTCTTCCTTTTTGATGCCTTTGAGACTTAAAGCTTACCGCACTGCACAAAGGAAAATGTAGAGGTGATGTTGCGTGGTTCGGTTTTTTCCCTCTACTCCTCATGTCATTCCCGGTCTGGAACTAGCGCTTCCGAGTTTTCCCGGCGATAGCGAATGCGATCCGGATTCCTTTAATGACTTCATCACGATTCCAAACACAGCAGCAGCGCGTCGGTAGCGTTTGGGGCCGGTCGTCTAAAACGGGGATGATGGCGTAAATGAGTGAAACATTGGAGTTTCGCTGTGGTCTGGAATTAATATATCTTAATCACACACACCCCGGACAATGGAATCTCCCGGGAATCGAGCTTCCTCCGGTCAGTGAATGTGTCGATCATCATCATAAATTATCGCTCAACTTCGCAACGCGCATCGTAAATTCGCACAGTGTGAAATTGTTGGCAGAACAATCGATAAATAGGAATCGAATATGGGAAAGGAATAAAGATAAAGAATGTATTTAAAGGAATACCAGGAAGTCGAACACATTTTTTAAATATCAATATTTCCTTTTAGAAATGAAAGTATATTTTATAGTTTTAATTCTTATAGATTTTTTTAAAATTCTCAAGTTGAAATATAAGAATTTAAAAAACAGTGTGCAAAAAATGTATTCATATTTTTAAAATTAATTAAAACTTTTAAACAAACATACAAAGCTATTAGTTTTGTCCATTATTAGGTGAAATATTCCCAAAACAACAAACTTCTGGATTTGTGAACTGCGAAAAATAACACCGATCGGAATGAAGAGATTAGAAAAAAGGCCGATTTGGAAAAGGAGTGCAATGAATTAGAAAAAGGAAAAGGAAAAAGTAAGGCAACAATTGACCGACACCGAAATGCATCAAAATAAAATTACATGGTCAAAGCGGGAACATAAAAAAAATCCTCCCAACCTTTAATAGATAAGTAACATACAAACGAGAGAATGAATGAACTAAACGAGCGAATAATAATACATGGCAACATCGGGGCCAAGTTCAACATGTTGGTTCAACGAGAAAAACATAAGGAATTAGATAGACACCGGCTGACAGATGCGACCGGGTAGAGAGAAAAACAAAAAAACAGAACAGAACAAAAAAACACAAAAAACACGTCCCTTGAAATTCATCTTTTCCTCTTGGAAAGGTGTTGCAAGCGGTCTGCCCTGAAGATGAGCTATCACGCGGCACAGCGTTGATCGGCCGGGTATGCCGGGACGTGCTAGCGAAATGGCGAGTGGTAAAGATTTTCACCTTCCATATGTGTGCGGTCCACGATCGCAAACACCACCCAGGTTTCGGTTTCGTTCTTAATGAAGTGTAAGTGTACGTGGAGCAGGCACCGAAACCCCGTAATTATTGACGCTACCATCGCCACCATCATCCCACCCCTGCTAGGCCGGACCACCCAGCCGGTACCATGTTGATGCAATTAATTAAAGATTTCTTCTTTCGGTTCTTAGGGCACCTTTTGGGCGAGGAAGCAAACCCGAACGGGACGTCATCATTCGTAGATTGGTTCGAGTGTTACTACCTTCAGGGATGTTGCCTGGTGGCAACCATAAGACCATCTGCGGCGACACCGGTGTGGCATATCGGGTATACAGGCGGCTGATGTTGATTGCGGTGAGTACAGAGCATTATTTCGCTTAGACACTAACAGTCCATTGTGTAATTGACATCGTTTTGTGGTGGCTGTGAAGCAGGAAGATTCTGTAGAATTTTGAGAAGACGAAATTGTATACAAACCTTGGCATAAGGCAAAAATAACCAAAATGTCTGATATGTTCGACATAACTTTGTTCCAAATCATAAGCGAATTTCAGGAGGTTCTCTTATTAGACATGATTTTTTTTATTCGCAACAATTTAAGACAGTTGAACTAAACTTGACCCAGATCACTTTCGGTTGACTATTTCTCAGATACATTTTTTTTGTAATTCAATTTAATTTATTTAGAACTGATTGGGTTTTGTGACTTCCTCTATTGCAGTTCTAACGAGTTTGAACATTACAGTTTTTAAGTTGGCTCAAATTAAAAAAAACTCAAAATATAGTTACATTATGTCCGTTGAAAACTAAGGGCTTAATGGGCACAAGCCTAATACCACAACTAGTTTGTCGCGTAAAAAAAGGGGAAAAACGATTCAAAAGCAACAAATTGGATGCAAAACATACTCCCGTCATGTTGACAATAAGAAATATCGCTCCACAGACATGAGTTATTAAAGTGATGATGATGAAGCCTCCTCAGGCCGACGGGTTTTTGTTGTTGTTCTCTCTCTATAGACCGAGGTTCTCCTAGTGTGGCTGTAATGACCCCACACACACACACGCACACACACAAACTCACACGCGTGTGTACTGGAAGTAATCATGATTTATTTGCATCAAGCATAGACATAAAACTGCTCACATACAAGAAAAAATCCATTCAAATACGAAACCATTTTCCATTTTTCGTACGTCAATCGATGAATGAACGATTTCCTTCGCGATACTTCGGTATCGTACTAAGCACAACGTAAAAGTCGTGGATCCTATTTTTGTGTTTATGTTTGCTACAAATTTATCATGTGAATCAATACAATTTATCTTTCCAAGTTTCTTGTCTTCGCGGTGCCTTTCTTCATACCTCATTGCCACAGCCCTAGAGTTCGATGGGTTTTTGCTTTTATTACGGCTTATTTGTGTTGGCAACATTAATCAATAAACATGTGCATGATGTAATGAGCCGATCAGCGTTGAAAAGTGGGGGAGATGGGAGGTCTCTGTTCCAAAAGGTTAGCGTGCCTTGGTACAAACCCACAAAATATTAAAAATGAGAAGAAAAAAACATTCTCACATACACACGCCATAAAGTTGACGAGGTTCCTTCTGCGAAGCCTTTTGCGTGCGCTAGTCTCATTTGGGATGAACCTGAGCGGCCGGGCCTAAAACTGCGCCCTTGCTTTCTTACTCCCACACGTGGTTCGATTGACCGAAATCGTAATGCTGATTGAGCAATAAATCTACCGTGAATGCACTTTTCCATTACGGCTGATGGCCGGAGCTTTGTTTTTCCTTGGTTAGTTGATTATGGTTCATTTTGACCTGCACCGGAAACATGCTTCGTTGCCTTTTTCTGCATACCCTTATGGTCAGTAAGATAAGCTTTTTTATGTATGTTAACTTTGGCAGGTTTGGAAAAAAACCAGTTTAAATAAGTTTAAACATTTCTTTGAATATTTATTTTTAATATTTTTCAACTAAATTACGCCTCATAAAGTACGATGTTCAACATTTTACACCCTAACTGTTCCACCTGTTACAACTTTTAGTGTTTTGGTAGATTAAATAGAAACCTTAACAATTCAAATAAATCTCGCTCTGTAAACACAGGAAAGACAAAAAAGAGGCAGAGTAGTAGTAGTAGTAGTAGACAGTTTATTTGGATGAAAATTGAATGTGTACAATATACAAATTAGACGTTAATTTTAACGGGTTCGATCTCATCTTTCCTCGTTATTTTAGGTTAGCGTTTGAGCTTGTCGGTTGTGAAAGTAAAGTATACCTATCTGGCGTTTGAAAGTTTAGTGGGAAAAATTTTGTACAAAAAACCCACGAGAGTAAGAAAAAAAAAACTTATATCTATTAACTTAACTTAGTTTTGTATCCTAATCTAATCAAAAAAGAGGCAGAAAAAACGACAATTTCTGAGGAAATTTTTTGAACCTTTCTACCAACGTTTAACATTATATTGGCATCGGTTAATGTCCGTCTCATCAGGCTCCGGACATTAATATTATACCGCGTGCGATGCGTACCGAGAAATACCATCTGCCGACCCTTTTTCTTACAATTTCGTTGTAAAAGACGGAGATTTTCACGCAAAAAAACGAGTGGAAAGAAACACCCGAAAACCGCTCACAGTGGAAGCGAAAACACACATACAAAAGGGCACTTTGCACTTTGTGTTCTTAATTGCTGCAAAATGGTGCACATTCCGGAACGGAAAGGAACGCCAACGAGATGCAGATCGAAATGAAGAGAAGCGAAATAAAAACCTTTCCACCGGGCGAAGCTTCGAAACACTTGGCTGCAATTTAAATTTATGATTCATACCGAACGCGCCTCTGCGTAAAAGGTTGCAGTTTTAGTATTTGGTTTGCCTTCTCCTGGCGCGTTTAAAAACACTAACCGCTTGACTTGGTGGATCATGTTGCAGCTTCCAAATGGTTCTTTATTATATTTTCTTTCTGTCCTTTTTTTTTGTTCATTAAGTTTTGCCCCAAAATTCGCTCTCCACTTATGGCGAAGAAATAAAGCAGCAAAGCGTACCAAGCGTCAAAACACACGAGCTGCGAGGAAACCGTCGGTGCAAGATTGGACAGAAATTAAAAGTTGTAAAAATTAAGATAAATGATTGTCGCACTGATAATTAATTCCAGCCATTGTGCGCAACGCCTTCATGCTGCCGGGAAGGTGGGAACACACGCAGTGCCGCTGTGCGTGCTGCATTTTGTTTGGATGTGCTTTTAGCGCTCGATTTGTTGCCATATTAGTGAAAGAGAGAGGTTTGTTTTTTTTTAGTTGTTGTGCGATGCATCGCCTGCCAGGTTTTTGTACCCTTTGTCTGGGTGCGCAATTGCAACCGTCGGCAAATGAATATTTCATTCTGTCTTGCTGCGCAGGACGCCATGTCGCGCTTGGGTTCATGTTGTATGTTTTTATTTCTTAGATTCCTCAAACATCATCAAACATAACGCAGAAGAACTTGATGCACCCTTAAGATGCACCCGGGAAGAGATAGAAGGTGGAAGAACTGAAGAAGAAATGAAGAAAGAACCCAACGGGAGTTTTATGAGATGTGCCTTTCAAATGTGCCATCCATTCGTCACAGAAACACTCACAAATGCGTTCCTTGTTGCACAGATGTAACCGAAACGCACATCCCCCCTTTTTTTTCGTTAGTTCGATTCGCAATTATTCCACTGAATGATTGCTCAATTGATAGGGCTACTAGAGTCAGAAAATAGGCACAATTCTCACCGCTTTGCTTGCGCGGTGGGACAATTTTTCTTGCGCAAATTGGCAAAAACCGTAAGTACGCATAGCGCGCAAGCAAAAAAAAATCGAAACAAACAAACGTTTGTCCTTCGAACTGGAGCGAGCTTTTCCTAGGCAGGCCGAACATTCCGCTGCTGCCCGTCGCGGAAAGATATTTCCGTAATTGACTTCTCCTTTGCGGCTGTCCACGCTTCTCTGCATGATCGCGGACCAAGATCGATCCGGCCAAGAAGAAAGCAAAAAATAAACTATGAGTTAAAAGGGTTTGTAATGCCACCCGGAAAGTAGCTTCCATGCCCTCCTTCTCCGCAGTAGTGGTTGTGGTAAATGATTTATTTATTGCAAAATATTTCGCCATTCTTTAACACGCCGATCGGCTCTCGAGCGCCCGCCTCTCGAAGTGGTGGAACAGGTTTACGGTTTTTTTTGCCAATAAGTACGCACGTTCATGTGTTGTTTTAGCTCCAGTTGATAGTGGCAGCTACTGAGCAAATATAGCAGATCGAAAGGTCCGGCAAACGATCGCTCATGATCGATCAATAAACCGTCAACCCGACCTGGTAGATTGACGGCTCTGACGGCTTTAGGCTTCTGGTTCTGGTTTTGCACGGTTGCCGATGTGGACAGTACGCCTAGGAGGATTTTCATTAAACCTGCCCGCCTTCGATTTGTTGGATGGTTTTGAGAAAAAACAAAAAAACAAAACAGACGAAAGAAAGATGGTGTATGTGGAATTTAAATGAAGTGATTACTAGCAGAAGATTTTCTTTGCTTCCCGAAGCTCCCGAAGAAGGCCGTCTGACATTCGTAAAACCTTTTCTATCCCGAACATGAGGCAGCCATCTCACTCCCACTGCCCCGATTTGTTATCATAATTTTATGCTTCCATTTATGAGATTATGATCGGTCGTCAAGATAAAACCAACCACCGTCTGTGCGTTCAGGGTCGGTTCCACCCCGGATTTGATCGTCCGATACACGCCGAACCACACGAGAGATCCCTCGGACCGGTTTATTTCCCATCCAAATACGTTCGTTCACTTATCCCGCAAGTATCGACCACAACTATCTCCGCATCAACAGTTGCATCGGCGAAATGGTTCAAACGGGGATGTGCCTTCCTACTTCCAAGGCTTCGAACGACGATACTACCTTTACCTGGTGGACCGCCTTCGGGAGTTCCGTTCCGGAGCTTAAGAACACACGTGTCCATCAAAACTCGGGACACTCGGGAACAGGTAGTCAGGCCGACCCGTTTCTATCATTAAAAACCGATCAGCAAGTGATCTTTCCCGGGATGGTGTCCCGGGGAATGCAGAAGCCGCAACTAGACCTTTACCAGGTTTTGACATCTTGTTCTTGCCCGGGTGGGAATAGTTGTTTGTGTGTTCCTGATAGTGGTTTTTGGGTATTTCGGTGTGGTCGTCAAGGTTTGTTTGGTGAAGCCAAAACGATGCGCCTCATTGCGCGTTCTAGAGATAAATGATGCGTAACTGTCAACGTACGTATCGGGTCTGTTAGTCTGGGAGAAAGAAACATAATGGTAAGCGATAAATTAAAGGTCACATCACAAATTAAAGGTCCTCGAGTAGGCTCGGGAAATACTTTGGTTCCAGTTAATTGGTATTTAATTCTTATTATCTTGTTCCAAAACATTTCCTTTGAAACTTCCTTTCCGACTTGAAAGGTTAATAAACAAAGGATCTTTATCATGAAGTGACACTTGAGAACATCAGGATAGCAAGATGCATTCTCTCCCCAATATCCTAAGGACACAGTATTTAATCAGGTGCCTTCAGATAATATTTTAACGGCTCACTGGTTGGAGCTTCCTACCCTTACATCACTAGCTCCACAAAGTTACGCCACATCCGATCGTTCAATCAATTAAAGACTGACTGCAATCTTCTCGGATGTCAAATCGCTGGCAAAGGATCACCATCATCAAATGAAGGAAATTGAGCTTTCAGCGGGTCATGAAAAATGGACAGTAAAGGGGTGTTTTTTGCGCTACACAATTTTTCCCCTAGACCTGCCAGCTTAAGCAGCACTATTGGCAACAACGTTATTAATCATCAGTCTGCTCCCAATAGTGTACCGTCCAAGCGTTTGTAACATTGAAGCCGAGCATTGATAAATGACAAACCGCTTTCCGCATGTCCGAACGAATCAATGTACACCAAAACCGAACCGAAGAGAACTCTGTTATGCAGGTTCGTGTGATTTCCTTTAGTTCGCTTTTGTTTGCCATTCGGTTGTCTTGGCGTGTCCCTGAATATATGGTCACGAAGCGGTTTCCAGTGTAAAGTGAACTATTAAAAAAAAAACTACATCTTCTCGTTATGACTTTATGCAGGATTTTCCTCCAGTTTTTTTTTTTGGCGAATGTGTGTGCATCGTGGTGTATGTTTGTTAGCAAATGCGCTTTCCGTTCTGCGATCATAATTGTGAGGAAACGTTCTATATAGCTCAGGCTAGGTACTGGTGACAGCATACATTTTTATGATTCATTCCCCGATAAAGTATCGTCGAACCAGACATTCCGCAATACCACCGGCAATACCGACTCCGGGAGGTCATCGGAAGGTCTCCCATGGGACCCCGGAACCGGGAACGGCATCACGAAGGAAAAAGCGCAAAGAACGCAAACCGCGCATCCAAGTGAGATAAATATTGACTTTTCGGGAGTGCATACCGAGCACCGATCCGAGGTACGGTCGCAGTCCAGTTTCTGAGGTCGAAAATGTGACCGTAACGTCCTGGCGACGGTGGTCGGTGCAACATCCACTCTGTTTGGAAGCTCGCAACTAACTTGGCACCGTCACAGTACGTCGAACGTCGAAGCAGAAACCGATTCGATAAGAATCGCAAAAATAACTTCTCCCTGGTTGTACCTCGCAAAACCAAACCCCCACAGCCTAATTCCCTGACCCCCCTTTAGCACTGTCCACAAACCGTACAGCCAATGTTTCATGGTCTGGTGCCGTGGTCGGGGTCTTACTGAACTTCCCAAATGGAAGTCTTCCGATCTGGACGATTTCTACAGGGAGGACGGTACAGGAGAGCGAAAGGGAGAGACAGCAAGAGCATAATTTTTAATTTATTACATTTTAAATTCAATATTGTGGCACAAAACGTTGCACAAATCGTTGCGGTTTCTGTACGGATTGGGGTTCGATCCCGGGGATGGAGTTTTTTTTTTGCTCGATGTGTGTGCGCGCCGGCTAATGTGTACAATTACATACATCCTTCGGGTGGATTTTATGGGCAGAACGTGCGGTCCCGGTGAGAGAATGTTTGCGGTGCGAGGTGGCTTTTGTTTCGATTGCAGCCAATTTCTGATGCAGTTCCGGGACACACTGGGCTGCACTATATTGTGCTGAGTTATGAGCCGGCTTGTTAACAGCGCCACGCAATCGAAGGGCAATCATTGCAACGGGTTTTGTGAGGCGATTTGTGTAGTTGAGAAAAGAGGAACGGTATCGAATAGTAAGTTTGATAATTTTTCAAATGTGATGTTTTCAATTAAAAGAAGATGTGATTAATTTAAATTTAAAAGTAATTGAAATTTTAAAATGTAATCCACAGATTGATGAAATTATTTCAAAAAGAAGACATTGTTCATGAAATACTTTTGGAAAATTTATAAAATTTTGCTAAATTACTCAAAAAAAAGCTAAAGCTATAGCCTTAGTAAATTTTCAAGTTTTTATATTTTTTTCAATTTTTTCAGATTTTTTACTCTTTTTTTAATTTTAAGCATTATTTGAGTGAAAAGAAAGTCATTGCAACTCATTGGCATTAAAATAAATCAATTTAAATTTTTTTGCAAAATTTCTCAAAAAAATGGCAAGGGGTACCCCTTATGAAATTTTCGAGTTGAAAATTTTTTAAATTTTTTTTCTGATTTTTTATTTTTTTTTTATTTTAAAGCATTGTTTAAGTGAAAAGAAACTTATTGCAACTAATTCGCATTAAAATAAATCAATTTTTAAAATTTTTCAAAATTTCCCTAAAAATACTAAGGCTATAGCCTTGGGAAATTTTCAAACTTTAATAATTTTATTTTATTATTTTTTTGCTGATGTATTGCCCTTTTGAGACGGTTAACCAATCATTCCGAAATGCAACTCAAACTGCACATCATAACCCATTCTTTACACCAAATCCACATTCGCTAAACTCGTTACATAAGCCGCTTTACATTTCTGATAATTTCGAAACAAAACAAAGCGATCCAAAACGAACCGAAAAGCAACTGAAAAAAGAATGGCTCTGGCGATAAGATTTCGTCCACTCTGCAGGTGTGTTTCGGGACATACAAAAAAAGTAATTCTCCACACTGGTATACCTCCAAGATAGAGGTGATTCGTATTGGGGTGCACAGAAATAGCAAACATCCTTCTAAAACTCGTATTTTTTCCTTCTGCTTTTGCTGTTCGTTCAATTTTTCCCAAAACCGTACAAGGGAAATCGGTTTTAACAGGAAAAGCTACAAAGATACAAACGACGTTTTGGTTTGTTGCGTGTAGCTTTCCCTGCTGTTTGTTTAAAGCGAAAGACAGCTAAAACCAAATGTTCGGTAAAGTTCATTTACTGATAAAAAGAAGCTCCAGCACCGTTTTGTGCTTTCTCGTTTTGCGCGTTTTGATGAGCCACAGGAAATGGAAAACATAACCTAACCACCAGTGGTCTCGCTACACATCCTGCGGGTATATAAGCAATAGACGACCGAATGAGTTACTCTTTCGATGGAAGGACGCAACACACAAAATGGAAGAAGCACCAAAAAGCCCTTCATGCATCATCCGTGTTACTTGGCCGCGGGGGCATTTATGGGGCGATAGATGAAACACGTACGTAACGTAGTACACAGCACACATCCTAGAGAAAGGGAAGGCCTCACAGCTGAAGCAATCTGCCCCACGGGAGGTCGTTTTAAAAAATACAAATTCACACAAGGCAAACGCAACAGCAAGAAAAAACAAATGCCAAAACCAAAACCCTTCTCCCAATGCAAGGATCTCGAAAGGATTAAGGTGAGCCGAGCTTACTTGAACTGAACGTTACCTTTAAAGTACGAACAGCGCAAGGAAAGCATTTATTGTTTCATCTGCTTTTACTTTTATTCTCATCCCGAAAGTGGTTCGACGTGGTAAAGGGCGTTTCTTATCGGGTTTCCCGGTTGCAGGCTTGCGGGAATGGTCTGGGATTAAGCAAAGCCGCCTGAACTTATGCAATTTTTTGGGAAGGCGAAAGAAAAAGAAAAATTGTAAACCATAAACACTTTTCCTTTGTGCAGGTGGAAATAGAACCACTTACTTTCATGGATTTGTTTCGTTAAGGTACGGACAAAGTGTGAGGAGCAGTCGTTGGTTTATGTTTCAGTTTTGTTTGTTTATTTGTTAGGCAAATACATTTTTAAAGAGATTTGAAGATGTGGTCTTCTATTTCTATAAATATTTTTTTATTTGATACAGAGTTACAAAGAAAGCCACGGTAACCTTTTTTGGTCATAAAATGTTAAACTCTTCCTTTAGAAAAGGTCTCAGTTTTCTCTCCTTATTTTTCTCATAAATCAACCACTTACGTTTAGTGTTGATAAGAATCAATCCTTTCATTTAAGGTCAAAATCCCTAACAAAAAATCATTTCGACATGACAAGGTTTTTCTTACGTTAATGTTCAAAAGCAGTGTGTATGTGTGCGTGTGCTCCGACAACTGCGTTGAGTTGAAACATTAAATTATTTAAGGTTAATTAGATATAAAAATTAATTATGTCAGTATATCAAGCGTGTGCGGATAGTTCCCAGTTAAGCGTGGCTTCTCATCAGAGCCAGTTCCTTTAGACCCAAACCTGTGGCTTTAGAAAAATAGAAGACATTTGTTTCGTCGTCTGTTCCGCGCTCCAGCTTCTTCTGCTTCTGCCTTTAAAAGAAATGGGCATTAAGCCCGTTTCGTTCCTTTTTTTTTTGTTTAGTAGCCGCTTCTACGGAAGCTCACGGTAGGAAACTGACCGTGCGGCTCCCGAGGGGTCCGTGGCCCATCCCGGAGGTCGCGACCAGATCGACTCCGATAGACGACTGTCTCTCTCTCTTTCTCTCCGTTCACGTTTATAACCCACCAGAGCAGCATCATCTTCACCAGCAGAGGGTGCGCGAGAATTAATTGCCTTCCACGGAATCTCTTTCAACCCGAAACAAGTTGATAATTTATTCAAGCTACACATGTACGAACAACGAGTTCGTCGCGTTAGATTAGTATCTTGCGGAAGATTAACGCACTCACACTCACCGGAGGCGTGTGTTGCCGTTCGGGTTTTGGCGGGCCCTGTTTCGCTTAGGTCACGCTGCGCCACCTTTTCGGTGGTGATCTTGTTCCTTCCACACCGTGATCTTGACCCACCCAACCGCCTCCCACTCACCCCTTTACACGCAAAGTTCGATTGGAAGCCTAATAGGCTTGCTCATTAGGTAATGCGCGGGTTTTCTCGCGGGGACTGTTTTCTTCTCGGGGCGTCCCCATCGCCACGTTGTGTACCACATTTCAACACGCTTGTACGATCGCGCCTGAACGGTGGACAGGTGTGGTGTCTGGTTTTTGTGCGACAAAACAAAGACACCAACCAGAAGAAAACGGGGTTGGGGGGGGCTAAAAAGCAAACGACGACGCCACCAAATAAACACCACTCCACCATTCGCCACCATTCGCCATTGCTGGAACGGGTCGTAAAATTGATGAATATTATACGCTGAAAAGCTGGTACGATGAGGAGAGAAGAAATTAGTCCTGGATTAGAGGGAGTCCGACCTGGTGGAACAGGAATGCTTACGGCGAACTCCCCTCGGAAACGAGAAACATTTTAGCTTGAGTTATGGATCGAACGGGTCATTTGCGCTGCAGTGTGTAAAGTATTTTCCCATCGAATTCTTTGCGCAATTTATTCGATCGGTTGTGTTGATTTAAACCATTTCCCGGAATGGGGCGTTTGGTAAAGTTCTGAGGGGAGTTTTTTTTAGTTATAATTAACTTAAAGGTTATAAAATCCTCATTTAAATTCGTGGAAGAAAGAAAATAGAGCATTACCAATATTCATAACGGAAGAAACTTAAGTTGTCGTAAATAAAAAATCATCTTCCTTGGAAAAGGTTCATTTAAAAGAAAGTAGTTGAATATATAATTTTACTCAAACGGTGGTTTTCTATCATCCTTAATTTGGCCGCAATAAAGAATGTTTTTCTTTATGTTTATGTCAGCAAATAATTTGGCAAACTGGCAAAGAGATAATGATTTGTAACAATTTTTGAAAAAAGATCCTTCATTAAAGATCTGATAGAAAATAATCACTCCCAACTTGAAGAATTGACAAAAACATAAAAATTCAATTTACTTTCTTCAATTCATAATTTATTACAGCCCTTGACAATTGATTTACAATTATTTGACCGAACATCAGCAGCTTTAGAAATTATTTCATTAACAGTCTTAGACGAACAAAGCAATTCATCAATTCAGTTCAAACCACAAGCAAGTAAAGAAAAACACATTTTATGCCCCTAGGAAACATCATTAGCATTCCTCCGCACTAAAACGTGGAGAAGAAAAAAAAACACTGAACATGAGTAATTCTTTTCTCTTCAAAACATATGTCCGGGTCACAACCGATCGTGGCGCCAGCAGTCTAGCGCCACAGACACGATCACGATTTGTTGGCCGGTCTTTCCTTTCCTTTTTTTTGAAGGTTAGTAAATGATAAAAATCATTTCTTTTCTAACGCGTGACGCATGCTAAGCGAACGGGTTGGTTTATGGGGAGAAATCTAAACCATTTCATTGATACGATGCTAATTACTGATCGCATCAATCATCGGAACCATCTGCAGGGTCGATACGGGGTGTGATGCACCCTGGAACATGTTTGTTAATGGGACCACAAGTTCCAAATGCAACTGCAGTTTTCTTCACGCTCGTTGAACAATAATCGCTCTAACTTTTTTTGTGTGTTATCGTTCGTTACGATTATCACCCCCGTGTAGTCAGCGTTGAGTTCGAAGGTGTCGGAGATAGTACCAGCAAATTTCTTCGAAAAATGGATGAAATTCGAAACCAATTCCCCTAACAGACGATCGCATCCGAGCGACTGCTACAAATGGCTTTGAGAGTACATTATCATCCTTCATCGGAACACCTTCGCACTCGAGTCATTCGAGCGGATATTAGGATGTTCATTAATCATCACGCAGACATTTCGTTTTTCTACATATATGCTTTTTTTGTTTTTACATTTCGGGAGACTTCAACGTACGCAACCCAACATGGAAGGTGCTGTCAAAATTCTAAGAAACTCTCCTCGCCTTGAAACTTCACTGGTGACTCCTCCACACGCTCGTTTCCACGTTTTTTGGAGCGTTTCGCTTGTACCGTTAATGAGTTAAACATCGTTAATAGATTGTGCCGACCCGTTGTGGCAATTAGGAAGCGGAATGAAGATCCACCAAACAGTTGCAAGCGTAACCGCGCTGATGGCGTCCCGTCGCGCTTCACAGGAAGCGACCTGTAACTACCGAAGTGCGAATTGGATAGAACGGCACAGACTTAAACAAGGGCTGATCTTGGTGGTGGTGGTGTCACCATGATAAAATAGACACCCCACCGTGACGCGGTTTGGTCGCGATCGGATCATAAGATAGCGTGCGAATATTCTCGCAGATAGAGCAACTTTTTTGGGTTGGGGAGGTTCCTCGAGCACCGATGAGCATCCAATGGGTCTTTAGTGTAGGTCACATTAAGCTAAACCCGTCACAGGCCTTTCTTAATAGCCTTTAACTTTTTTTAAAACAGCTAGATGATCCCATTAGCCGGCCTCGTATTCGCTTCTGTCGTCCACTTAGAACAGCAGCCCCTAAAAGTAGGCAATTTCCCGAAATAAAATGGACTTTTAATCGTAAAGAACGTTTTTGAACGCTGCAAAAAGCTAACGAAAAATCGAATCACCTTAGCTAAGCAATTTCCCACTCGCAGCGGGTCCAAGCTGTTTTAATTCCACTCCCGTGGTGAGAAAACTTTTTCCCGAACGGAGGTGGGATGGCGAAAATCCAATGCCAAGTGGGTAGCCATTAGAAATTGGTGGTGCCGTTCACAACCGGTACTCATCTTGCCTTATGTACTGAGTTCAAAAAGAAAAAATTCTCACTCATCCTGAGTGTCCAGTGTTCAGAG
Source organism: Anopheles funestus (assembly GCF_943734845.2). Classification (NCBI taxonomy): domain Eukaryota; kingdom Metazoa; phylum Arthropoda; class Insecta; order Diptera; family Culicidae; genus Anopheles; species Anopheles funestus. The sequence continues at coordinate 79,429,744 of NC_064599.1, read as the reverse complement.
CGTGTTGTTAAATTTAATTGAAAATAAAAATAATTAAACTTCTAGCGCCGGTTAATTATTGTTGCTCCCGCAAAGTATTGCAGCGTGCTGTGTGATCTTTTGCGGCAGCAAGCCAATAGCGAAAGGTGCCAATTAAAACTTTTATTGTGCATTATTATCTTAAACGATCACTTCTTGATACAGAGTTTTGTGGAAATTTCGAGTGCCAGTTAGGTTTAGAATTTGAATTTTTATATTGTTTTAGAACACATTCTAAGATACAGATAGAGTTTGGATAGTAAACGACTTTCAATACACTCTGCGTTCCAGGATTTATTTTTTCCAATTTTTCCTTTGCTTGCTTATTGGTAACAGTCGTGGTAACAGTTTCCGTTTTCCACGTACAATGAAAAGCAATCTAGATGTGAATCTAGGTGCGTCAATAGTTACTCGTGCCAATTCCTGAACGCTTCCGTTTTCGGTGAGGAAATGCATTTCGACACCATCAGCAATCAGGAAGCAATAATGAATCATTAGAAATGCAATTAAAACTGTCATTAAAACTGCACACCGAACACTTGGCGGATGACATTAAGAAGGCGCGACACACGTGAAAGAACGTCTCAATACACACGCCACACACACGGGCACTAATACGCCTTGACTGCACAAATGATTTTTAATTGTTCCCTCCATATCCACCGTGCTGTATCCACCATTACCCGTACCGTGGAGAAAGCGTCGATTTCTATCTAGTGCGTCAAACAACGAACCTGCATCCGATGCGCTTCACATTAAACACTAAAATGTAATTAAAATGGTTACTCTGGATGCTGGATGAAGGACATCGACGGGTTGCGTAGAATCTAGCTGGCGTTGAGGCGTGAATCCTTACAGAACAATGTCCCATTCGAGAAAAGGGAATAGTAACTCCGCGTAAAAGAAGCCGGGCATGGTTAACTCATAATATTATTGTAGACATTGCAGTAAAGGATCTGTTCACATCATAAGGCACTCATAGCGAAGGAGCGTACGCTCGCTCGTGTGAAGAGTGATTACAAATTCATTAAACACTTCCCACACCATGCCGATGCACTTCCGGAAAGCTAGCTTACGGGCGTACCCGGAAATGATGCATGTTGTCGGGCAAGATGCTGCTGTTGCTTCTACTGCCGGTAGCCATCTTACCCGGCTTTTTGATTGCAAAACCGTGATGAATGATGCTGATGATAGTGGCGGGTTCAGGATTGGTGCGTTTCAAATGAATTGCATCCATTCATTACACCTCGCATTGGGTGCGATGGTTTTGCGATGAGGAATCGGATGGGGAAGAAGTTGATCTAATTAAAAGTAAAAAAAAAATATATATTTGTGCCAGCGATGAGTGATAAGAATATCATGCGCCATCCCGTGAAGCACTTGATTCATGATTCACGTGCTGCGATGGCAGATGGCAACTGTCACAATCTGCATTCATCAAAGAACGCTGCAGAAATGCAATTCTTTCGCATTTCTTCTATATTTTTTTGCTACTTGTGAATGAAATTTGTATTCAGAAAAATCTATTACAATTGGAGATATGACTGTATAGAAAACATATTTTCATTGTGTTTTAAATATTTTAATAACTAAAATTTTAAGTTGTCTACAACAAGAGGACATGTTTTTTTTATGAGGACAAAACTCGGTCCTATGTCCGATAGGTCAAAACCTATTTAAGCAATACTTATTACATAATATTATTTAATATTAAAAGGTATAGAGAATCTTATACCTTAAGCATTATTTTTCACTCAAATTTCCTTTATATAGTATATAAACAAAAAAAAAGGAAAATTAAAAACCAATTTTCTTCCCGTTTTGTGAAACCAGCGTACAAAAAAAGTACACTCTCAAACAATATACAAAGCAAAAAATATTGTAAAAAATCCTTGATGCTAGAGTTGGACAGACTGGGAAACAAACGTGCACTTGCAATTGCTCTAAAAGCTGATTAAAATTTCATTCGTACTCAACCGTGGCGAACCGTTTACCGTAGCACCGTGGAAAGTATTTATATTTGTGAGTGTTTCATCGTGGAAAGTAAAACAAAAACCAACTGCATGAATGCAGGACGAAAGGGTGGAAGGTGCCTTTTACTCCAAAAACCCCGTCCACGATTGTTTTATCCACCGGGCAGCGCAAGTATCACACTCAAATTCAATATTGCACTTCTGGTAGGCGAGGGAAAAAAAGAAGCTCCAGAGTGAAACGCCTCAAAAATGCTAACAAAATAGCACGATGCAGCAGGCGGATCGCCACACTGGAATTGGGAAATCAATCTAATCTAATTTGGGGGTTTGAAAATTTAACAAATTTGCAAACAATTCCAATCGGATCCGGTGGTCCGGTCTGCAGATCGCCACCACTGGAACCGAACCAGAGTCGGAATCGGATGTTTATATTTGGCCACCAGCACCGTGAGCAATCGGGAATGGAAAAAGGCTTTTTATTTCCGTTCTTGTAATACACCACGTGTCCATTTTCACGCCATCGCCATCGGATCAACGTTGGGGTTCGTACCGGTGGTGATGGCGGCTGTTGGCTGTGGCTAGGTGGAGTGTAATCTCTTTTCGACGCGTCCCGAAACCTTTCTACATGAGGGAATTTGCAATTTAACAGTCTGTCTGGGACCCAGCCCAGCGCTCTAGGACCATCTGTGGGTGGGAGATGGGTATTTATTTTTATGCTTTTTCGGTTCACCCTCCTCTCGTGGGAGAAGCAGGTGGATCCATCTACGTGTGTTTGTGTGTGGTTATTTTGTCGGATCGAAACGAATCGTAACAGGTCCCAAAAAAAAAAAACGAAAGACAAGGTGAACATTATGGAAATTTCAGCTACAAGTTGGTGCGTTCTATCACCTGGGAATAACGGACAGACAGGATCTCATTTTGTTTTTTATTATTGAGTGTGTTTGTGTGTGGAGTTGTTTTGCGTTGTAACGAATTCTGTACCTCTTTTTACTTTAGTTTCTCTATACTATCTAATCTAAACACATACAAGCAAGCTTGTAACTCATAATTTATTTTATGTTTTAGATACATTTTCACCTCTCAAATACCTACAACGCTTACAATTGTACCACTGTCGGCCATATTTTTCCCCCGGGCTCCCAAGAGTACAATATAAATGGCCGAAATAGATACGACGTTCGAGGTGAACGAGAGACTGCGAGGGTATTAAAGACCTCCCCTAAGACCTGCAACCTTTTTGGGGTGGGGGAACGCGTTAGGGTGACGGTGAATTATTCATCACTAACAAGCGATGCGCGGAATATATTTTCAATTACAAATTTAATCGTATTAAATTATCTGGCCCGCTGAACATATACGGGGCGTTTGTTTTTTCATTTTCCCTTGTTTTGTTTTGTTGCTTTTTTCAGAATAATTGTAAAGTGCGTGGAAAACGTTGGGAATGGGGAAAACGCAGAGCTAAATGCAATCGATGCTGGTGGGGAAATTTCTTTACATTATTGAGAGGTTCAGGTTTTCCCCGGCATGTAACGTAGCATTGTAATGGCTCTGTAAGGTTACTAAGGAAGCTATAAGTTGGTCGTTATACATCTCAAGTACCAATGGCGTCAAACAGAGTGCGTTAAATTAAGGTAATTTGGTCGGATGGTAATGGTAATGGATGCATTTGGATGATATTTAGATGTGAAAAACTTTGATCTAATTAATTCTTCAAATAATATTTCATGGAAATAGTTCCGCTAAACATTCAGATTGACTTGAAAAATCGCATTGAGGCAAAACGTTAAATAATAATTGAACAAACGAAACGCCAAAATTGGGTTCGAATAATCTTTTTACGACGCCTTTTTTCTCTTGGAGTAAAACTAAATTAAAATAAATCTCTGTTCTCCTAACCAACATTTAAAAGGTCAGTCACTAACTGATCCCATAGTTAGACTTGTAGGAAATCTTTTTCTATTGCGTATTTTCTACTTCGTTTATTTTTTCTCCCCACAAAAATGAGAATAATTTCCAAAAGGTCACCTTTGTTCGTATCGTCTGGGAAATGGAAAACGAAAGAAAAAAAATGCTGTTCTTTGCAACTTTTCACAACGTCTGTATATTCATCTGCAGTCGGAAGTTACTAACGGAGAAAAGCAAAGAACTCGATGGAAAACAATATACTGATAAACGGATTAGCACCATCGCTACTCTTTGATTGCTGACTGTGGGTATTGGGACCGCCTTTAGGAAAAGGTCCCAGAATTGAAATGAAGCCTACCGCATACGGTTTGACAACGTCCATCAGTATGCAACGTTGTTGCTGCTTCACTGTTTTGTGGCTATTTTAGAAATACACCGAGTTCCACGAGAGAAATCTCGACTCCAACTGTCCCGCGTACGGTCATTTTTTGGGGCCACCCGTACCCTGGTGGAATCTTGTTTGATTTCTGTCCGACATTTTGCTAACGTCATCGGCCGCCCGCGCATCGGTGGGGAGCGAGTCCCCGGCATTCATAGAACCTGCAATCTTTGGTCCGAAGTTAAAATCCCAAAATTGAATCGACATCATGTTCTGCTGACTTTGCAGAATTCCAACACGTGGAAAACAGGGCGGGGTATTCTTGCCCCTTTTAAAACACGGCAACCGAACCGCTAAGGCTCGACCGAGCTAGAGCTTTGCTAGATTGAAAACCCTTAGCCCACCGTCTTAGTTAGGTCGAAACCTTTCCTGACCTCACAATTTTCACTCTTCAATCTTTAGTTCAAACGACCGCGCGGTGGAGGGTCTTTTGGAGGAAGCGGGAAAATGGTCGGAAAACCTTCAACCCACATTTATCCTGGTGGAAATGATGAGCAAAATCATTTTCCGCTCCTACCGGATATGCCACTACGGTGGTCGAAGTTTTTTGGTAGATTTCTTTTGTTTCGCTTTACGACACCCGGTTTCGGTTCTTGGTGTGTTGCCGGTTCCGAGAACTACCAAAAATAGCTTCTAGACTTCCATTCTGCAGTGTCAAATAATTGGGCCCAGCTACTAACGGGTCGTATATCAATTTGTGGTATAGCAAATCTAGTTGTTAAATAGTTTGGGTATCTTACAAATTAAATTGGGGAACTTTTCAAGATAAAGTTCATTTATCAGAATATAATTTTAACAGCAAGAGTACAGAAAAAACTATAAAGAATTATTTCATCAACTATATGAGCTTTTCCAACATAAAACTTAGAATTCAAAGAAATATATAAGGACTAAAGGCCGAAAATTACAATGAAAATTGAAAATATAATATAAAAACTTTTATGAAAATTAGTAGAAAAAAAGATTTAAATTTGCTGGAATAAATTGTTAACATATAAACTATTCAAATTGTTTGATAAGCTTCTAAAACAGCAAAAAAAAAACATTTGTAGTCGTATGTACGTGCACTGTAGCAAAGGGTTTCTGTTCGGACTTTCAGCCATTTTGGTAAGAGGCTTTCTTCCGCAAGATCAAAAGTTGTTTTGATTTAAAAGGATTACAACGGTTCGAAGTCTTTTCGCCGAAGGATACCACCCACCGTTTGGTTTCTGCCCGTGACTCAAAAAGGGGTGAAATATTCTTTTGATCAACCAGGCCAAACCATGTGGCACGAACAAAGCGGTAAGGACATGCTGTTTTCCACGTGCGTGCATGCGTGTGGTTGTGTGGTAGAAGCATCAGGAAATAGGTTGAACTGATTATAATAAAATTGACCTTCGGAAGCCCCTTGGAGCAACTTCTTTCGGTTGGCCACACCATTGGGCACCATTAAACTTACATGAATTTAACCTGTTAAGCTACAAATAAACCGAAACGAACCCCCTTTCCCCCCGTTCCCTCCTCCCCTTGGCTTCTCTCTTCTCATGGGGCGCATCATGTGATTAGCACCTTTTGACTTCTTTTTCCACCATGTTTGTTTTTGCTTATCCGGTTTGCCACTTACCGCATCCTGGCCCGATCGTTGTTGAATAATTCAGCTTTACTGTTCGCGCCGGAACGTCACGGAGAAGCGAGACAGCTAGAACCCACCACCCGAGGGTTCGGCATTTGTGGCCACCTTCATTTTTCGCTGTAAAGAAGGAGGCTGTTAGTGGAGTTTTTAAGAAGCCGTGGTGAAACGAGTTTGCCGAACTTCAAACCTCCGTGCAGGGTTTGAAGAGATATGGTGCACCGAATGGTGAAGGCGAAAAATGGAATTGGCCACGGAAGATTTGGACCGCGGAAACTCATCTTTAATTCATGGCGCCTATGGGCGCTCGATCCTTCATTTCCACAACCTTCGGGTGTTGGTGAAGCGATCCGGCACAATCCCGGGCCCGGGCACTATATCGCGGTGCAATGAAAAATAGGAAAAACAAACCCTGACTGAAATGCTGCACGGGCTGTTTCGGGCAGGGCTGCTGACTATCGATGATCAATAAATATTCCTAGGCTGCGGGTCGCTTCCGGGCTTATGTGGGTTTGACTAGGCGGGTGGCGTCGTAGCTTTTCTGATGGAAACAGCGGTCCGGATAGCTGGTGAACGAATGAAGTCGAATAAATATTCATCTGACAATTGTTCCAGCGGGCGAACCTGACCTGAGGTCCGTTGCTACGGCACACAAAAACGGCTTCGGCGAAGGTAATCGACACATTCACTGCATAGCTAGTGGCCCGCATATTGACTGGGGAGGAAAACAGGGGTGTGCCAAGGTCAAGATGTAGGCGAGATTTTCCCGTTAGAACCATTGTTTGTTGAAGGTAAGATTGTTGCAATCGATTCAAATTAATACGGCTTTGTAAACGGTTGTTAACGATAAGCTTTTGCTAACTGTGATAAAGCGAAAGATGAGATAGATTCCGGTTTTTAGTATTAAAAATGTTAATAGACAGTTGACTTTTTGATGAAATTGTCAAGAATTAAATCAAAATTAAATTAAATTTTGAACATAAACGGGGAAATTCTGTAATCCGGCAGCATTCGCTGTTCAAAATGTATTCAATCCTTTCTGATATCTTCATTGATAAGAATGCTGTGACAGAGAGTTCAACAAAAAAGCCAAATGTACAGCGAAAGGTAAAAAGAAAGTAAGAACGCAGCATATCGTTTGATACACGAATTAAAAGCTCACCGAAGAAATGAGCAAGATACTGTCCGGTCATTCACTCATTGTTCGCTGTGAAACCGTACAAAACATAGGAAACAATCTCAACCACTTTCAACCGTTCCAATCGTGGTACTTCAATGTGAAGAAAAACTACCGAAAGGCATACAAAACAAAAGACGAACAAACAAAAACAAACAAAAAAAAACAATGGATGATTTTGAATGCAACTGATAAGCGAACGGACGATAATGAAAAATGGCCAACCGCACGGGGAAACTGGAGCTGTTTTGTTCAGCTTGACCAGCTGCAGCAAAGAAGCTGCCGGTTAAGATGCAAGCCGGTAGAATCGCCACCGTGGACGGTCGTTTATTATCGGAATATCGCTCCCCGAAGTGAAGTTGCTACACTTTTCGCGGGTTCTCTTCCCCGTGCCGCGGGTGGAAGTAAAAGTTTGCGATAAGATCCCGCCGAGGGAATGAATGACTGTTGCTGCTGCTGCTGCTGCTGCCGAGGGTTTTTTGCCTTTCAATACCTTCCTTCACAATACCATCATAATCCCGTGTGCTTCGGGATGGACGGCTTCCTCGGTGCTTTGTCGCCGGCTAATCTAACCGATCCGGAGAGCAGAAGCAAAACTACCCCCCAAACGTCACCGTTTTCCGTTTGTGGTTGTACTTTCGCAAATCAGCAGGGGAGGATTTGGGTTTTTGAGAAAAAAAAGCCATATAGAAAATCGAGCGTGCTACCGAAGTTCGAATGCGCTGCACAGTGGCCAATCATGCCGCTGGTGTGGAAGCGCAAAAGAAGCGTACACTTATTGGAAGGTAGAAATTTCAATAATGATAATAATATTCGCTCCATTGTTTTCACACCGGTGGATTATTGTTTTCCCCCCGGGGGGGGGAGGCAGGTTGGACGAAGGACGACACGCTGATCTTTTTCCCTATCACATGGTCACTCCCGGAGCGGAAAGATCAGCGGATTCCATTGTGTTCGGTGCGGGTGATGTAAAACGGTTCCGTTTTTATCTTTATGCCATATTAAAAATCGAGCTAAACAAACAAAACTTTAACCCAGCGTCTCGGTAAACGGGGGATTCTGCTGGAAATTAAGGCAGCATCTTTCTGGTCAGCTGAGGTATGGTCTTGCACGCTGTGGTATCAAGGGAGGTTTAGCAAACAATATTGTACATAATGCGCTCGATTGCAAGTGTTATAGTTATAGAAGGTCACAAGAGCTTATGGTGGATTGTTACCGTAAGATGATCAGATAGTGAGTGAGTTATTTAGTTGAAGGACTTCTAGGTGAATGGATTATTGTGTTTGGTAGGATTTCTTTTGTTAGTTTAAAAATCCTCACAATCACATCTTTACCAATCCCCATCCTTAAAGCCATGCAAACCATATTTGGATTTACTGGATTTGGTTTATTAAAAAATAAAATATACAACCATTCTGTTTATTGATATTTATGTTAAATATCAATCATCAACAATGTCTTTTAAAATTAAATTTCTGCTCCCTGTTTGCAGATTCCAAAATAGAAAAAAATCCACTCCCTATTCGTTCATCCCTTACCAAGTTAGAAAGATTTAATTTCTGCTTGATTGGAAAACAATTTAAAGAAATTTTCAACCATGAAATAAAGAAGTTCTGCAACAGATGCTGTTACACAAAACGACACAACCACCATATCCACTGTCGTCTTTCCCTCAGCAGTGCAATTCATCTCCACCTGCGCCCACAACTCTCTTTATGACAAGAATAATGGACTGAATAGGAATTTCCTTCTCCACAAGTGTCTTGTGCTTTCTCGTTCCCCATTTCTGGAATTGGAATGTTATAAACGAGTGTGCATTCGTTGCTTTATACCAAGAAAAGGGAAAGAAAGAGAGTGCCGTAGGAAAAGCGAAAAGCGAGTTGGTTATTAATTTTCTCATTCGCATTCGCAAAAGAACACGTCGACAAGCAAAAGACGTCTATCAAGACGTCGTCTCGTCTCCAGTCGACAAAAGGGAAACTGTCGGAAGGGCACAGAAAGAAAAACGGCAAAAGAAAAGGCGGCGCCATGTTTGTGTAATATGGGGTAAAGGATAAGAAAAATGACTGAGTTGCCATTTTTATCCGATTTTTCCCATCTCGCTGGGAAAGAAATTCCGACATCCTTTTGGACAAAAATAAAATGCAAAAAGGGGCAAACAAAAAGAAACGATAGCATGTAAAGCAAAGGCGTCCTTTCAAGCTTCTGCGTAACGTTTCGCTTTCTGAAGCAGAAGAATGAAACGGTGAACAAAACGCTACATTTCGTGGATTCGTCTTCGTCCGGAAAAGAAATGCATTTTGGGTAAAACCAGAGCAGTTCGAACATTGTTTGGGGTACAAGGCGCGTAACGCGCTTTTCCTTGCTTTCCTTTCGTTGATGGAGTTGGAGCAATGGAATGATGGTTGCAAAGACGGAATCATAACAACCAAGCGCCCAAAGCTTCGATACGATCGCTATCGTTGCCAGCAGATCACTGGCTGCGTTTTGTTTTTACTCTTCCTCAAAGTAAAAAAAAAAAATACTTCTCAGGATAAACTCCAAAGATGAAGTAGGAGCACGGTTAAGCAAACGAAAGCACGAAAGCTTCCAATGTATAATGTTTTCTTTTTTGCTGTTTGGACAAACCGTGTGTGTGTGTGTGTGTAGTGGTAAATGTCAAGAAGCTCCAAGCAACTGGTAGCCACCGACTCGGGTATGAATGGTCACGAGGAAATAAATTCGACCTCAGCGTACAACGCCGTGAAAGTACACGCCTCGGAGTGTATCTCGTCGGTGGCCAACGTCTCGTCTCGACTTTATTTTTTGTCGAGTGTAACGAGGTAAGTTTTGCTGATAAGATGGTCCGATTAAGCGGCGGTCCCGCGTAAGCATTCCAGAAGCACCACTTGCTTGTTTCAGCAGGAAGAACTTACGGATGATCTTGATCCTCCCAGTTGCCTGCGGGTGTCTGCGCTCCAGAATGCAAGCAAGCGAAGGTTTCGAAAATTTATTGAGCGATTTACCATCGTTGGTGGAATGGTGTGTAATTTTAACTTCACCGCAAAACATCCTTCGCTTCGGGAAATAATTGACCACTGGTGCAAACAGTCAAATGAATACTTAGAAGAAATGGTTAATTTAGTATTTTAAAGCATTTTACAAATTATTAAACAGCTTGCAACAAACTATTCATCCCTTTAACATGCCTTTTCTTGTTGGACATCAGAGCCTAGGATATTTTTTTTAGTTGCAACTTTGAACAAGCTAATTGGAAAATTCCTTCAAAAGCTCCGATACGTGATTGACGGGCGAAGGCATTTGCTGGAACCTAACGTCCAAAAGTTTTGAGGTAAAGAATTTGACTATTTCCCGTTCGAAACCACTCACCACAAGCAGCGTAGTTTATCATCACGTCATCATGGCCTGGAATCTGGTAGTGAAAAACCTGCCAATAAGGGATTCGCCTTTGGAAGACTTGGGAAGATTTCCATCTTTCCCCAAAAACTGGTGTGCCCATTACTCCCGACAACTAGGCGTAATGAACTGTAAATGAGCGGCACTTTTAATTAAACTCAACGTCAAAAAGTTTGTTCTGTACAGGTGGTCGGTCGATGAAGTACCATCCCACTTTCCATGTCCGTCAATGTCATTCTGTGCTGGCAGAACCAACAAACCTGAGCAACTGCAGAGTTAATCATGCGAAACTGATCCTCTGCCTTTTGCTGGTGATGGCAACTTTGGATGTAGTTTAGATAACTTCCTGTTTTGTATATTTCCTTCCTCCTTTTTTGTCTACTCACACCAGCTAAATATAGGTCACTTTCTTGTTGCCTCGAATGGGAGAAAGGTTGGTTTTGCTAGGATGAAATCTTTCAATGTTTTTTTTTTGTGCTTCATAGTATGATAGTTCAATCATTTCAGCATGAGTTGGAAAAAAGTCTAGGAGAAACCTCGCGCAAAATCTTCAATTTTAAAACAAAAACTCAATCACGAGTACTAGCATGTAAACAAACGTAAAACCCTGTCACGAAACTTTGAAATGCTGACAGTTTGAAAGTGATTGAACTTTTTGTTCCCCCGTTACCAACAAACATCCGACAAGGAGTTCAAGGGAACTGCTCTCCCACATCTCGATGGGGTGATTATGTTTGCTTTGGATAATAACCAAATAGGAAATCACAAAAAAGATCCCCTTCACACATACTATCATCCCCTCCATCCCTTATTTGATGGGAAATAAACAAATCTCAATACGGGTTAGAAAGCAAACGAAAAACGAGAAAATTCCTTCAAACATGATGTTTGGTATGGAAAAGATTGTATCCTTCCGAAGGCACTTTTTCCCATTTTTCTTCTGGACCATGTGTATTGATACTTGGTTGGATACGAAATCAAACTAAAGGCTACCCTTTTTCTTGCTCTACCAACACATACAAGCAGTGTAAGAGCTTTGCAATATAATAGGCCAAAAAAAGTTCCACCTCACAAACCATCACAGAGAACCGTCGTGTGTGTGAAGTTTTCCCCTTGTTTTGTAACGAATTCTAAGAAATTGGTGCTTCGATTCGGAGTGTGTTGGATGAAAAATTACTTTCCCATTTGTTTCCTACCTGGTTTTGCCACCGACTAGTGACATTTCAGGTTGATAAATATCTTTTGCACCATTTTCGCACATGTTACGAGAGCTCGGGATACGAGTCGGATTTTATTACTGTGAAGGACATTTTGGTAAAAGTTATTTTTTGTTTCTCCCAACATATCACAATCGAAAATGAGACTTTTTTTGTTGGTTGTAGTCACTTCCAGAACACAAAAACACTGTGTAGCAGTGATTTGCGGCTAAAAATAGAAAACACATTACACCAGAACCCGAAGCCCCACTGCTGGCATGGAGCTGATGGTATTCACACCCGGTTGGAATGCTGTTCCAAGAAATGGCGAGGTGTTTGGGATCCTCCTCGAACCCGAAATTGAAGTTTGCAGAAAATCAATAGTTGATTACTTCATTCGGGATATGGTTCTAGCTGGACAATCTCTACCTTTCATGCACTCATCTGCTTAGTAGTATAGATGAAACCTGCTATTACCATTATTATTACTGTCTACGTTTACAACACTCTGTCCTTAGTGGCATTGGTCCGGTGAGTGTGGGAATATGGTTATGATAACATTGAAAGTCACTCATCTAACTCCCTTTTTAAACAGGAACGCTTCGCACAAAGAAATGGCCATCTTGTTGGGTTAGGCAAGCAAGTAAACAAACAAAGTACAACATCGTAAAATGCATACATGCGAAGGAAAAGACTTGTTTCATCTAATGCTACTCTCTGTGTTTCGTACAATGAAGCAAGTATTTGCAAGGAACTCCTCTTGTGTGGTAAGGCTTTGAGACTACAAGCTGATCCAGAGAGTTGGGAGAGTTAGTACGGTAAGCGGGAATGGTTTTTTTTTTTTTGATAAATTTCCTTTTCAATTGAAAGGACTTCAACCAAAAGCCTGTCATATTTCGAATTTGAAAATGTGTTCTGTTCATAGTTTTCGATACCTTCCCTATTTTTTGTACTATTTGTTTTTGGTCTACTATTGTACTTGTCTTCAGGTTCAGGTCTTCGTTCGCTTAGAAAAAGATTTTTCCTATTTCCCAAACCTGCTATTCAAAAGCGGCGTCCACACCAAACAATGACCGGAAAACAAATTTTCTCATCCAAGCAGAAGCGTCCAGATAAGGACGGTATACGCTTTGCATGCTGTGGCTTTTGAGCACACACACCATTTCCGGGTTTTTTGGTTCGAAGCAAAGCATTGTTTCCCTTTGTTCAGTGGGAATGGTACAAATTCCATTTATGATGGTGTTCACGTGTTTGCAAAAGTTCAAATATTCGTCATTCGTCATCAGGATGGCGAAGTGAAGAAAGCGCGCCATTGTTGCAAAATGGGAAATTGGCAGCTTGAGAGCGACCATCTTCATTCCAATTAATCCCATAAATTTTCCATTCCCCATCTATGAATGGGTAACGTAAAGATAGCATTGTAGCGTTGATGAAAACAGTAAAAGTAATCTAATTTCTATTAAGTTTTTATTTTTTCGTAGACAAATAGAGCGAATATGCTTGAGAAGACAACCGAAAAAATGCAAAAGCAAATGTCCTCGATAGGGTTCAGTGAAATATTCCAGTGAAAAACGAATTACATTTTTACATGTCTATCCACATGCCAACTTCAACAAAGTTATATACGTTCAAGCTTTGTAAATTCTCCATTTGCTGGATTTCTTTCTTCTTTTCCCTTTTGTTGGGGAAACAGATCCCGCTCTGGCTGTTACTATTCCAGCTCACCGTTTTGTCAAGATGTGAAGACGTTTTAATCCAATTTAGCGGGATTTCGTTGCAAAAAGATTCTTTCTACGGGCTGGTTTTTGGGGGGAAATTCGGAAAGCCTAAAAATAATCCCCTCATTTTTGTGCGATGTAATCCCACATGTCAATACAACTTTAGAAATAGGACGCGATGCGTGTGTGTGGATCTGTACGCGATAGGTTCTTTGCTGCAATACAATCAATTTGACAAGATAATGCTCACCAGTGACTCACTCTAACTGGAAGAAGGTAAAGATTGACAAAAGGATCACGCTACTTTCCTGTAGGATTTTTCACTTACACAACCACGTGAAAAGGAACGTCGTTTCGACGTTTCGACTACTGTCAAACATCGGTTTTTGTAGCTAGCCGTCTGCAATTAGGCTCGTTAGGTTAAATGGTAGAACAAGAAAAACTGCAAGCTGGCCTATTAGTTGGACATTTCAATATCCTTTGAAGAGATTAAAACTTTATCACCAATATTATGCTGCAGGTTAAGTCGGAAAATATCCAAAAACAATTTTCTTGTAGCAGTTAATAACGTTTGTAATGAAATTATAAAATTATCTCTCTCCAATGGAGTGCCATTTCCCCAAAAAAAAATCCCACACTATCACTACATCAAGAACACACGTGACACACAGTACAGCGAGGCCACTTTCGGTGAATAGAATTTCTGACCTTAAAAAGCAACTTCCCTCGACGTGTAACATCTGTCCTCTAGCAGTGTTGCAGCTTAGGTTGCAGCAATCATGAACAGCCTCATCGCATGAAAAAACCCGACCCGATGGCGAGCTGCAACAGTTCCAGTTTTGTCTGACTGCGGTTTGCACGAGTGCTGCCGCTAAAGAGCAATTAATTATCTCGCTTACGCTCTAGCCACGATGCGAAGGATTTTCCGGCATACCAGTGACTGCCGGCGGTGGCAGTGCTGTGCAACGATCTCTACAAGCATTCCAGCCCGGCTGGCAGGAAAGGGTATAAATTATGAACCCCTGCCCGATGTGCGATGTATCTTTCAAAAAGAGTTGACAAAATACTCCCGAAAAAAGGTCCCACTAGACAAGGAGCGGTGATGGTGCTGGAGTGGTTTGAATTTTTCATTTTCCTTTTTCTTCGTTTTGGTTTTGCCTTTTTATTCTTCCGATCTGCAAGTTTTTTTTTTGGGAGCAGTTGACAAAAAAACTGCACACCACAACGCGACAACAACAGTTGCTGCGACATGGGCCATAAACAATCTAACGGGTCATGAAAGAGGATCCGTGAGGTAAGGATTCTGAGAAGGATAGTGAGGGAAAGGATATGCTGAGGGTAGCAGCATGACATTTAGGACGTTATTATTTCAACGCCCACAATTAATTATGCGTAACGACGAGACGACGACTGCTGACATGACATGGTACTAATGTTTTTTCTTGTACTCGCGTATGCGTGTGTGTGTGTGTCACTAACTTTTCCTCTTGCTTTTGGAAAAAAGGGAAATTTCTTTTGCTAGAGGTTAGAAGGTTAAGATCCTTTTATTTCGTCATCTCATCTCATCCACTAACCGTTGCTTAACTTTCTTTTTTTTCAGATAAGGATTGAGCCTCTTCTGATATCTGCATAGCATTGACGTTCACCCGAGATCCGGAAGATTAATCGTTGCGTAATGACGTTAGTGAGATGCGGAAATTCTCGCGTATCAATACGAGTTCGAGTGAAGCTATTTCTACTACAATGTTCAATCAAAGGTTCGTTAAAACATTATTTATTTACATACAACTTATCTTAGCTAACTTCAATCACATCTACACCATCTCCGGTTCTGCTTCTCGTCCAAGAATTGGTCGACAGCGATTCACATCACCGATCATGCACATGGAAAATCGCTCACTGAACACCTTGAACCGGTCACACTCACGTTCCGCCGCAATCCACAGCGTACAGGTAACGAACCGAGTGCAGAACTGTGGATGTGGTAATACACCAAATACCACATTATTCTTACGGCAGATGTCACTCGGTAGTGGGACAATATCCTCCGGCGCGATGGTGGTCGTGGTCGGTAGCAGTGTTACGGTGCACGAGTTTAGATCCCCTGGGAGACATATGAACAGACGCTCGGAGAACACGTATCCACGTCGGCAGGTACGTTCGCGGGCACGTCCCAACAGGCAACTAACGTACTTGTTACAGTCTTCCGGATGTACCATCGTTCCCAACACTATACCGCGGCACATGTCCCCTGGTAGCGGTACCTCTTCGCCCTCCTTCCGACACGTACGCTGATTGCCCGGTACACAGGTGATCTCGTCCAAATCGAAGATAGTGTCCTGGGGACATGTTTCCTCGGTGGCAACTTCCTTGTAGCAGCTGATGTACTTGAAGCAACTGCTCGGATGCTCCAGTATGCCAATCAGCAAACCTTTGCAGACATTTTCACTTGCCTCCTCCTTAGATTCAAGGCTTTCGTTGCTATCTGGAGTTGGCGCTGGTTGGGGACTATTACCTCCACCACCTCCACCACCACCACCGCCAGGACGATTGCTTCCACCTGGACGATGGAACGGTTCCTCCATATGCACATGTTCGCTAACTGCTAACACGGCTCCCACCAACATTCCAACAGTGATAAGTACCGAAAATGTCTTCATGGCTTCAATGTCCCTCACAATGTTTCTCCACTGAACTAACTTGTTGCAGGTGTTTTAGATTTGTGTATGATCCCACCGTACGATAAGTACTGTTTATATACAAACTTCTCGAGACATCGAACAGTCGATCCGATTTATCGTAAATCATCACTCAAACAATAAGCCACACAGATTATGTGCTTTATTTAGAGGTCACTGATAAGGTTTCCAGAAACTCGTACTACATTTCACTTAAGGTATGCCAATAATACGAGCTACCATATCCGGATGGCTGGACTTTGTGATGTTTATGACCTAGTCTAAAATCTGCTCTTCCCGTTGTATAGCCTGATAGCCGATCGAAGGTTAAAAATATCCCTCGAATCATACTCAAATCACGGGTAAAAGAAACGGTGCCAAATCATTCCAGATAGTGGTGAAAATATGGGTTTTTAATAGAATTGTCTTATCAATGACAAACAGTTTTTAAAAGCGATCAGCATTCCGATTACACATTTTGGTGGCCCGAGGGTGATCCAAAAAGAAAGAGAGCAAACATTAATGGAGGAGAGGTACGAAAACAATCGTTGTTTAAAATGTGCCAAGTAATAGACAATCGATGTTAACAGCTGAATCACCGAATCGTTTAACCATACGGCACGATTCCACGTGTCCCGTGGAATTTAAACTGAAACGATGCAAGCTAAGCCTGCGTCACCGATTGAAACATTTCACTGAGCGGCTTAGCGCCATACGGTATGCAATCGCAATACACTCCACGCACAGTGAGACATTTCTTTCAGATAGCGGACAATTCAGACGCCATTTTTTGAAATTTTTTTGGCTAAGGCTCAAATAAGGACCCCCCCTCTCACGGTCACTCATCTGTGTGACAATTTTTCGTACAGAGTGGTTTGGAGGCTATGCAATGTGACCTAAATTTAATTTTTGTTAAATTACAAAAAACATTGTAAGGGGGTTTTTGCTTATTTTTGGCCCAACTTTGCCCCATAACTCGGTCGGTATCCAACGGATCGCCACACTTAAACCAGTGGTCGATAGATGGCACCAATGGCTACATTTTCTTCTTGGACAGCCATGCCCTCAGATGTCTGTGCCAGAAGTTATTCGAGGAACCAAGTTCCTTACCCTGTTTGAGAAAATGTAAAACTTTCCTCATTTTTGCACCAACTTTTGCCTATAACTCGGTCGGTATCCAACGGATCGCCACACTTTAACCAGTGGTCGATAGATGGCACCAATGGCTACATTTTCTTCTTGGACGGCCATGCCCTCAGATGTCTGTGCCAGAAGTTATTCGAAGAACCAAGTTCCATACCCTGTTTGAGAAAATGTAAAATTTTCCTCATTTTTGCACCAACTTTTGCCTATAACTCGGTCGGTATCCAACGGATCGCCACACTTTAACCAGTGGTCGATAGATGGCACCAATGGCTACATTTTCTTCTTGGACGGCCATGCCCTCAGGTGTCTGTACCTCGACAATATAAAAAGCACGCAACCGTCACAATTACGATTGGGACCACCCTGCGCGAAAAATAATCACTCAAAAGAATGACCGTGAGGGGTGGTCCTTATTTCAGTCTTTAGCCGTTTTTTTCTTTCTTTTTAGTTCTCTTAATGTAAATTTGTTTATTTGTAAGTTGCGTCAAAAAATCTCATAAATTCTTGTGCAGTTTTTACATTGTTTCTGCCCAACAGCTTCAAACTAGTCGGGCCTCAACAACAACCTGCAATATCTTGCTTTTATCTACATTTACAACTGGGAAAGCCCTTTACTATTCCTTCCGGTGAAATAAGTATAGTTCTGTTCCCGGAAAACTACAGCTCGAGGTTTTTATCCAGTTTATCTATCATGTAGATCGCTTATCGAATGAAATTGTCTCTTAAAAGAAGCTACACCATTCAGTTATCTCAGTAGTTTACGTTGTGGTACGATCGTACAAACAGCACCCCGAGATGGCGGTTAACGTGTTGTACGTTGCTTTGATTGTCTGTTCCTTGTGGAACACACCTGTCGTTAATGGGGTGGATCTTAACGTGTTGTGCCAAGACGTTCGTTTCGCTACTTTCCCGCATCCAAACGATTGCCGACAGTACGTGCTGTGCATTCTTTCGGCGCCAGTTGTGGTGCCGTGTCCAGCCGGATACGTATTCCATCCGGAGGTGCAGTTTTGTGTACAAGAGTCACAGTACCAGTGTGATTTGGGTGCCAAAGTTACAACCACCACGCCCGAACCACAGTCCACTACCACATTGGAACCGGAGTGCGTTCGACGTCCAACCTGGGAATCATTCTTCTGCGATGGCGTACGTCGGCGACTCGTCACAAATCCCATGAACTGCACCCAATACATCCACTGCCAAACGGATCCACCGAGGAATCATCTTTGTCCAGCAGGAACTGTCTTTAATGATTTGTACCAAGACTGTCTGTCTGGAGACACCCAGTCCTGTATGTTGGCCACCGTGGGTGAAAGCTTTTGCACTAATCGTACAGATGGCAGTTACGCTCACCCATATCAATGTAATCGATTCATCTCCTGCGTACAGCAACAGCTACGGCTCGAATCTTGTCCACCTTTCTATGTGTTCGATTCAACCGTAGGACACTGTGTGAAAGGAAGCGTGCTAACGTGTTCCAGCCTGTTGAATTAATGATAAGAGAAGTATGGAAGGGCGAGTGGTGGACACGAGTGGTACTTTAAATAAAATGCACGAATTTGATCGCATGTGCTGATATCTCTAGAGAATTAGAAGCATTTGTTTTATCGGAAATTGAAAACCACTTAAGGAAGGATGATGCGAAGTTCAACCTTAAATACGAACATCTGATGATTGTCTCGATCAGTTAGATACTTGCATCCACAATGAAGTTTGTGTTTAGTATCATTTTGTTTGCGGCATTCTGTTTAATGTCTACAAACGGCGAGACAGCTGAGTCCTGTGTAGAAGAAAATGAGCTAACGGCAAATCCATCCAGCTGCAGCCAATATTATCGCTGTCTGAGCGGTGAACGTATTCTGTTCAGCTGCACTGAGAATAAGCTGTTCAATCCCACTACTAAACGATGTGTAGCATCCGACACCTACTCCTGCGATGAACAGCAACCAGAGTTGTTGTCAACGTCAGCACCATCAGCATATTGTCTGGCGAATAAAAATGGACTTGTGGCACATGCATCCGATTGCGATAAATTCGTAGTGTGTGAGGATGGTATCGAGAAGATCCACACCTGTCCACAGGGTGAACAATTTTCCTGGAAGAAACTAGCATGTGGCGTCGACTTTCCTTGCGGAGAGTACGTTGAAAGGCAAGGTACATCGTTGGAAGCGGTTGCATGTGCCAAACAAACGCTACTGCTGGCAAAACATCCTTACGACGTTGATAAGTATGTAGACTGCAAGGATAAGGAGCTCCGGAGCTGTGATAATGGTGCCATATTCCGCTGGAACTATCAACGCTGCCTACCTGGTGTGGTATCGACCAATGAACTGAAGAGTGCATCGCCTAATTGTGGCGCCTTTGGGCAAAGCTCTCACCCTTATCTTTGTGAGAAGTACTTCAAGTGTTTTTTCTGGATCTCGTCACTAAAGTCATGCCCTCTTGGTATGATCTACAATGCAACGCAGGAAGTTTGTACTTCAGGGGACTTTCAAACATGTTCATTTGCACAAAACTAACATAGATTTTAGCAATATACCTGTTCCCATGAATAACAGACACGCGTGTACAAATACCAACACAGTTCGTTTATTTAACTAACCTACCTAACACCAGGCCGGATGTTTCTCACGTGTTTATACTACCATCGATAAGATATCCCTCATCCGAACAGGTACAATCTAATCATGGGAGGCTTTCGTTGTAACAACACTACACAACTACAAGCATCAGCGTATCTTCAAGCGTTCTTATCACAGGGTATAGCAGAGTACAACCATGAGCAGCACTTTCAATGCCAGTGTCAAATAGGGTGTCCTGGTCATCGTGTCATCAAACGATGCTTGCTCTATCGTTCTTGTATTACATTTGCTCGTGTTTTTGACTTCCGTTTCACTGCTGCAATCAAGAAAGGTATCGCGTTGTTAACATCAAAATACAGCGTTCAGAAAACGAAGTAAAACAAAACTCGAATCATGTCACACACCTGGCACAACACAATGTTTCGGAACTTATCGTTCTTCGGGGACTTAGAAAGGTAGGTCCTCGTCGTCTTTCTCCTGGATCCAACCGTTCGATGAAGCTCTCTCCTCGTACCTCAATACTATCTAGGCAAATACTGATCACAATGAGAAGCCACCACACTGACAGCTTCATGTCGCTGCGCTTACTGAGCTATTTATTCAGCGAAACCATCACCCCCTGGAGTTACGTGCTACGAATGATCGTCTTATCAGTTTGCCGCAGCAACGATAAGTAAGCAGACGCCAAGACTGTGATAAGCATGCGTTTATTGATTCATATATCCACTTGTGGAACGTATTCCCTTAAACATTTACAGCAGTGTGCAAGTCCACTGATTACCGGGAGCGAAGCGTCCTAGATCATTAACGAAGATGACGTTCGGTGGACAAGACTGCATCTCTATGACACGATTAATGCATCGAATGAATTGAAAGCACATCAGCGAATGAGTGTAAAATTCTTCCGGACGATTTACATTATACTGATTGGAGGCTTTGTATGATATCTGGAGTCAACGTCAACGATCTTTCCTATTGAACAGCGCAGTGTGGACGTGGTACTTTTGAGACGTGTTTTTCAAAATTCCATCAGCGTGTCCAACGCCCGTATCGTCGAAGAACAAGTATTGGAATTGCCTGCTACACATCTTTGCGTTGGTGCACGAAAAATAGTTCCTGGATCACAGTTCTCCACAATTGGTCGTGAATTTTGACAACGAATGAACGATTGGCAGTTGGTTGGATGTGGATAAACTTGACCATCCGGACGTCCGACGCACATTCGTTCAACAGGATCGTAAGTGCATGCGTATGGCATTCCTGGCACACATGCCTGCACGTCTGGACGCAGGATCTCTCCAAGAGGGCACTCAACGATGGTCACGATTTGCGCTGCACAACGGATGAAGACCTGACAGAAGTTCGGATGTTCGATCACCCATCCATTGGGTTTGTCGTAACAAGCGTCTACGATGAACTCGCAGGTTTGATAGTTTCCTGGTCGACAAGTACCGCTCAGACCGTACATAATCTTACCCTCAATGCAGTTCCATGTAATTGGTACACCGCGATTACATCGAACGAACCGATTGCAGCTGTCTGGATAGGGAATTATTGTACCATTCTCCTTCCCCTCGCATACTGCCTCCATAGGCAGAAACTTACAGGAATCTGCATCCCCAGGAGCACAGCTTTGAACGTAGTCGTTAAAGATCTCACCAGCTGGGCATGCCGTTATCAATGGAATACTTTTTTCACACTTTACGAACAAATTACATTTGTTCGGATGTTTAACTATTTCATCATCGGATTGATTACTGCATATGCTTTCGTGTGTTTTGCAGGTTTCCGTATTTCCCACTACACATCTACCGAGCAAGTTATGGTAAACTTCTCCCTGCGAGCAATCGACGACCGTGGTTGAACTGTGCGAACATTCTAGATATCTGGAACAATTGCTGGGATGAGGAAACAATCCTTCGGAATGACCTTGACAGGTTTTGTTGATTTCCGGCAGCTCACAGGACGTCCGATTACCAGGTAAGCAAGTTTCATCTCTCTGTGACCAAATCTCACCTACTGGGCACGTAAAGCGGTTTACCATGCCGTGTGAACAGAACACAAACTCCCAGCAGATATTCGGATCTGCAAAAAAGCCGTGCGAGCCATCCGCACAGAGCTCCTTCCAGCCTGGTTCCGTATTATTCACACACTGTTCTCGATCACCCGGGATGCAGGAGAGTAAACTTGGTTCAAATACGAATCCTTCCACACATTCATTGATCATAGGTTGACCGTAAAAGCACACAACAAACATTTGGCAAAGGGTCGGATCTGGATGAGGAAGGATCACAATTTGTATATCAGGACAAATGTCCTCTAAGGAAAGTTTGTACTGCGTTGTTTGCGTGATCATTTCTTCCGAAACTACCAAATTGATCAAAAGCAAGAAAAGAGCGCTAGCAAATAATTGTTGCTTCATTGTAACAACTTCAAGTTGGATGATTCTGTGATACTGAAGGCACTACCAGCTAAATTTGGAATATTTATTGGGCGATGCAACTGTCGTCGGTGCATCCCCGTTTAAAAAAGGGGACTTTTCTGTGTTTATCTACCGACGATCATCATCAGCGATATCATTGAAACATATCGATAATATATCAGCAAGAGAGTTCTGGTAAAAAAAAGCTTTGAGAATTTATGATTTCAAAATTGCCATATCACATTGATCTAGTAACAAGCTCTTTCTTCTAACTGGCACTAGTTGTTATAGAAGTTTTATCGTTTGTGATAATTTGTTGCGTTTGATCAAAATTTGATACAACATTACGATTACGATGTTGGTGATATTATTGATTTTCTACCAGCCTCATCGTAACACAGCAAACTTAACCAATGCTGTTTAAGCCATGAGATTAAAATTTTATTAATGCATTTGAAAACAAATAAAGACACATTTATTTAAAGTGGTATGCAAGTCCCTTGATTACCCGGAGCGCAGTTTCGGATGACTCCCACAAAAATCTGGTCCGATGGGCAAGATAGAATTTCCGTATCTCCGTTGGTGCATTGAATGTATAGATGACAAAGCATAGGATGAGTGTAATTTCCATCAGGTCGTCCTTTGCACACCGAAACGATAGGAGCCTCGGTGGTAACTGGTGCCAATGTACAATCATCTGCGTTACCGGTGGCGCATACGAGGAACTCGGGATGCAAGATCTCTCCTTCTGGACAGCGCAGAGCGGACGTAATACCGGAGGTGCATATGAGGAACAGATCACAGCCCTGTGGATGAGGAAGTACTCCATCAGGACGACCAGCACACGTACCATCGAGGAATGAACAGGTATTCCCATTGCCAGCTACACAACTTTGGCTCGTCGCTTGGAAGATAGTTCCGGGACGACAGTTCTCCACCACTGGTTGTGAGTCTTGGCAACGAACGTACTGCTGACAGTCGGTAGGATGCCGGTATTGTCGGTCATTTGGTTTTCCAATGCAAATTTGATCGATCGGTTCCAACTCACACGTCGATGTGTTTCCCGGCGCACAACGCTTATCATCTGGTCGGAGAATTTCTCCCTCTGGACATGAATGAACCGTTTCACCACCATTGCGGCACTCAATAAACTGTCCACAGAGGCTTGGATGCTCGAAGACGGCTCCATCAGGTTGATTTTGGCAAACTCGGTCGAAGAATTTGCACGTTTTCGTATTTCCGGGTTGGCATGATTTGGACAAACCGTGTAGGATCTCTCCTGCTGGACAATCGTTTACTATTGCCTTGCTACCGTTGCATTTTACAAACTGAGTGCAATCATTTGGATGAGGATATATGGTGTTGTCCTTCATATTTGCACACATTTCCTCTATTGAATCGAATTGACAGGAGTCTTCGAGGATCTTACCTGGTACACAGAGCTGCGCTTCTGCGTTAAAGATTTCTCCGTCTGGACACCGCAATGGAGCAGGCCGGTGCGCCAAACACATGATGTAAAGATCACACTCGTTTGGATGTCCAATAATTGTTCCATCCGGTTGATTTGCGCACAAATCATTATCCTTCACACATGACTTAGTGTTTCCTACGATACAGCCTCGTTGTTCTCGATCGAATATAGTTCCTTGAGCACACTGTTCGAATACTGCCACCTTCGAGGCGCAATGAATGTATGCCGTACAAACCAATGGATGTGGAATGATTTCATCAGGACGCCCGACGCACAACCTATCAAACCGCTCGCAAGTGGCTTCATGTCCAGGAACGCAAGAACGCGTTGAAGCATGGTAGATACTTCCAATAGGGCAACTCTCCACAGCTACCTTCTGTCCTTGGCACGACACGAACTTTGAACATTCCGCAGGATGAGGGAAGCGTGTGTAATCGGCCTTGTTTAAGCACATTTGATCAATTGGATGATATTCGCATTTGTTTGCATCTCCCGGCAAACACAACTGAGCTTCTGGAAGAAGAATCTCTCCACTGGGACATGATTGAACTGACATCGATCCTTTCTGACACCAGATGAAATGTCCACAATGGCTCGGATGTTTCAATAT
Source organism: Anopheles funestus (assembly GCF_943734845.2). Lineage (NCBI taxonomy): Eukaryota > Metazoa > Arthropoda > Insecta > Diptera > Culicidae > Anopheles > Anopheles funestus. Next base: position 79,405,404 of record NC_064599.1, on the reverse strand, counting down.
TAAACCATCAGGCTGATTTTGGCACACGTTTTCTATCAACTCACATGTGTTGGTATTTCCAGGTCGACAAGATCCACTGCCAGGGTGTAAGACATGTCCATCTGGACAGGCTGATACGATCGCTTGACCGCTATTGCAATGAACAAGCTGAGTGCAATTGTGCGGATGAGGATACGCAGAGCCATGGGGCTTATTCGCACACATAGTTTCTACCGGATGCATCTGACACGTTTCGGCATCACCTGGTGTACAGAATTTAGTTCTGGTGTTAAATATTTCACCTGCAGGGCAATACATCACAGCTGGTTGTTGCATCATACACATGACAATAAGATTGCATTCGTTTGGATGATCCAGCGTTGTTCCATCTGGTTGATCGGTACAGATATTGGTGGCGTGTGTGCAAGTTTCCGTATTGCCTACCACACAACCACTCAATCCTTGCTGGTAGACCGTACCCTGTGCACATTGTTCGAATATTGGCCGGCCAGAGGAGCAATAGATGAAAGCGGTACATTTGGTCGGATGAGGAATGATCCCATCAGGACGTCCGGTACAAATGGTATCAAACTGCTCGCAGGTGGATTCGTTGCCAGGAACACAAGAGCGCGTTAATGCGCTGTATATGCTACCAGCCGGGCAGGTTTGAGTGAGTGCGTTCTGTAAATTACACATTACGAACATTGAGCAATCCGTAGGATGTGGGAAGTTTACTGAATTCATCTGTCCTATGCACATCCTTTCAACTGGCTCAAACTCACAGGTAAGCGAATTTCCCGGCACACAGGATTGAGTATCTGGACGAAGAATTTCCTGATTCGGACATGATTGAATCCTCACTGCACCGCCTTGACACGTAATAAAGATCTCACAAAGGTTCGGATGCGCGATCACCAATCCATCAGGTTGATCTTGGCAGAGGCTGCCGGTCAACTCGCATGTATTGGTATTACCTGGGCGGCAGGATCTAGTAGGAGCGTGTAGAATCTGTCCGATAGGACATTTCATTGCGGCAGGCTCTCCACCATTACAGAGCACAAATTGCGTACAATCATCCGGTCGTGGGTATACCGTACCGCTGGGCGCATTCCGGCACATTGATTCCAGTGGATAAATATGACAGGTGTCGGGATTGCCAGGGGCACAGAACTTGGCTTGCACGTTAAATATCTCGCCTGTCGGACATTGATGAGCATTTGCCGACCCTTCTTGACATGAAATGAACAAATCACACTCATTCGGATGCTTCAGCATTGTTCCATTGCTTGCATCTTGACAAATGCTATCAATACGCACGCACGTTTCCGTATTCCCTGCAACGCATTGCCCTGCCTGTTCCTCGAACACTTCGCCTCGTGGACAATCAATAACAGTGGTCTGTTCTTGATCACACTGCAGATACCTAGTACAGTCAGTTGGATACGCTTGTACGCCATCAGGATGACCTTGGCAGGCGGATTCAATGTGTAGCAATTCGCAGGTATCCCAATTACCCGGTTGACAGGCACCATCTTCCTGTGACCAGATCTCACCAATCGGGCACGAGTACCGTTTTACTTCACCATGCGAACAGAACAGAAACTCCGAACACATAGTTGGATGTTCGTAGAACGCGTACGACACATTGGTACAAAATATATCCCAGTCGGGCTCGATACGTGTCGCACACTGGTTACGATCGCCGTGGATGCAGCTAAATGAGTTCGGATCAAAGATAAACTCTCCAGCACATTGGTAGGTAGTCGGTTTTCCAACTGTACACGTAATGAACACGTGGCAGAGCGAAGGATCCGGATGTGGAAAGATTCCGGCATTTACACCAACACAAAGCGAATCAATCGAAAGATCCGATTTGCTGATCAAATACGGTAATATTTCCTCTGTGCTTGCTGGAACGACCAGTAGCACCAGTAGCAGGAGGATTCCTGCTTGAAGTTTTAACTTTTTCCCCATTGTACCCGCGAGTGGTCACCTCGATACTGAAGTGTGTAACGTGTGAGATGTGGTCATTTAAGATCGATCGCCAATGGTTACGTTATCTGCAATGTTCACTGCCGGAATTGAGTGTCGCGTATCGGACCACGCATCATAGATCGTTTTGGTAAGTTCACTATCGAAAAATTAATTAATTAATTGCCTGAAACAAATTTAAACAAATTGAATACGAAAAGTGAAGATGCTGATTTTAATCTCGAACTGAAAAAGTTCATAATAATGTAATCAGATTGTCCGTTGGAGATATTCTGTCTCGCGGGTTGTTGACGACCTGCAGTTCTGTTTCTGGTTGGCACAATACTTTCATTTTAACACTCTTCGTTCAATTTGTGATTGTTAACGGTAGAAATTTATGAACACTTCAATCGATAAAGCCGATGGTTTTTATAACCAGCCACCTATGTTTATTTGATCCAATTGCTGAGCCTCACTGCTTTCATCAGTTTATCGAAACAATGATAAGAAGTAAGCAGGCGCCCGGACTAAGATAACAACGTATTTATTGATTTATGTATTTGCTTGTAAAACATATTTTTCTAGCCGTTTTACAACGGTATACAGGTCTCCTGATTACCCGGAGCGCAATCTCGAATTGCTCCAACAAAGATCTGGTTCGGCGGACAAGATAGGATCTCCGTATCTCCGTTGGTGCACCGAATGAACAGATAACAAAGCAGAGGATGAGTGTAATTTCCATCAGGTCGTCCTTCGCACACCGAGATGATAGGAGGTTCGGTTGTAACCGGTGCCAATGTACAATCATCAGCGTTACCGGTGGCGCATACGAGGAACTCGGGATGCAAGATCTCTCCTTCTGGACAGCGCAGAGCGGACGTAGTACCGGAGGTGCATATGAGGAACAGTTCACAGCCCTGTGGATGAGGAAGTACTCCATCAGGACGACCAACACATGTACCATCGAGGAATGAGCAGGTATTCCCATTGCCAGCTACGCAACTTTGGCTCGTCGCTTGGAAGATAGTTCCGGGACGACAGTTCTCCACCACTGGTTGTGAGTCTTGGCAACGAACGTACAGCTGACAGTCGGTTGGATGTGGATATATAGTTCCGTCTTGTACGCCGAGGCACATCCGTTCAACGGGCTCAAACTCACATGTAGATGGATTTCCCGGCACACAGAACTGAGCATCTGGTCGGAGGATTTCTCCTGGTGGACACGAATGAACCTGCACTTCTCCGTCCTGACACCAGATAAAATGTCCACAGAGGTTCGGATGCTCTATTACCCATCCATCTGGACGACCCTGACAAATATGGCCGATGAACTCACAGGTGTCCGTATTGCCAGGTCTACAATCGCCGGTCGCAGGGTGTAGAATTTCTCCTGCTGGACAATCGTTTACAATTGCTTGTCCAGCATTACACAAGACAAATAGAGAACAATCGCTCGGATGAGGATAAATCGCTCCGTCAGCCATGTTTTGACACATGGTTTCAACTGGGTGGAATTGGCAGGTGTTCGCATTGCCTGGTACACAGAACTGTGCTTCAACGTTGAGGATCTCACCTGGTGGACATCGTAGCGCAGCGGATAGCTGAGCCACACATAGGATGTAAAGATCGCACTCGTTTGGATGTTCGAGAATTGTTCCATCCGGTTGTCCTACGCACAAACCGTCCGCAGGAACACATGTGTTTGTATTACCAACCACACAGCCGCCTAGTACTTCGTCGAATATGTACCCTGGAGAACACTGTTCGAATACTGCTACGTTTGAAGCGCAATAGATGTAAGCCGTACAAATGGTAGGATGAGGAATGATGCCGTCAGGACGTCCGACACAGATGTTATCAAACCGCTCACAAGTGGCCTGATTGCCAGGAACGCAGGAGCGTGCTTGTGCGTTGTATATGCTACCAGCTGGACAGGCCTGGACGACTGCGTTTTGTCCCTGGCACGACAGAAACAGTGCACAATCAGTAGGATGAGGGAAACGTATGGAATCCGGTTGGCCGATGCACATTAGATCGATTGGAGTGAGTTCGCAAGTGTTTGCATCTCCAGGCACACAAAACTGGGCATCCGGTCGAAGGATCTCTCCAATAGGACATGGGTTAACAGTCGGTCCACCTTCCGTGCACCAGATGAAGAAGTCACAACGGTCGGGATGTGGCAGTACAGTTCCATCGGGTTGATTGGCACACACGCCAGTAAGCGGAGTGCAAGTTTGTGTGTTGCCCGGTATACAGGATTGTGCTGGAGCGCTGAAAATATTTCCTGGTTCACATCCATTATCTGTAGCAACTCCTAGCTGACACAAGATGAATCGCGTACAGTCCGTTGGATGTGGTAAGAAGAGACCACCATCTCGTCCATCGCACATCGTTTCCAGTGGGAACCGTTCGCAGGTGTCGGGGTTGCCTGGAACGCAGAACTGTGCATCAACACGCAGGATCTCGCCTGGTGGACAAGGGTTCACTGCAGCATTGCCTCCCTGGCAAATGATAAACATTCCGCAACGGGTTGGATGCTCCAGCACAGTACCATCCGGTTGCAGTACACAAAGGCCCTCGGTCACGACACAGGTATCACGGTCACCGATGGCACAGGCACCAGTTTGTGGGTTGAAGATCGTATCAGCAGGACAGCTCATGACGGTGGATACACCGTTGTTGCACGAAAGATAAAGTTCGCATGACGTTGGATGAGGTACTACACCTGGTGGACGTCCAATACATGCCGTTTCCACATTGCTGAACTCGCACGTATCGCGATTGCCCGGAACACAAAATCTTATATCTGGACGGAAGATCTCATTTGGTGGGCAGATCAGTACCGAGGCTTCGCCGAGCGAACAGAACACGAACAAATGACACTCGTTCGGATGTGGTCGAAGATCGTTGGCTACTCCACGGCATAAATCTCCAGTCGATTGACAGGTGTCGGTGTTGCCCACTATACAGCGTCCCAGGGTTTCATCGAACACTTCTCCGCGCAGGCACTCCAACACTGCAGTTACACCGTTTGTGCACTGTACAAAGCTCGTACAGACGATCGGATGTGGTAATACACCATCGGGACGACCTTGACAGAGGTTCCCAACGTCCAGCACCTCACAGGTTTCCCGATCACCCGATAGACAGGCACCATCCTTTTGCGACCAGATCTCACCGATCGGACAGGTGAATCGGTTAGCCGTGCCATATGAACAGAACACAAACTCCCAGCACACGTTCGGGTTGGCGTAGAACGCATACGAAACAGCCGCGCACACCTCATTCCAGTCCGGTTCATTTCTTTCCGCACATTCATTTCGATCGCCTGGAATGCAGCGAAGTGAGGACGGATCAAAGACTAATCCTTCAGCGCACTGGTAGACAATCGGTTGCTCAAAAGTGCACGAGATGTACACATGACAGAGGGTCCGATCCGGATGCGGGAAGATCCCAGCGTTCACACCAACACAAACCGATTCGACGGCATGGTCGTTTGCATCAATCGGAAACGTTATAAGATCTGCCGTGCCACCACTAGGACACACTAACAGCAACAACAGCAAGAAGGCCCCGATGCCTTCCAGAAATGGTAATGTTTGTTTCATCGCACTAACGCACAGTTTCGTTGCGTTTTCGACACTGAAACCTTAACCAGGCGGGATGTGTTCATTTATTAGGTGAATCGTCACATGCATTCTGTGCTTCTGATTATCTACCGCCGTTGATCATAATTCGGCCCACTTTAATGTGTTGATAATGTTGTTTTACGAGTTTATCAATGACGGACACCGGAACAGAGATAGGCTGTATCGGGACGCTGTGCAAAAAAAAACAATCCGAAACGAAATGATACGATTGAGCCGCGTGAGGTTTAATAGACTGCCATTGATAGAAACACATCCACTGGTCTGGTTTTACGTAAACCAAACAAAGATAAAGCAGAGTCTCGAGAAAACGGGGGTTAAAGCGATCGAGTTTGTACAACTCTGGAATGAGAATCGAGGAAAAAAGGAAAAGATTCTTTGCTACTGTCAGAGTCTGTCTCTTTCTCTTATGATGAATCGCTCTTGGGAACCTTGATCCGATTTGGTTGGAAATTTCCAAACGATCCAAACGTACGGTACCGCTGTGTGTGTTCTACACGGTACGTTTTCATGACTAATTTTGCTAGTGCTAAATTTGAATCAGTTTGCTAGTTGAAATTAGAGATGAGAATAACAACTCATTTCAGTAAGTCAACTCAGAGTGAATGAGTCGTTATTAGGAGTCAGCTCGTTTAACGACTCATTTCGTTCCTGCTCTGCCTAACTAACAAACCTGTATAAGCGAACAAGCGGGCTAGTCTGATCGACAAAGACATGAAACGGGATCCTCCTCTGCTTAGGTTTAATTTTTTTTTTAATTTTTCAAATTTTTAATTCTTTTTTTTATTTAAAGCATTATTTGAGTAAAAAGAAACTTCTTTCAACCAATTCTCATTAAAATAAATCAATTTTCAAAATTTTGCTGGTCCGGTGGTGCATGTGATAAACGGCGCCAGTCCACACGGCCGGACCGGGTTCAAATCCCATCCGGACCGTTCCCCCGTAGCAAGGACTGGCTATCCGGCTACGTGGTAAAAAAAGTCTAGTAAGCCAGAAATGGCCGACGTGACCTGTAAGGTCAAAAAAATCTGTACAGGTAAAAAATCTGTAAATTTGTCAATCTACTCAGGCTCACTTTTGCACCAAATTTTGCCTATAACTCGGTCGGTATATAACGAATCGCTAATCTTTAACCTGTGGTCGATAGATGGCACCAATGGCTACATTTTCTTCTTAGACAGCCATGCCCTCAGATGTCTGTGCCAGAAGTTATTCGAAGAACCAAGTTCCATACCCTGTTTGAGAAAATGTAAAATTTTCCTCATTTTTGCACCAACTTTTGCCTATAACTCGGTCGGTATCCAACGGATCGCCACACTTTAACCAGTGGTCGATAGATGGCACCAATGGCTACATTTTCTTCTTGGACAGCTATGCCCTCAGATGTCTGTGCCAGAAGTTAGTCGAGGAACCAAGTTCCTTACCCTGTTTGAGAAAATGTAAAATTTTCCTCATTTTTGAGCAATGTAGCAAAAATTTTAAATGTGATATATTTTGATGGGAATTTGTTGCAATAAGTTTCTTTTCACTTAAATAGTGCTTTAAATTAAAAAAAGAATAAAAAATCAGAAAAAAATTTTAAAAAAATTTTTCACTCGAAAATTTCATAAGGCTTACCCCTTACGATTTTTTTGGGAAATTTTGCAAAAAAAATTAAATTGTTTTATTTTAATGCCAATGGGTTGCAATGAGTTTCTTTTCACTCTAATAATGCTTGAAATAAAAAAAAAGAGTGAAAATTAATAAAAAAATCAAAAAAATCAACAAAAAAATGAAAATTTTCCTCATTTTTGCACCAAATTTTGCCTATAACTCGGTCGGTATCCAACGGATCGCCAATCTTTAACCTGTGGTCGATAGATGGCACCAATGGCTACATTTTCTCCTTGGACAGCCATGCCCTCAGATGTCTGTGCCAGAAGTTATTCGAAGAACCAAGTTCCATACCCTGTTTGAGAAAATGTAAAATTTTCCTCATTTTTGCACCAACTTTTGCCTATAACTCGGTCGGTATCCAACGGATCGCCACACTTTAACCAGTGGTCGATAGATGGCACCAATGGCTACATTTTCTTCTTGGACAGCCATGCCCTCAGATGTCTGTGCCAAAAGTTAGTCGAGGAACCAAGTTCCTTACCCTGTTTGAGAAAATGTAAAATTTTCCTCATTTTTGAGCAATGTAGCAAAAATTTTAAATGTGATATATTTTGATGGGAATTTGTTGCAATAAGTTTCTTTTCACTTAAATAGTGCTTTAAATTAAAAAAAGAATAAAAAATCAGAAAAAAATTTCAAAAAAATTTTTCACTCGAAAATTTTATAAGGCTTACCCCTTACGATTTTTTTGGGAAATTTTGCAAAAAAAATTAAATTGTTTTATTTTAATGCCAATGGGTTGCAATGAGTATCTCTTCACTCTAATAATGCTTGAAATAAAAAAAAGAGTGAAAATCAATAAAAAAATCAAAAAAATCAACAAAAAAATGAAAATTTTCCTCATTTTTGCACCAAATTTTGCCTATAACTCGGACGGTATCCAACGGATTGCCAATCTTTAACCTGTGGTCGATAGATGGCACCAATGGCTACATTTTCTTCTTGGACAGCCATGCCCTCAGATGTCTGTGCCAGAAGTTATTCGAAGAACCAAGTTCCATACCCTGTTTGAGAAAATGTAAAATTTTCCTCATTTTTGCACCAACTTTTGCCTATAACTCGGTCGGTATCCAACGGATCGCCACACTTTAACCTGTGGTCGATAGATGGCACCAATGGCTACATTTTCTTCTTGGACAGCCATGCCCTCAGATGTCTGTGCCAGAAGTTAGTCGAGGAACCAAGTTCCTTACCCTGTTTGAGAAAATGTAAAATTTTCCTCATTTTTGAGCAATGTAGCAAAAATTTGAAATGTGATATATTTTGATGGGAATTTGTTGCAATAAGTTTCTTTTCACTTAAATAGTGCTTTAAATGAAAAAAAGAATAAAAAATCAGAAAAAAATTTCAAAAAAATTTTTCACTTGTAAATTTCATAAGGCTTACCCCTTACGATTTTTTTGGGAAATTTTGCAAAAAAAATTAAATTGTCTTATTTTAATGCCAATGGGTTGCAATGAGTTTCTTTTCACTCTAATAATGCTTGAAATAAAAAAAAGAGTGAAAAATAATAAAAAAATCAAAAAAATTTACAAAAAAATGAAAATTTTCCTCATTTTTGCACCAAATTTTGCCTATAACTCGGACGGTATCCAACGGATCGCCAATCTTTAACCTGTGGTCGATAGATGGCACCAATGGCTACATTTTCTTCTTGGACAGCCATGCCCTCAGATGTCTGTGCCAGAAGTTATTCGAAGAACCAAGTTCCATACCCTGTTTGAGAAAATGTAAAATTTTCCTCATTTTTGCACCAACTTTTGCCTATAACTCGGTCGGTATCCAACGGATCGCCACACTTTAACCAGTGGTCGATAGATGGCACCAATGGCTACATTTTCTTCTTGGACAGCCATGCCCTCAGATGTCTGTGCCAGAAGTTAGTCGAGGAACCAAGTTCCTTACCCTGTTTGAGAAAATGTAAAATTTTCCTCATTTTTGAGCAATGTAGCAAAAATTTTAAATGTGATATATTTTGATGGGAATTTGTTGCAATAAGTTTCTTTTCACTTAAACAGTGCTTTAAATTAAAAAAAGAATAAAAAATCAGAAAAAAATTTCAAAAAAAATTTTCACTCGAAAATTTCATAAGGCTTACCCCTTACGATTTTTTTTTGGGAAATTTTGCAAAAAAAATTAAATTGTTTTATTTTAATGCCAATGGGTTGCAATGAGTTTCTTTTCACTCTAATAATGCTTGAAATAAAAAAAAGAGTGAAAAATAATAAAAAAATCAACAAAAAAATGAAAATTTTCCTCATTTTTGCACCAAATTTTGCCTATAACTCGGTCGGTATTTAACATATCGTCAATCTTTAACCTGTGGTCGATAGATGGCACCAATGGCTACATTTTCTTCTTGGACAGCCATGCCCTCAGATGTCTGTGCCAGAAGTTATTCGAAGAACCAAGTTCCATTCCCTGTTTGAGAAAATGTAAAATTTTCCTCATTTTTGCACCAACTTTTGCCTATAACTCGGTCGGTATCCAACGGATCGCCACACTTTAACCAGTGGTCGATAGATGGCACCAATGGCTACATTTTCTTCTTGGACAGCCATGCCCTCAGATGTCTGTGCCAGAAGTTAGTCGAGGAACCAAGTTCCTTACCCTGTTTGAGAAAATGTAAAATTTTCCTCATTTTTGGGCAATGTAGCAAAAATTTTAAATGTGATATATTTTGATGGGAATTTGTTGCAATAAGTTTCTTTTCACTTAAATAGTGCTTTAAATTAAAAAAAGAATAAAAAATCAGAAAAAAATTTCAAAAAAATTTTTCACTCGAAAATTTTATAAGGCTTACCCCTTACGATTTTTTGGGAAATTTTGCAAAAAAAATTAAATTGTTTTATTTTAATGCCAATGGGTTGCAATGAGTTTCTTTTCACTCTAATAATGCTTGAAATAAAAAAAAGAGTGAAAAATAATAAAAAAATCAAAAAAATCAACAAAAAAATGAAAATTTTCCTCATTTTTGCACCAAATTTTGCCTATAACTCGGTCGGTATCCAACGGATCGTCAATCTTTAACCTGTGGTCGATAGATGGCACCAATGGCTACATTTTCTTCTTGGACAGCCATGCCCTCAGATGTCTGTGCCAGAAGTTATTCGAAGAACCAAGTTCCATTCCCTGTTTGAGAAAATGTAAAATTTTCCTCATTTTTGCACCAACTTTTGCCTATAACTCGGTCGGTATCCAACGGATCGCCACACTTTAACCTGTGGTCGATAGATGGCACCAATGGCTACATTTTCTTCTTGGACAGCCATGCCCTCAGATGTCTGTGCCAGAAGTTAGTCGAGGAACCAAGTTCCTTACCCTGTTTGAGAAAATGTAAAATTTTCCTCATTTTTGAGCAATGTAGCAAAAATTTTAAATGTGATATATTTTGATGGGAATTTGTTGCAATAAGTTTCTTTTCACTTAAATAGTGCTTTAAATTAAAAAAAGAATAAAAAATCAGAAAAAAATTTCAAAAAAATTTTTCACTTGTAAATTTCATAAGGCTTACCCCTTACGATTTTTTTGGGAAATTTTGCAAAAAAAATTAAATTGTTTTATTTCAATGCCAATGGGTTGCAATGAGTTTCTTTTCACTCTAATAATGCTTGAAATAAAAAAAAGAGTGAAAAATAATAAAAAAATCAAAAAAATTTACAAAAAAATGAAAATTTTCCTCATTTTTGCACCAACTTTTGCCTATAACTCGGTCGGTATCCAACGGATCGTCAATCTTTAACCTGTGGTCGATAGATGGCACCAATGGCTACATTTTCTTCTTGGACGGCCATGCCCTCAGATGTCTGTGCCAGAAGTTATTCGAAGAACCAAGTTCCATACCCTGTTTGAGAAAATGTAAAATTTTCCTCATTTCTGCACCAACTTTTGCCTATAACTCGGTCGGTATCCAACGGATCGCCACACTTTAACCAGTGGTCGATAGATGGCACCAATGGCTACATTTTCTTCTTGGACAGCCATGCCCTCAGATGTCTGTGCCAGAAGTTAGTCGAGGAACCAAGTTCCTTACCCTGTTTGAGAAAATGTAAAATTTTCCTCATTTTTGAGCAATGTAGCAAAAATTTTAAATGTGATATATTTTGATGGGAATTTGTTGCAATGAGTTTCTTTTCACTTAAATAGTGCTTTAAATTAAAAAAAAAATAAAAAATCAGAAAAAAATTTCAAAAAAATTTTTCACTCGAAAATTTCATAAGGCTTACCCCTTACGATTTTTTTGGGAAATTTTGCAAAAAAAATTAAATTGTTTTATTTTAATGCCAATGGGTTGCAATGAGTTTTTTTTCACTCTAATAATGCTTGAAATAAAAAAAGAGTGAAAAATAATAAAAAAATAAAAAAAATCAACAAAAAAATGAAAATTTTCCTCATTTTTGCACCAACTTTTGCCTATAACTCGGTCGGTATCCAACGAATCGCCAATCTTTAACCTGTGGTCGATAGATGGCACCAATGGCTACATTTTCTTCATCCATGCCCTCAGATGTCTGTGCCAGAAGTTATTCGAAGAACCAAGTTCCATTCCTTGTTTGAGAAAATGTAAAATTTTCCTCATTTTTGCACCAACTTTTGCCTATAACTCGGTCGGTATCCAACGGATCGCCACACTTTAACCAGTGGTCGATAGATGGCACCAATGGCTACATTTTCTTCTTGGACAGCCATGCCCTCAGATGTCTGTGCCAGAAGTTAGTCGAGGAACCAAGTTCCTTACCCTGTTTGAGAAAATGTAAAATTTTCCTCATTTTTGGGCAATGTAGCAAAAATTTTAAATGTGATATATTTTGATGGGAATTTGTTGCAATAAGTTTTATTTCACGTAAACAGTGCTTTAAATTAAAAAAAGAATAAAAAATCAGAAAAAAATTTCAAAAAAAATTTTCACTCGAAAATTTCATAAGGCTTACCCCTTACGATTTTTTTGGGAAATTTTGCAAAAAAAATTAAATTGTTTTATTTTAATGCCAATGGGTTGCAATGAGTTTCTTTTCACTCTAATAATGCTTGAAATAAAAAAAAGAGTGAAAAATAATAAAAAAATCAACAAAAAAATGAAAATTTTCCTCATTTTTGCACCAAATTTTGCCTATAACTCGGTCGGTATTTAACATATCGTCAATCTTTAACCTGTGGTCGATAGATGGCACCAATGGCTACATTTTCTTCTTGGACAGCCATGCCCTCAGATGTCTGTGCCAGAAGTTATTCGAAGAACCAAGTTCCATTCCCTGTTTGAGAAAATGTAAAATTTTCCTCATTTTTGCACCAACTTTTGCCTATAACTCGGTCGGTATCCAACGGATCGCCACACTTTAACCAGTGGTCGATAGATGGCACCAATGGCTACATTTTCTTCTTGGACAGCCATGCCCTCAGATGTCTGTGCCAGAAGTTAGTCGAGGAACCAAGTTCCTTACCCTGTTTGAGAAAATGTAAAATTTTCCTCATTTTTGGGCAATGTAGCAAAAATTTTAAATGTGATATATTTTGATGGGAATTTGTTGCAATAAGTTTCTTTTCACTTAAATAGTGCTTTAAATTAAAAAAAGAATAAAAAATCAGAAAAAAATTTCAAAAAAATTTTTCACTCGAAAATTTTATAAGGCTTACCCCTTACGATTTTTTGGGAAATTTTGCAAAAAAAATTAAATTGTTTTATTTTAATGCCAATGGGTTGCAATGAGTTTCTTTTCACTCTAATAATGCTTGAAATAAAAAAAAGAGTGAAAAATAATAAAAAAATTTACAAAAAAATGAAAATTTTCCTCATTTTTGCACCAAATTTTGCCTATAACTCGGTCGGTATCCAACGGATCGTCAATCTTTAACCTGTGGTCGATAGATGGCACCAATGGCTACATTTTCTTCTTGGACAGCCATGCCCTCAGATGTCTGTGCCAGAAGTTATTCGAAGAACCAAGTTCCATTCCCTGTTTGAGAAAATGTAAAATTTTCCTCATTTTTGCACCAACTTTTGCCTATAACTCGGTCGGTATCCAACGGATCGCCACACTTTAACCTGTGGTCGATAGATGGCACCAATGGCTACATTTTCTTCTTGGACAGCCATGCCCTCAGATGTCTGTGCCAGAAGTTAGTCGAGGAACCAAGTTCCTTACCCTGTTTGAGAAAATGTAAAATTTTCCTCATTTTTGAGCAATGTAGCAAAAATTTTAAATGTGATATATTTTGATGGGAATTTGTTGCAATAAGTTTCTTTTCACTTAAATAGTGCTTTAAATTAAAAAAAGAATAAAAAATCAGAAAAAAATTTCAAAAAAATTTTTCACTTGTAAATTTCATAAGGCTTACCCCTTACGATTTTTTTGGGAAATTTTGCAAAAAAAATTAAATTGTTTTATTTTAATGCCAATGGGTTGCAATGAGTTTCTTTTCACTCTAATAATGCTTGAAATAAAAAAAAGAGTGAAAAATAATAAAAAAATCAAAAAAATTTACAAAAAAATGAAAATTTTCCTCATTTTTGCACCAACTTTTGCCTATAACTCGGTCGGTATCCAACGGATCGTCAATCTTTAACCTGTGGTCGATAGATGGCACCAATGGCTACATTTTCTTCTTGGACGGCCATGCCCTCAGATGTCTGTGCCAGAAGTTATTCGAAGAACCAAGTTCCATACCCTGTTTGAGAAAATGTAAAATTTTCCTCATTTCTGCACCAACTTTTGCCTATAACTCGGTCGGTATCCAACGGATCGCCACACTTTAACCAGTGGTCGATTGATGGCACCAATGGCTACATTTTCTTCTTGGACAGCCATGCCCTCAGATGTCTGTGCCAGAAGTTAGTCGAGGAACCAAGTTCCTTACCCTGTTTGAGAAAATGTAAAATTTTCCTCATTTTTGAGCAATGTAGCAAAAATTTTAAATGTGATATATTTTGATGGGAATTTGTTGCAATGAGTTTCTTTTCACTTAAATAGTGCTTTAAATTAAAAAAAAAATAAAAAATCAGAAAAAAATTTCAAAAAAATTTTTCACTCGAAAATTTCATAAGGCTTACCCCTTACGATTTTTTTGGGAAATTTTGCAAAAAAAATTAAATTGTTTTATTTTAATGCCAATGGGTTGCAATGAGTTTTTTTTTCACTCTAATAATGCTTGAAATAAAAAAAGAGTGAAAAATAATAAAAAAATCAAAAAAATCAACAAAAAAATGAAAATTTTCCTCATTTTTGCACCAACTTTTGCCTATAACTCGGTCGGTATCCAACGAATCGCCAATCTTTAACCTGTGGTCGATAGATGGCACCAATGGCTACATTTTCTTCATCCATGCCCTCAGATGTCTGTGCCAGAAGTTATTCGAAGAACCAAGTTCCATTCCTTGTTTGAGAAAATGTAAAATTTTCCTCATTTTTGCACCAACTTTTGCCTATAACTCGGTCGGTATCCAACGGATCGCCACACTTTAACCAGTGGTCGATAGATGGCACCAATGGCTACATTTTCTTCTTGGACAGCCATGCCCTCAGATGTCTGTGCCAGAAGTTAGTCGAGGAACCAAGTTCCTTACCCTGTTTGAGAAAATGTAAAATTTTCCTCATTTTTGGGCAATGTAGCAAAAATTTTAAATGTGATATATTTTGATGGGAATTTGTTGCAATAAGTTTTATTTCACGTAAACAGTGCTTTAAATTAAAAAAAGAATAAAAAATCAGAAAAAAATTTCAAAAAAAATTTTCACTCGAAAATTTCATAAGGCTTACCCCTTACGATTTTTTTGGGAAATTTTGCAAAAAAAATTAAATTGTTTTATTTTAATGCCAATGGGTTGCAATGAGTTTCTTTTCACTCTAATAATGCTTGAAATAAAAAAAAGAGTGAAAAATAATAAAAAAATCAAAAAAATCAACAAAAAAATGAAAATTTTCCTCATTTTTGCACCAAATTTTGCCTATAACTCGGTCGGTATCCAACGGATCGCCAATCTTTAACCTGTGGTCGATAGATGGCACCAATGGCTACATTTTCTTCTTGGACAGCCATGCCCTCAGATGTCTGTGCCAGAAGTTATTCGAAGAACCAAGTTCCATACCCTGTTTGAGAAAATGTAAAATTTTCCTCATTTTTGCACCAACTTTTGCCTATAACTCGGTCGGTATCCAACGGATCGCCACACTTTAACCAGTGGTCGATAGATGGCACCAATGGCTACATTTTCTTCTTGGACAGCCATGCCCTCAGATGTCTGTGCCAGAAGTTAGTCGAGGAACCAAGTTCCTTACCCTGTTTGAGAAAATGTAAAATTTTCCTCATGTTTGAGCAATGTAGCAAAAATTTTAAATGTGATATATTTTGATGGGAATTTGTTGCAATAAGTTTCTTTTCACGTAAATAGTGCTTTAAATTAAAAAAAGAATAAAAAATCAGAAAAAAATTTCAAAAAAATTTTCCACTCGAAAATTTCATAAGGCTTACCCCTTACGATTTTTTTGGGAAATTTTGCAAAAAAAATTAAATTGTTTTATTTTAATGCCAATGGGTTGCAATGAGTTTCTTTTCACTCTAATAATGCTTGAAATAAAAAAAAGAGTGAAAAATAATAAAAAAAATCAACAAAAAAATGAAAATTTTCCTCATTTTTGCACCAACTTTTGTCTATAACTCGGTCGGTATTTAACATATCGTCAATCTTTAACCTGTGGTCGATAGATGGCACCAATGGCTACATTTTCTTCTTGGACAGCCATGCCCTCAGATGTCTGTGCCAGAAGTTATTCGAAGAACCAAGTTCCATTCCCTGTTTGAGAAAATGTAAAATTTTCCTCATTTTTGCACCAACTTTTGCCTATAACTCGGTCGGTATCCAACGGATCGCCACACTTTAACCAGTGGTCGATAGATGGCACCAATGGCTACATTTTCTTCTTGGACAGCCATGCCCTCAGATGTCTGTGCCAGAAGTTAGTCGAGGAACCAAGTTCCTTACCCTGTTTGAGAAAATGTAAAATTTTCCTCATTTTTGGGCAATGTAGCAAAAATTTTAAATGTGATATATTTTGATGGGAATTTGTTGCAATAAGTTTCTTTTCACTTAAATAGTGCTTTAAATTAAAAAAAGAATAAAAAATCAGAAAAAAAATTCAAAAAAAATTTTCACTCGAAAATTTCATAAGGCTTACCCCTTACGATTTTTTGGGAAATTTTGCAAAAAAAATTAAATTGTTTTATTTTAATGCCAATGGTTTGCAATGAGTTTCTTTTCACTCTAATAATGCTTGAAATAAAAAAAAGAGTGAAAAATAATAAAAAAATCAAAAAAATCAACAAAAAAATGAAAATTTTCCTCATTTTTGCACCAAATTTTGCCTATAACTCGGTCGGTATCCAACGGATCGCCAATCTTTAACCTGTGGTCGATAGATGGCACCAATGGCTACATTTTCTTCTTGGACAGCCATGCCCTCAGATGTCTGTGCCAGAAGTTAGTCGAGGAACCAAGTTCCTTACCCTGTTTGAGAAAATGTAAAATTTTCCTCATTTTTGGGCAATGTAGCAAAAATTTTAAATGTGATATATTTTGATGGGAATTTGTTGCAATAAGTTTTATTTCACGTAAACAGTGCTTTAAATTAAAAAAAGAATAAAAAATCAGAAAAAAATTTCAAAAAAAATTTTCACTCGAAAATTTCATAAGGCTTACCCCTTACGATTTTTTTGGGAAATTTTGCAAAAAAAATTAAATTGTTTTATTTTAATGCCAATGGGTTGCAATGAGTTTCTTTTCACTCTAATAATGCTTGAAATAAAAAAAAGAGTGAAAAATAATAAAAAAATCAACAAAAAAATGAAAATTTTCCTCATTTTTGCACCAAATTTTGCCTATAACTCGGTCGGTATTTAACATATCGTCAATCTTTAACCTGTGGTCGATAGATGGCACCAATGGCTACATTTTCTTCTTGGACAGCCATGCCCTCAGATGTCTGTGCCAGAAGTTATTCGAAGAACCAAGTTCCATTCCCTGTTTGAGAAAATGTAAAATTTTCCTCATTTTTGCACCAACTTTTGCCTATAACTCGGTCGGTATCCAACGGATCGCCACACTTTAACCAGTGGTCGATAGATGGCACCAATGGCTACATTTTCTTCTTGGACAGCCATGCCCTCAGATGTCTGTGCCAGAAGTTAGTCGAGGAACCAAGTTCCTTACCCTGTTTGAGAAAATGTAAAATTTTCCTCATTTTTGAGCAATGTAGCAAAAATTTTAAATGTGATATATTTTGATGGGAATTTGTTGCAATAAGTTTCTTTTCACTTAAATAGTGCTTTAAATTAAAAAAAGAATAAAAAATCAGAAAAAAAATTCAAAAAAATTTTTCACTCGAAAATTTTATAAGGCTTACCCCTTACGATTTTTTGGGAAATTTTGCAAAAAAAATTAAATTGTTTTATTTTAATGCCAATGGGTTGCAATGAGTTTCTTTTCACTCTAATAATGCTTGAAATAAAAAAACAGAGTAAAATAACAAATAATCTAAAAATTCTAAAATTTTGAAAAATTTCAGATAAGACGAGCTTCCGCCAATTTCCACCATGATTCGCATGGCGCTAGCATCGGCGACAGCACGAACTGTCAGTGCTGTCATCAATGTCAAGCCATTTTTCTCCAAGGGACGCGCTGGATGGTTGTTAGCGTAATATTTCTACTGTTTTTCCGATAACTACAACGTTTGGTAAGTTATTTACTGTAAACTTCCTGTTCCCAGAGTAAAACCAACGTCTCTTTCATATTGCAGCAGCATGGATTACCCAAACCATGTCGGTGGCAACACCGACGGCGCAGGCGTGAGCAAGTGGTACCGGCGTGAACGATTGCACCAGCCAGCGCTGGAAAAGATTGATCTAAACAAGGATAAAACGCTGCAGCATCTGACCCACAGTTATGGCAAAAATCATCAAGCCAATTTGGCACAACGTGCCGCGAAACAAGCGAAGGAAGCACCGTGAGTTGTACGACCGGAAAAACCACGCATCGAGCCGAAAAAGTTCACCAAGATCGATCGCCCCGGTTATCAGGTGACGTAGCAGCACGATCCGGAGAATGGCCAACAGTCCTTGTCTTCCAAAGCGACTATCCGGAATTTACGGACGGTATTGTACCGCGGCATCGCTTTATGTTCGTTTACGTACCACCATCGAGAAGATCGACCACCAATCAAACAAGGTAATTTCATATTTTAATCGATTTATAAGTTTATTTTCCTCGTTATTTTAATGGATTATATAGCTAATTACAAACAATTTAATTAATAATTTGTGATTTTCAGAGAAGACGAGCTTCCGCCAATTTCCACCATGAAACGCATGGCGCTAGCATCGGCGACAGCACGAACTGTCAGTGCTGTCATCAATGTCAAGCCATTTTTCTCCAAGGGACGCGCTGGATGGTTGTTAGCGTAATATTTCTACTGTTTTTCCGATAACTACAACGTTTGGTAAGTTATTTACTGTAAACTTCCTGTTCCCAGAGTAAAACCAACGTCTCTTTCATATTGCAGCAGCATGGATTACCCAAACCATGTCGGTGGCAACACCGACGGCGCAGGCGTGAGCAAGTGGTACCGGCGTGAACGATTGCACCAGCCAGCGCTGGAAAAGATTGATCTAAACAAGGATAAAACGCTGCAGCATCTGACCCACAGTTATGGCAAAAATCATCAAGCCAATTTGGCACATCGTGCCGCGAAACAAGCGAAGGAAGCACCGTGAGTTATACGACCGGAAAAACCACGCATCGAGCCGAAAAAGTTCACCAAGATCGATCGCCCCGGTTATCAGGTGACGTAGCAGCACGATCCGGAGAATGGCCAACAGTCCTTGTCTTCCAAAGCGACTATCCGGAATTTACGGACGGTATTGTACCGCGGCATCGCTTTATGTTCGTTTACGAACCACCATCGAGAAGATCGACCACCAATCAAACAAGGTAATTTCATATTTTAATCGATTTATAAGTTTATTTTCCTCGTTATTTTAATGGATTATATAGCTAATTACAAACAATTTAATTAATAATTTGTGATTTTCAGAGAAGACGAGCTTCCGCCAATTTCCACCATGAAACGCATGGCGCTAGCATCGGCGACAGCACGAACTGTCAGTGCTGTCATCAATGTCAAGCCATTTTTCTCCAAGGGACGCGCTGGATGGTTGTTAGCGTAATATTTCTACTGTTTTTCCGATAACTACAACGTTTGGTAAGTTATTTACTGTAAACTTCCTGTTCCCAGAGTAAAACCAACGTCTCTTTCATATTGCAGCAGCATGGATTACCCAAACCATGTCGGTGGCAACACCGACGGCGCAGGCGTGAGCAAGTGGTACCGGCGTGAACGATTGCACCAGCCAGCGCTGGAAAAGATTGATCTAAACAAGGATAAAACGCTGCAGCATCTGACCCACAGTTATGGCAAAAATCATCAAGCCAATTTGGCACATCGTGCCGCGAAACAAGCGAAGGAAGCACCGTGAGTTATACGACCGGAAAAACCACGCATCGAGCCGAAAAAGTTCACCAAGATCGATCGCCCCGGTTATCAGGTGACGTAGCAGCACGATCCGGAGAATGGCCAACAGTCCTTGTCTTCCAAAGCGACTATCCGGAATTTACGGACGGTATTGTACCGCGGCATCGCTTTATGTTCGTTTACGAACCACCATCGAGAAGATCGACCACCAATCAAACAAGGTAATTTCATATTTTAATTGATGTATAAGTTTATTTTCCTCGTTATTTTAATGGATTATATAGCTAATTACAAACAATTTAATTAATAATTTGTGATTTTCAGAGAAGACGAGCTTCCGCCAATTTCCACCATGAAACGCATGGCGCTAGCATCGGCGACAGCACGAACTGTCAGTGCTGTCATCAATGTCAAGCCATTTTTCTCCAAGGGACGCGCTGGATGGTTGTTAGCGTAATATTTCTACTGTTTTTACCGATAACTACAACGTTTGGTAAGTTATTAAGTGAAAACTACCTGTTCCCAGAGTAAAACCAACGTCTCTTTCATATTGCAGCAGCATGGATTACCAAAACCATGCCAGTGACAACACCGGCGGCGCAGGCGAGAGCAAATGGTGCCGGCGTCAACGATTGCACCAGCTAGCGCCGGAAAAGATCGATCTGAACAAGGATATCTACTAAGATCCAACGAGGGCATCATCTGTCCCACCCGCGAGGTGAAAAGCATCAGGTCAATCTGGCTCATCGTGCCGTGAAAGAAACAAAGGAAGCACCGTCGTTGATATAACTGAGAAAGAAACGAATCGATCCGAAAAAGTGTGTTAAGATCGGTACCGCGGCATCGGTTTATTTCCGCTTACGAACAAAAGATCGTATCTGGTCCGTGCCACTGAAAGAAAAACACAAAACGATTTTTCCTACAGTTTTACTTAACGCCGGAAGCGAAGAAAATTCCGCCACGGAATGAGCGTCGTAAGCTGATATTTAATCCGGTTCCGCCACCGCCGACATATAAAGCGAGTGCAGATTGACTAACGTCCGGATGTGGATGTAAAACTGATGTAAAATGATAATTTACAATAATAAAATGGTTGCATGTGTATAAATTTATTTATTGAAATAATAAAAATCTGGATTTTTAATAATTTTTTGATATATTCCGGTCGACAAAAACGAAAGAAACTAACGAAAAATAAGTTAAAACACCAAGAGAGCATCCCTCAAAGAGGTAACATTAACCGCTGTTCGATTTGCAAGAAACCGAAAAATTCCGAAAACGAACACCAAAAACGCATTTTTACACCAAGAGAGCATCCAATCGAGGAGGTAACATCGAACTGGTAGTGTTTCCGCTAGTCTCCACAGTTGTCATAGTGGCGCTAAAAGCATTTTTAATTAGCAGCTTCCACTATTCTCCACCATAGTGCAGGTGGCGCTAAAACTAATTAGCGCCATTATAGCATCGCGGAGGCTAGCGGAAGCTTTTCAGTACCAGCTAGATGTTACCTCCTCGATTGGATGCTCTCTTGGTGTAAAAATGCGTTTTTGGTGTTCGTTTTCGGAATTTTTCGGTTGCTTGCAAATCGAACAGCGGTTAATGTTACCTCTTTGAGGGATGCTCTCTTGGTGTTTTAACTTATTTTTCGTTAGTTTCTTTCGTTTTTGTCGACCGGAATATATCAAAAAATTATAAAAAATCCAGATTTTTATTATTTCAATAAATAAATTTTCACACATACAACCATTTTATTATTGAAAATTATGATTTTACATGAGTTTTACATCCACATCCGGACCTAAATCAATCTGCACTCGCTTTATATATGTCGGCGGTGGCGGAACCGGATTAAATATCAGCTTACGGTGCTCATTCGGGGGCGGAATTTTCTTCGCTTCCGGCGTTAAGGAAAACTGTAGGAAAAATCGTTTTGTGTTTTTCTTTCAGTGGCACGGACCAGTTGCGATCTTTTGTTCGTAAGCGGAAATAAACCGATGCCGCGGTACCGATCTTAACACACTTTTTCGGATCGATTCGTTTCTTTCTCAGTTATATCAACGACGGTGCTTCCTTTGTTTCTTTCACGGCACGATGAGCCAGATTGACCTGATGCTTTTCACCTCGCGGGTGGGACAGATGATGCCCTCGTTGGATCTTAGTAGATATCCTTGTTCAGATCGATCCTTTCCGGCGCTAGCTGGTGCAATTGTTCACGCCGGTACCACTTGCTCTCGCCTGCACCGTCGGTTTTTTGTCACTGGCATGGTTTTGGTAATCCATGCTGCTGCAATATGAAAGAGACGTTGGTTTTACTCTGGGAACAGGTAGTTTTCACTTAATAACTTACCAAACGTTGTAATTATCGAAAAAACAGTAGAAATGCTTCGCCAACAACCATCCACCGCGTCCCTTGGAGAAAATGGCTTGACATTGATGACAGCACTGACAGTTCGTGCTGTCGCCGATGCTAGCGCCATGCGAATCATGGTGGAAATTGGCGGAAGCTCGTATTCTCTGAAAATCACAAATTATTAATTAAATTGTTTGTAATTAGCTATATAATCCATTAAAATAACGAGGAAAATAAACTTATAAATCGATTAAAATATGAAATTACCTTGTTTGATTGGTGGTCGATCTTCTCGATGGTGGTTCGTAAACGAACATAAAGCGATGCCGCGGTACAATACCGTCCGTAATTTCCGGATAGTCGCCTTGGAAGACAAGGCCTGTTGGCCATTCTCCCGATCGTGCTGCTTCGTCACCTGATAACCGGGGCGATCGATCTTGGTGAACTTTTTCGGCTCGATGCGTGGTTTTTCCGGTCGTACAACTCACGGTGCTTCCTTCGCTTGTTTCGCGGCACGTTGTGCCAAATTGGCTTGATGATTTTTGCCATAACTGTGGGTCAGATGCTGCAGCGTTTTATCCTTGTTTAGATCAATCTTTTCCAGCGCTGGCTGGTGCAATCGTTCACGCCGGTACCACTTGCTCACGCCTGCGCCGTCGGTGTTGCCACCGACATGGTTTGGGTAATCCATGCTGCTGCAATATGAAAGAGACGTTGGTTTTACTCTGGGAACAGGAAGTTTACAGTAAATAACTTACCAAACGTTGTAGTTATCGGAAAAACAGTAGAAATATTACGCTAACAACCATCCAGCGCGTCCCTTGGAGAAAAATGGCTTGACATTGATGACAGCACTGACAGTTCGTGCTGTCGCCGATGCTAGCGCCATGCGTTTCATGGTGGAAATTGGCGGAAGCTCGTCTTCTCTGAAAATCACAAATTATTAATTAAATTGTTTGTAATTAGCTATATAATCCATTAAAATAACGAGGAAAATAAACTTATAAATCGATTAAAATATGAAATTACCTTGTTTGATTGGTGGTCGATCTTCTCGATGGTGGTACGTAAACGAACATAAAGCGATGCCGCGGTACAATACCGTCCGTAAATTCCGGATAGTCGCTTTGGAAGACAAGGACTGTTGGCCATTCTCCGGATCGTGCTGCTACGTCACCTGATAACCGGGGCGATCGATCTTGGTGAACTTTTTCGGCTCGATGCGTGGTTTTTCCGGTCGTACAACTCACGGTGCTTCCTTCGCTTGTTTCGCGGCACGATGTGCCAAATTGGCTTGATGATTTTTGCCATAACTGTAGGTCAGATGCTGCATCGTTTTATCCTGGTTCAGATC
The DNA here is from genome assembly GCF_943734845.2 of Anopheles funestus. Taxonomy (NCBI): domain Eukaryota; kingdom Metazoa; phylum Arthropoda; class Insecta; order Diptera; family Culicidae; genus Anopheles; species Anopheles funestus. The sequence goes on along the minus strand of NC_064599.1, from coordinate 79,381,929 downwards.
GATCTTTTCCAGCGCTTGCTGGCACAATTGTTCACGCCGGTACCACTTGCTCTCGCCTGCACCGCCGGTTTTTGTCACTGGCATGGTTTTGTTAATCCATGCTGCTGCAATATGAAAGAGACGTTGGTTTTACTATGGGAACAGGTAGTTTTCACTTAATAACTTACCAAACGTTGTAGTTATCGGAAAAACAGTAGAAATATTACGCTAACAACCATCCAGCGCGTCCCTTGGAGAAAAATGGCTTGACATTGATGACAGCACTGACAGTTCGTGCTGTCGCCGATGCTAGCGCCAAGCATATCATGGTGGAAATTGGCGGAAGCTCGTGTTCTCTGAAATTTTTCAAAATTTTAGAATTTTTAGATTTTTTGTTATTTTTCACTCTTTTTTTTATTTCAAGCATTATTAGAGTGAAAAGAAACTCATTGCAACCCATTGGCATTAAAATAAAACAATTTAATTTTTTTTGCAAAATTTCCCAAAAAATCGTAAGGGGTAAGCCTTATAAAATTTTCGAGTGAAAAAATTTTTTGAATTTTTTTTCTGATTTTTTATTCTTTTTTTAATTTAAAGCACTATTTAAGTGAAAAGAAACTTATTGCAACAAATTCCCATCAAAATATATCACATTTAAAATTTTTGCTACATTGCTCAAAAATGAGGAAAATTTTACATTTTCTCAAACAGGGTAAGGAACTTGGTTCCTCGACTAACTTCTGGCACAGACATCTGAGGGCATGGCTGTCCAAGAAGAAAATGTAGCCATTGGTGCCATCTATCGACCACTGGTTAAAGTGTGGCGATCCGTTGGATACCGACCGAGTTATAGGCAAAAGTTGGTGCAAAAATGAGGAAAATTTTACATTTTCTCAAACAGGGAATGGAACTTGGTTCTTCGAATAACTTCTGGCACAGACATCTGAGGGCATGGCTGTCCAAGAAGAAAATGTAGCCATTGGTGCCATCTATCGACCACAGGTTAAAGATTGACGATATGTTAAATACCGACCGAGTTATAGGCAAAATTTGGTGCAAAAATGAGGAAAATTTTCATTTTTTCGTTGAATTTTTTGATTTTTTTTAATTATTTTTCACTCTTTTTTTATTTCAAGCATTATTAGAGTGAAAAGAAACTCATTGCAACTCATTGGCATTAAAATAAAACAATTTAATTTTTTTTGCAAAATTTCCCAAAAAAATCGTAAGGGGTAAGCCTTATAAAATTTTCGAGTGAAAAATTTTTTTGAAATTTTTTTCTGATTTTTTATTCTTTTTTTAATTTAAAGCACTATTTAAGTGAAAAGAAACTTATTGCAACAAATTCCCATCAAAATATATCACATTTAAAATTTTTGCTACATTGCTCTATAATGAGGAAAATTTTACATTTTCTCAAACAGGGTAAGGAACTTGGTTCCTCGACTAACTTCTGGCACAGACATCTGAGGGCATGGCTGTCCAAGAAGAAAATGTAGCCATTGGTGCCATCTATCGACCACTGGTTAAAGATTGGCGATCCGTTGGATACCGACCGAGTTATAGGCAAAAGTTGGTGCAAAAATGAGGAAAATTTTACATTTTCTCAAACAGGGTATGGAACTTGGTTCTTCGAATAACTTCTGGCACAGACATCTGAGGGCATGGCTGTCCAAGAAGAAAATGTAGCCATTGGTGCCATCTATCGACCACAGGTTAAAGATTGGCGATACGTTAAATACCGACCGAGTTATAGGCAAAATTTGGTGCAAAAATGAGGAAAATTTTCATTTTTTCATTGAATTTTTTGATTTTTTTTAATTATTTTTCACTCTTTTTTTATTTCAAGCATTATTAGAGTGAAAAGAAACTCATTGCAACTCATTGGCATTAAAATAAAACAATTTAATTTTTTTTGCAAAATTTCCCAAAAAAATCGTAAGGGGTAAGCCTTATAAAATTTTCGAGTGAAAAATTTTTTTGAAATTTTTTTCTGATTTTTTATTCTTTTTTTAATTTAAAGCACTATTTAAGTGAAAAGAAACTTATTGCAACAAATTCCCATCAAAATATATCACATTTAAAATTTTTGCTACATTGCTCTATAATGAGGAAAATTTTACATTTTCTCAAACAGGGTAAGGAACTTGGTTCCTCGACTAACTTCTGGCACAGACATCTGAGGGCATGGCTGTCCAAGAAGAAAATGTAGCCATTGGTGCCATCTATCGACCACTGGTTAAAGTGTGGCGATCCGTTGGATACCGACCGAGTTATAGGCAAAAGTTGGTGCAGAAATGAGGAAAATTTTACATTTTCTCAAACAGGGTATGGAACTTGGTTCTTCGAATAACTTCTGGCACAGACATCTGAGGGCATGGCTGTCCAAGAAGAAAATGTAGCCATTGGTGCCATCTATCGACCACAGGTTAAAGATTGGCGATTCGTTGGATACCGACCGAGTTATAGGCAAAAGTTGGTGCAAAAATGAGGAAAATTTTACATTTTCTCAAACAGGGTATGGAACTTGGTGCTTCGAATAACTTCTGGCACAGACATCTGAGGGCATGGCTGTCCAAGAAGAAAATGTAGCCATTGGTGCCATCTATCGACCACAGGTTAAAGATTGGCGATTCGTTGGATACCGACCGAGTTATAGGCAAAAGTTGGTGCAAAAATGAGGAAAATTTTACATTTTCTCAAACAGGGTATGGAACTTGGTGCTTCGAATAACTTCTGGCACAGACATCTGAGGGCATGGCTGTCCAAGAAGAAAATGTAGCCATTGGTGCCATCTATCGACCACAGGTTAAAGATTGGCGATTCGTTGGATACCGACCGAGTTATAGGCAAAAGTTGGTGCAAAAATGAGGAAAATTTTACATTTTCTCAAACAGGGTATGGAACTTGGTGCTTCGAATAACTTCTGGCACAGACATCTGAGGGCATGGCTGTCCAAGAAGAAAATGTAGCCATTGGTGCCATCTATCGACAACAGGTTAAAGATTGGCGATTCGTTGGATACCGACCGAGTTATAGACAAAAGTTGGTGCAAAAATGAGGAAAATTTTCATTTTTTCGTTGAATTTTTTGATTTTTTTAATTATTTTTCACTCTTTTTTTATTTCAAGCATTATTAGAGTGAAAAGAAACTCATTGCAACTCATTGGCATTAAAATAAAACAATTTAATTTTTTTTGCAAAATTTCCCAAAAAAATCGTAAGGGGTAAGCCTTATGAAATTTTCGAGTAAAAAATTTTTTTGAAATTTTTTTCTGATTTTTTATTCTTTTTTTAATTTAAAGCACTATTTAAGTGAAAAGAAACTTATTGCAACAAATTCCCATCAAAATATATCACATTTAAAATTTTTGCTACATTGCTCAAAAATGAGGAAAATTTTACATTTTCTCAAACAGGGTAAGGAACTTGGTTCCTCGACTAACTTCTGGCACAGACATCTGAGGGCATGGCTGTCCAAGAAGAAAATGTAGCCATTGGTGCCATCTATCGACCACAGGTTAAAGTGTGGCGATCCGTTGGATACCGACCGAGTTATAGGCAAAAGTTGGTGCAAAAATGAGGAAAATTTTACATTTTCTCAAACAGGGTATGGAACTTGGTTCTTCGAATAACTTCTGGCACAGACATCTGAGGGCATGGCTGTCCAAGAAGAAAATGTAGCCATTGGTGCCATCTATCGACCACAGGTTAAAGATTGGCGATTCGTTGGATACCGACCGAGTTATAGACAAAAGTTGGTGCAAAAATGAGGAAAATTTTCATTTTTTCGTTGAATTTTTTGATTTTTTTAATTATTTTTCACTTTTTTTTTATTTCAAGCATTATTAGAGTGAAAAGAAACTCATTGCAACTCATTGGCATTAAAATAAAACAATTTAATTTTTTTTGCAAAATTTCCCAAAAAAATCGTAAGGGGTAAGCCTTATGAAATTTTCGAGTGAAAAATTTTTTTGAAATTTTTTTCTGATTTTTTAATCTTTTTTTAATTTAAAGCACTGTTTACGTGAAATAAAACTTTTGGCAACAAATTCCCATCAAAATATATCACATTTAAAATTTTTGCTACATTGCTCAAAAATGAGGAAAATTTTACATTTTCTCAAACAGGGTAAGGAACTTGGTTCCTCGACTAACTTCTGGCACAGACATCTGAGGGCATGGCTGTCCAAGAAGAAAATGTAGCCATTGGTGCCATCTATCGACCACAGGTTAAAGATTGGCGATTCGTTGGATACCGACCGAGTTATAGGCAAAAGTTGGTGCAAAAATGAGGAAAATTTTACATTTTCTCAAACAGGGTATGGAACTTGGTTCTTCGAATAACTTCTGGCACAGACATCTGAGGGCATGGCTGTCCAAAAAGAAAATGTAGCCATTGGTGCCATCTATCGACCACAGGTTAAAGATTGGCGATACGTTAAATACCGACCGAGTTATAGGCAAAATTTGGTGCAAAAATGAGGAAAATTTTCATTTTTTCGTTGAATTTTTTGATTTTTTTAATTATTTTTAACTTTTTTTTTATTTCAAGCATTATTAGAGTGAAAAGAAACTCATTGCAACTCATTGGCATTAAAATAAAACAATTTAATTTTTTTTGCAAAATTTCCCAAAAAAATCGTAAGGGGTAAGCCTTATGAAATTTTCGAGTGAAAAATTTTTTTGAAATTTTTTTCTGATTTTTTAATCTTTTTTTAATTTAAAGCACTGTTTACGTGAAATAAAACTTTTGGCAACAAATTCCCATCAAAATATATCACATTTAAAATTTTTGCTACATTGCTCAAAAATGAGGAAAATTTTACATTTTCTCAAACAGGGTAAGGAACTTGGTTCCTCGACTAACTTCTGGCACAGACATCTGAGGGCATGGCTGTCCAAGAAGAAAATGTAGCCATTGGTGCCATCTATCGACCACTGGTTAAAGTGTGGCGATTCGTTGGATACCGACCGAGTTATAGGCAAAAGTTGGTGCAAAAATGAGGAAAATTTTACATTTTCTCAAACAGGGTATGGAACTTGGTTCTTCGAATAACTTCTGGCACAGACATCTGAGGGCATGGCTGTCCAAGAAGAAAATGTAGCCATTGGTGCCATCTATCGACCACAGGTTAAAGATTGGCGATTCGTTGGATACCGACCGAGTTATAGACAAAAGTTGGTGCAAAAATGAGGAAAATTTTCATTTTTTCGTTGAATTTTTTGATTTTTTTAAATATTTTTCACTCTTTTTTTATTTCAAGCATTATTAGAGTGAAAAGAAACTCATTGCAACTCATTGGCATTAAAATAAAACAATTTAATTTTTTTTGCAAAATTTCCCAAAAAAATCGTAAGGGGTAAGCCTTATGAAATTTTCGAGTAAAAAATTTTTTTGAAATTTTTTTCTGATTTTTTATTCTTTTTTTAATTTAAAGCACTATTTAAGTGAAAAGAAACTTATTGCAACAAATTCCCATCAAAATATATCACATTTAAAATTTTTGCTACATTGCTCAAAAATGAGGAAAATTTTACATTTTCTCAAACAGGGTAAGGAACTTGGTTCCTCGACTAACTTCTGGCACAGACATCTGAGGGCATGGCTGTCCAAGAAGAAAATGTAGCCATTGGTGCCATCTATCGACCACAGGTTAAAGATTGGCGATCCGTTGGATACCGACCGAGTTATAGGCAAAAGTTGGTGCAAAAATGAGGAAAATTTTACATTTTCTCAAACAGGGTATGGAACTTGGTGCTTCGAATAACTTCTGGCACAGACATCTGAGGGCATGGCTGTCCAAGAAGAAAATGTAGCCATTGGTGCCATCTATCGACCACAGGTTAAAGATTGGCGATTCGTTGGATACCGACCGAGTTATAGACAAAAGTTGGTGCAAAAATGAGGAAAATTTTCTTTTTTTCGTTGAATTTTTTGATTTTTTTAAATATTTTTCACTCTTTTTTTATTTCAAGCGTTATTAGAGTGAAAAGAAACTCATTGCAACTCATTGGCATTAAAATAAAACAATTTAATTTTTTTTGCAAAATTTCCTAAAAAAATCGTAAGGGGTATGCCTTATGAAATTTTCGAGTGAAAAATTTTTTTGAAATTTTTTTCTGATTTTTTATTCTTTTTTTAATTTAAAGCACTATTTACGTGAAAAGAAACTTATTGCAACAAATTCCCATCAAAATATATCACATTTAAAATTTTTGCTACATTGCTCAAACATGAGGAAAATTTTACATTTTCTCAAACAGGGTAAGGAACTTGGTTCTTCGAATAACTTCTGGCACAGACATCTGAGGGCATGGCTGTCCAAGAAGAAAATGTAGCCATTGGTGCCATCTATCGACCACAGGTTAAAGATTGGCGATTCGTTGGATACCGACCGAGTTATAGACAAAAGTTGGTGCAAAAATGAGGAAAATTTTCATTTTTTCGTTGAATTTTTTGATTTTTTTAATTATTTTTCACTTTTTTTTTATTTCAAGCATTATTAGAGTGAAAAGAAACTCATTGCAACCCATTGGCATTAAAATAAAACAATTTAATTTTTTTTGCAAAATTTCCCAAAAAACTCGTAAGGGGTATGCCTTATGAGATTTTCGAGTGAAAAATTTTTTTGAAATTTTTTTCTGATTTTTTATTCTTTTTTTAATTTAAAGCACTATTTACGTGAAAAGAAACTTATTGCAACAAATTCCCATCAAAATATATCACATTTAAAATTTTTGCTACATTGCTCAAACATGAGGAAAATTTTACATTTTCTCAAACAGGGTAAGGAACTTGGTTCCTCGACTAACTTCTGGCACAGACATCTGAGGGCATGGCTGTCCAAGAAGAAAATGTAGCCATTGGTGCCATCTATCGACCACTGGTTAAAGTGTGGCGATCCGTTGGATACCGACCGAGTTATAGGCAAAAGTTGGTGCAAAAATGAGGAAAATTTTACATTTTCTCAAACAGGGTATGGAACTTGGTTCTTCGAATAACTTCTGGCACAGACATCTGAGGGCATGGCTGTCCAAGAAGAAAATGTAGCCATTGGTGCCATCTATCGACCACAGGTTAAAGATTGGCGATTCGTTGGATACCGACCGAGTTATAGACAAAAGTTGGTGCAAAAATGAGGAAAATTTTCAGTTTTTCGTTGAATTTTTTGATTTTTTTTATTATTTTTCACTCTTTTTTTATTTCAAGCATTATTAGAGTGAAAAGAAACTCATTGCAACTCATTGGCATTAAAATAAAACAATTTATTTTTTTTTGCAAAATTTCCCAAAAAAAATCGTAAGGGGTAAGCCTTATGAAATTTTCGAGTAAAAAATTTTTTTGAAATTTTTTTCTGATTTTTTATTCTTTTTTTAATTTAAAGCACTATTTAAGTGAAAAGAAACTTATTGCAACAAATTCCCATCAAAATATATCACATTTAAAATTTTTGCTACATTGCTCAAAAATGAGGAAAATTTTACATTTTCTCAAACAGGGTAAGGAACTTGGTTCCTCGACTAACTTCTGGCACAGACATCTGAGGGCATGGCTGTCCAAGAAGAAAATGTAGCCATTGGTGCCATCTATCGACCACAGGTTAAAGATTGGCGATTCGTTGGATACCGACCGAGTTATAGGCAAAAGTTGGTGCAAAAATGAGGAAAATTTTACATTTTCTCAAACAGGGTATGGAACTTGCTTCCTCGAATAACTTCTGGCACAGACATCTGAGGGCATGGCTGTCCAAGAAGAAAATGTAGCCATTGGTGCCATCTATCGACCACAGGTTAAAGATTGGCGATTCGTTGGATACCGACCGAGTTATAGACAAAAGTTGGTGCAAAAATGAGGAAAATTTTCATTTTTTCGTTGAATTTTTTGATTTTTTTAAATATTTTTCACTCTTTTTTTATTTCAAGCGTTATTAGAGTGAAAAGAAACTCATTGCAACTCATTGGCATTAAAATAAAACAATTTAATTTTTTTTGCAAAATTTCCCAAAAAAAATCGTAAGGGGTAAGCCTTATGAAATTTTCGAGTAAAAAATTTTTTTGAAATTTTTTTCTGATTTTTTATTCTTTTTTTAATTTAAAGCACTATTTAAGTGAAAAAAACTTATTGCAACAAATTCCCATCAAAATATATCACCACAGGTTAAAGATTGGCGATTCGTTGGATACCGACCGAGTTATAGGCAAAAGTTGGTGCAAAAATGAGGAAAATTTTACATTTTCTCAAACAGGGTATGGAACTTGGTGCTTCGAATAACTTCTGGCACAGACATCTGAGGGCATGGCTGTCCAAGAAGAAAATGTAGCCATTGGTGCCATCTATCGACCACAGGTTAAAGATTGGCGATTCGTTGGATACCGACCGAGTTATAGGCAAAAGTTGGTGCAAAAATGAGGAAAATTTTACATTTTCTCAAACAGGGTATGGAACTTGGTTCTTCGAATAACTTCTGGCACAGACATCTGAGGGCATGGCTGTCCAAGAAGAAAATGTAGCCATTGGTGCCATCTATCGACCACAGGTTAAAGATTGGCGATACGTTAAATACCGACCGAGTTATAGGCAAAATTTGGTGCAAAAATGAGGAAAATTTTCATTTTTTCGTTGAATTTTTTGATTTTTTTAATTATTTTTCACTCTTTTTTTATTTCAAGCATTATTAGAGTGAAAAGAAACTCATTGCAACTCATTGGCATTAAAATAAAACAATTTAATTTTTTTTGCAAAATTTCCCAAAAAAATCGTAAGGGGTAAGCCTTATGAAATTTTCGAGTGAAAAATTTTTTTGAAATTTTTTTCTGATTTTTTATTCTTTTTTTAATTTAAAGCACTGTTTACGTGAAATAAAACTTTTGGCAACAAATTCCCATCAAAATATATCACATTTAAAATTTTTGCTACATTGCTCAAAAATGAGGAAAATTTTACATTTTCTCAAACAGGGTAAGGAACTTGGTTCCTCGACTAACTTCTGGCACAGACATCTGAGGGCATGGCTGTCCAAGAAGAAAATGTAGCCATTGGTGCTATCTATCGACCACAGGTTAAAGTGTGGCGATCCGTTGGATACCGACCGAGTTATAGGCAAAAGTTGGTGCAAAAATGAGGAAAATTTTACATTTTCTCAAACAGGGTATGGAACTTGGTTCTTCGAATAACTTCTGGCACAGACATCTGAGGGCATGGCTGTCCAAGAAGAAAATGTAGCCATTGGTGCCATCTATCGACCACAGGTTAAAGATTGGCGATTCGTTGGATACCGACCGAGTTATAGACAAAAGTTGGTGCAAAAATGAGGAAAATTTTCATTTTTTCGTTGAATTTTTTGATTTTTTTAATTATTTTTCACTTTTTTTTTATTTCAAGCATTATTAGAGTGAAAAGAAACTCATTGCAACTCATTGGCATTAAAATAAAACAATTTAATTTTTTTTGCAAAATTTCCCAAAAAAATCGTAAGGGGTAAGCCTTATGAAATTTTCGAGTGAAAAATTTTTTTGAAATTTTTTTCTGATTTTTTAATCTTTTTTTAATTTAAAGCACTGTTTACGTGAAATAAAACTTTTGGCAACAAATTCCCATCAAAATATATCACATTTAAAATTTTTGCTACATTGCTCAAAAATGAGGAAAATTTTACATTTTCTCAAACAGGGTAAGGAACTTGGTTCCTCGACTAACTTCTGGCACAGACATCTGAGGGCATGGCTGTCCAAGAAGAAAATGTAGCCATTGGTGCCATCTATCGACCACAGGTTAAAGTGTGGCGATCCGTTGGATACCGACCGAGTTATAGGCAAAAGTTGGTGCAAAAATGAGGAAAATTTTACATTTTCTCAAACAGGGTATGGAACTTGGTTCTTCGAATAACTTCTGGCACAGACATCTGAGGGCATGGCTGTCCAAGAAGAAAATGTAGCCATTGGTGCCATCTATCGACCACAGGTTAAAGATTGGCGATTCGTTGGATACCGACCGAGTTATAGACAAAAGTTGGTGCAAAAATGAGGAAAATTTTCATTTTTTCGTTGAATTTTTTGATTTTTTTAATTATTTTTCACTCTTTTTTTATTTCAAGCATTATTAGAGTGAAAAGAAACTCATTGCAACTCATTGGCATTAAAATAAAACAATTTAATTTTTTTTGCAAAATTTCCCAAAAAAATCGTAAGGGGTAAGCCTTATGAAATTTTCGAGTGAAAAATTTTTTTGAAATTTTTTTTCTGATTTTTTATTCTTTTTTTAATTTAAAGCACTATTTACGTGAAAAGAAACTTATTGCAACAAATTCCCATCAAAATATATCACATTTAAAATTTTTGCTACATTGCTCAAACATGAGGAAAATTTTACATTTTCTCAAACAGGGTAAGGAACTTGGTTCTTCGAATAACTTCTGGCACAGACATCTGAGGGCATGGCTGTCCAAGAAGAAAATGTAGCCATTGGTGCCATCTATCGACCACTGGTTAAAGTGTGGCGATCCGTTGGATACCGACCGAGTTATAGGCAAAAGTTGGTGCAAAAATGAGGAAAATTTTACATTTTCTCAAACAGGGTATGGAACTTGGTTCTTCGAATAACTTCTGGCACAGACATCTGAGGGCATGGCTGTCCAAGAAGAAAATGTAGCCATTGGTGCCATCTATCGACCACAAGTTAAAGATTGGCGATACGTTAAATACCGACCGAGTTATAGGCAAAATTTGGTGCAAAAATGAGGAAAATTTTCATTTTTTCGTTGAATTTTTTGATTTTTTTTATTATTTTTCACTCTTTTTTTTATTTCAAGCATTATTAGAGTGAAAAGAAACTCATTGCAACTCATTGGCATTAAAATAAAACAATTTAATTTTTTTTGCAAAATTTCCCAAAAAAATCGTAAGGGGTAAGCCTTATGAAATTTTCGAGTAAAAAATTTTTTGAAATTTTTTTCTGATTTTTTATTCTTTTTTTAATTTAAAGCACTATTTAAGTGAAAAGAAACTTATTGCAACAAATTCCCATCAAAATATATCACATTTAAAATTTTTGCTACATTGCTCAAACATGAGGAAAATTTTACATTTTCTCAAACAGGGTAAGGAACTTGGTACTTCGAATAACTTCTGGCACAGACATCTGAGGGCATGGCTGTCCAAGAAGAAAATGTAGCCATTGGTGCCATCTATCGACCACAAGTTAAAGATTGGCGATCCGTTGAATATAGATCGAGTTATAGGCAAAGTTGTACGTTCACTAACGAAAAAAAACGAAATCATTGCATAGGTTCTACTTCCTTTGCAACATTGCCAACGATGCAATGTAACAACGTGACAACGTACAAAGCTGTATCACAACAATTCACTTAGTGGAGGGGATAAACCCTTTGCCATAAAGCTTCCTATTCACGAGGATTTGAATTGCATTTCCCTAGGACACATTTTATAGCATCCGCGTTCACTAGCCGGTTTTGATTTTTCCCCAAAATGAACGTTGAGTGGCCGTGTTTTGGGTGGCCGGCTGGTCTCTCACGCCCGTGCGGATTCTGTGTGCCGTTGCTACTCTCCGGAGAGCACCGTTAGCAAAATATTACCAACACGGTTCCGAAACCCGAGACGGAAATCTCCGAAATGCGTAACCGAACCCGTACCGAACCCGTACCGAAAATGTCGGTCCCCTTTATAGCTACCGACCGGAGCTCAACAAACAACGGGAACAAGGGGTTCGGATGGTGAAAGAAAAAAAGCATAGCATCCGCACTCGAACCGCTGGCGGAGAGGATTTAGTACGGTCGTGACGTTCGCTCGTGACGCGCTGTGTGCGAGTGCGTGAAAAAGGGAAAATCCGCGCGTGATTGCTTAGTGGCGGTTCATGCGTGTGTGTGTGTGCGTATTCGATGGGAAAAGGGCCGTGTGCGGAAAGGCAATGTGAAAAGGATGCCTTGCGAGGTAGTAATTAATAGGTGAATTTTGTTACTGGTGAATCGTACGTCGACAAAATGGAATCAGGACATTTAGGAACCTGTGACACGGTTGTTTTGAATTAAATCATATGCAGACAGACAGTTAGCAGCACACCCATCCATCCCCATGTGACACGTGTACTGCCAGTTCCGTGCGTTTTGATTTACGGAAAAGTCAGACAACCCTTCGGGGACACCCTCCTATCCGGTTTCGAGAGAAAGGATCAGAGCGAGTGTCCGTGGTGAGCGAAAGAGAAGAAAAGTGCCAGGGAACAGGGAGAGACGGAAAGGCAACAACAACAACAGAAAAAAAAACGATTCGCAGCAGGAACCGTGAGCGCGGGAAGAAAATCAATAAATTTCACTCAAGGTTATTCACACTGGTTGGGTTCGGGTGACTCGACGGCTACTGTGGCAGTAATTCCGTGGCACAACAAACACACGCTGGAAGGAAATAGGTGCTTGGCTAAAAAGATGTAAACGGGTGCAGCAGAACGTCATCGTGTACCGTAAAAGGACGTTCAGCTTTTTTTGCTGGCAACAATAGAAATATCCCGAGGCTGACTGGTTTATCCAGCACGGGAAACGAACGGACAATCCGGAATAAATTGAGCGTTCCCCCCGTCGTTCGGTTGCTCGCTTTTTGGATTGTCCTTTAAAGAAGTGCTTGTGGTGTCTCTGTGTGTTTGTTGGTGAGCCAGAGCTGTGCATGTGTCTGCAATTCAAAGCAGGATTTATAAAGTAAACAGAGGCAACATCTTAAGGACCAAAAGCCAATAGGAACGAAAGTCGACCAAAAAAGAAAGGAAAATCCTCGAAAATCGTGACATCCGGAGGGAACCGCAGAACCAGATTTTAGACCTAGTGTTGTTGTTGCGGAAAATAACGAAAAAGACAAACCAAATGGTCAAACCTTACTGTGGCCTTGGTTTTCGCTACGAGCACGGTGACGACTCGGTACAAAACCAAGTCATGAAAAATGTAAATTTCATTCCGAACCATCCATGAAACGGACCACTTTCCGGTGCGACTAGAGGACACAAGAAGCCGACATTGTGAGACACAAAAGTGTCCTGTTTGTGAGTCTATTTGTGTGTATCTGTCTCTCTCTCTCTGTGTGTGTGTACAAGTTTGTGTCCTGGAAAAAAAACGTAGCAAGCACCAGGCCATGAATCGGCGCGGCTCATTTGTTCGGCAATGGTTGCCACCGATGGTGCAAGTAAGTTTTTGGCCCAATTTTTCGACTTCTCTTCCGACATTCCGGACGTGACGCCATGAGAAAGTGTTTGGATTTCTTTTGCTTTGGCGTTGAGGGGAAAAAAAAAGATTGTTGACAGCGGCAACTGTCGGGTTTGATTTCTGTGGCAAAACTCAAATACCGGCCGAGGATAGAGTAAAAACACAAAACATTTAAATCTATGGACTTTCTACCCCATCTTCAGGACCGGGTGTCGCCGTCTATCGTTACTTGGGAGTTGTTGTTTTTTTGTTATGAGACGATGGTTTTGGTGTGGTTTTAAACGTGCTCCAGACACTTTTCTAATGAAGCATAATAAAGAATTGGACAGTTAGAAACACAGAGCCTGTCACTTTAAATGGGCCAGAATGTCGAGTTGGGAATTGGTACCAAAGACGGGGTTGAATAGATGTCCTAATTTCGAAAATCATAAGAAGATAGAATCATGTTTTTAAGCATGTGGTTTACAAAAAAAAACGACCAGAGTTAGATATTATTCAGAACAATTAATAGCTTACTGGAACTCGATTACTATTGTTGGTATTGAAGGGAATTCCTAACCAGATTTGTAGAATAAACCTCACTAAAAACCTCAGATTTGAAGTTCTCAGTAATGAAAGAAAATTTCTCGCAGTTAATACTTCCTAAGAGGTCTACAAACAGCAAATTAATTAAAATATTCCTCAACTTATGTAAAAATGTGGGAAATTCCAGTAGTAACATGGCATCGGCAAAACTTGGATCATTTTTTCCTAAAATATTCAGACGTCATTAAACAAGTCACGATGGGAGGCACAGAATGTTCACCCATGCAAAGCCCAAGGTGTGACCTTTCTGCATGGTACAATATTGTCATCATGAAACCTTGTTCGTCCTTCTCTTCTTTGCTATCTTTTTACAACTTTGGAGAAAAATCCAGGTCGACAGCCTGATGACGCCTACCGGAAAATGGTAAAATACCTAGGTTGGTCCTCTTCTTGGGGGTCCTACCCTCTCGGGCCGTTTACCATTGCTTCGGATCGGATCCTCGTTATCTTCGTTATCTTTACACCCGGGTGTGCGTATGTCTGTAGCAAACAAAAAAAACTCCACCTAGAATACTTGAGGCCACCCAGTCGAGAAGCTGGAGAGGCCTCCGGGTTTTTTACGGTTCGTTATGTAACACGAGCCAAACCTACCGGCACAATCAAGACAAGCCATTTCCCAACCATCATACCTGGTGCACCAGTACGAGTGCTGTGTCGGAAAATCGATAATCGATGAGCGGTGGTGTAAGCAGGAAGCACCTTTTTACAGACCCGGGGCCTTTCTCTGATCGATGTCATCAGCGCAACGTATCGAGAGTGGCACACACACACACACACAGTGTGTCGATGGAAGTGAAATTTTCCAGCCGACAAAACTTGGTCCTGTGTTTGACTTGGGCTGTTAGCCCCCCGAGGAAGAGCATTCACGGCCGACGTCACACTCCGTAACGAGGGAATCATTATTGAGGTCAGTACCGGTGTGAAACCTTTTGCGAAGTTGTTGTACGTGTGTTCTGTATGTGTGTGTGTGATTCTTTCGCTATTTCGCGGCCCGGCAACAACGAAACACCCCTTTCCGTTTCGTCGATTGTCCTGGCCTGGCCGGGACCGTATTGGTTTCAATTATTCAACAGTCCATCAAAAACCTTGATTAAACTTTTGCGGGCTGCTCTTTCGACAAGGCACGGGAATGCCTGAAAAGTGCCTGAATGTCCGGACCCCAAAAACTTCATGACCGAAGAAAAGCATTAAAAGCACGGGAACACACGGTTTAGGTGGGGTTTGTATTGTCTTCCAGGTCTTTTTTTTTAATGCCCTCGCCGGACATACCACAATGTACTGTCCTTTTGAATGTATGTCCACGCCACGTTACCAACTCGTCTCCCGCCAACGCTTAGAGGTTTGTGCCGTATGTTTGTGGTGTTCTAAATTTCCGACGATTTAAAATTCATGAAAACAATGAACTATTCATTTCAAGGGTTGGACCACTCGCAGGATTTTACCCGCTTGGGGTTCCGGTTCACATTTCCAGTCACCCGGCTGGGACGTTTTACGGCGCTTTCGGTGCGCGAGACGAGGGAAGTGAAATTGATTTTGTCCCGGGTTGGCGAAGGAAAAGGTCAACCAGGGATGTAACGAACTCCGGTATCGGACCATGAGAACACGAATCGGGAGGTTCCGGTACTGTCATGGGGTAATAATTTTGAAACCTTGGAAATCTCCCCTTTCGGCCAGAAGTTGATGATTGCGTCATCTGGTGGCAAACGCTAATGAATTGTGTGCGGATACCGGTTGTGCTATTGGGATGTTCCCGGGGAACGCGCTCTTTTCGTGACATTTTCCCAAACCAACCGCGTGTGCGTTCTTGGTGATCCATTACGGTGAACTTTAGCGAAAGTCCCTGACACAGCGCCACATTCCCATCACACAGTTCTCCACATTGAAAAAGGATCTTTGCCGAGGTTTGTATGTTTGGCGCGGGTAAACTTCTAACGTTTGTCATTGTTTGTCTTTCGGATCCTTCCGGACGAACGGATGGCCGACCGAACGTTCGTTTTGTTTGCTCTATTTCTGCTTATATTTCACTGCACAACCAGAAAACAAAAACAGGCAAAATCCAAACTCACTCCCACCCCGAAAGAAAAAAGCACAACCAGCTTGGGTCGTTCGTGAAATGGTGGACGCATTTCATGGATGGCAAATCGATGTAAAATCAGTAGCCGAAACGATGCTTTTTTGCTGCTCCGGTTCGGTTTGGGTAGAAAGCAATAAAAAAGGGGGGGGAAACAGGCGACGGGGGCAAAAAAAAAAAAACTTTGGCCGTCATCTGTGTTTGCGAACGATTTACAAGCGGTGCGTCTTGTAAGCGATCAATCGAATTGAATTTGATGGCAAACATATTCCCTGGTTTTGTTGCTACTACGTGACGGCTTCGGAGAATGGTTCGAGACTCTTTAATAAAGAGGTTAAAGCATGTTTTTGTCACACTTTTATGAAATGGTATGTTTGGAATGTTTTGGATTGGACAAGATTGTAACCTTTTTGGAATTTTCATCGAAAGCTCACTAATTCATTTTAAACGCCTAAATGTATGCAAATTGTTTTACTATTGATCTCTTATCCTGTAAGCGACACAAGGATTCAATGTGGTAAGAAGAGAATCCATTTTACCATAACAAAGCATAATTTAAGTATTAATTCTTTTCCTTTCCTTTTCCTGGAAAGGAAAGTCCAAGATTGCCTCCCGCACTCGATGTAATGTTTAATGACCTTGTCTGCATTGATACTCAAGAAGAAGATGGAGAGCTGGTCTTTAATGTTAGGGATGAGTTTGACTTTGTTGTGATAGGTCTGTATTTGTCATTGTTTAAGTCTCGGCTAGCTATGACTCAGTAGCTCTGCCCAAAAAACATTGAATGGTTATATGAAGTTTTAAGTTAAATTAATAAATTAAAACCCTTACTCACTTTATATTGAAACAATACTGCAATGAAATACAACTTACCTCAACAAAAGCACGCAGGGAAAATAGCAAAAGCATCACTATAACGCTAAAACATACAATCGCTCTGCAATCCATTAAAGTGCTTCAAGCCGCAATCGATACCTGCAGCGCATCGGGAATTATTGCACATTGCTGTAACGATGCCGGTAGTGTGTTTGATTTTAATTTTCATGTGCAGCATAATGCGCATTAAAATGATAATCACTGTATAAGGCAAAACACACAAGCATAGCACATACCGTGTATGACCCGGTGACATCGCTGCTACCTCGATCCCGGTTTCGGGCTTTAACGCATTCGAGCGCCCAGTTTCCCTGATTTCCATCGTGCAAAAGTTCAATCCATTACGTGACTTCATCTGCAATTCAGGTCATGCGATTTATTGAGTGATTCGGGCGGGAAGGAACAAGGGAAAGGGTCGGACCTTGTGGTCCGGGTGTCCAATCTTGTACGCCCGATCAATAATGTAGATGCCCATGTGAGTTACCGTGGCTGATGGCTGTTGACTTGTGCCATCTTGACGTGACGTATTGCGGAAATCGGGCGTAAAGTAGCTGATGGGTCTGAAATCCTTTAATTGATGTTAATCGTTTGACGGTCGATGGTGAAGTGGCGAATGGGGGTTTTAGAGTAGAACGTGTCTCTGTTTCCTTTCCCGGTAACTGGAAGGCTGGAAAACCGATCGAAACATTAGCAAATCAATCAACACTCACATCATTACGGGAGTGATTATGAGGTTGCGAGAAGTTGTACACGCACCCAGACAAAACCCCCGGGGCGGAAAGGCTCGTCCCGCAGTAAGGATGTGCACGTGAAGCAACATAATTAGGTGGCCGCTGGCGGGTGCGCCCAAGGAAGGGACACCAACGGGAAAGGCATCAGAAACCGGAAAACGGGTACAACAAGTCATCGTATTATCATAAATAAATTAATTAAATCGTCTTCCCCGTGCCGGAACATGGTGTCGTCCACGTTTCGCCAACTGTCCAACTGTCGCGAGCCCGGTCGGCAATCCGTGTTTTTGCGAATAACCTCACAGTGACCCGTCACAGCTGCACATAATGGTCCTGGCTGTGGAGCGATAGCGAACGGACATCGAACACGTACTCACCGAACACATGACAGTATCGGTCGGAAGCGATATGTGTTCGGATGTATGGTGACGTTCCGGCTCCGGAGTAACGTTTCTTCCCGGGTTCTCCAAACCGCCCGGACTCTGGAAGTGTATTTTAAATTAATTATTTTGACAGAACACGCGTCAGATTGTCGTTTATTGTGATTCTTTTTTATGTAGTTCTTTTTTTTTGCAATAATATTTATGTCCTCGTTTCGGTTGGTGCGCTGATGCGCGATTGGAGCGTATCCTGCACGCGGCAACATACACCGCCCAACCTTCGCCGCTTTTTAGCCCTCTACATGTTGTACACAATCTGGAGGACAAGTGGTCATGTCGTGTCGTTGAATGAACCCCAACGCTCCGGGAAATGGATTTCGTTGGTAGGTAGAAAGGGAGCGGGTTGTGGTTCACGTGCCCCGAAACCGAAACAAACCAACGAGACTAACGTGTGCAACATCGATGACCTACATCCTACGGCCCAGCTGCTTGCCAGCTAGCTTGCAAATTGAAAATAAGAACATTAAAGCAATGTTTACCTGACAACATGCAGCACCATGGTTGGGCTGTTGGGCTGCAGCTGATGATGAGCATGATGCAGTGATTCTCTGTGATGTCGTCAAGCACTTTGCTTTGATGGTTTCGTCTATATATGTATGTACACGAGCCCGTGCTTACTCCCCGATCGGAGATAAGATGCGGTACGGTACGGGTTTTTGCTAGTTTGTTAGAAATTGCATGGAAATGAGCGACCACTTTGGTAACTTTATGCCTTTACACAGGATGCACTGCTCCCGGAAGGGTTTCGGGAAGAATGCTCCAGAGCGTGTTTGAAAGTAAAGGTTGTGCACCATTTTAAGAGACTATGTTTTTGAGGTTATGTTCTTATCGAGCGTAAGTAATCTGTAGCATGTTTTGCGAGGTAATTTAAATGTTGATGTTTTTTTTAACAATATTATAGTACAGCTAGTAGAATAATATTGCAAGTCTCCTGAAGAGTTTTCTCAACGAAATCCTTCTTCATCCAGCTAATACTAATCGGCAAGTCTTGGTGCATAATTTATTCGCTGCAGTAGCAAACTCCCGAGTAAAAGGTAGTTTTGCAAAAGCACTCCAGCAATTGCAGCAATAGACAAAGATGCTATACATTTCTACGTGCTGCTACATCTCTTTGGAAATGTTTTAATTTATGTTTTCGAGAGATTTAAATTAGAATATTATCGTCAGTGCACGCGCGCTCCAGTACACAAGACTTCCAAGCGAACTATCGCAATGGATGGATCAACGCCACTGTTGTCTATTCGCAACTTTGCACCATCAACACGTCATCATGAACGCGTTTTGTCTGATGCGTTCAACTGTGCACTGCTCCATGCTCGCACGGTGTATTTTGTTTGATAATTTATGCTAAATCTGCGCTTGAATATTCTGCTTCCAATGCTCCCCTAGCAAGTAGCAGCAGCCAGTAGCAGCAACACTCCAGATGAATGATGCCGTATTACGTGTGTTGGCTGTGTGCTATAATCATGCTGCACTTAGATACAGCGGTCGATAGTTGTTTTTTTTTGTTTGTTACCTCCTTCTCCAGTTTTCCAGGAGAACCACGTGCGGCACGTCTCGTCAAACAAGGTCCCTTATCAAGCGATTGGTTCCTGCGCTACTGATCGAACAGTCTTACGGAGGGAGTAGAAAGCAATCCATAATTTTACCGGCTTAGTGTGGGTATTAAGGAATTTTATTTAATTACAAGCCACGCCACGTGGCCAGAATCAGCGGATCAATGCAGGGGTATAGTATTACTACAGCGTTTGATAGTCGCGACCCGGGCCACTGGTACAGTCGGTTCGATTGGAGGGTTGTTTCTGTCAAATCGAGTGTCGGTGAATGTGAAAGGAACTCAACCCCCTTATTCGGTAGGCAAGGCACGTCTCTACGGTACGAGGCAAACGTTAGGCGAACTTGATCCGTACATAGAACGTACTGGACAGATGTCTAATTAGACATCTTGAGCGTTTGGCAAACATGACGAACTTGCCGTCATTTAATGACGTGGGCAAGTCGCTGCTATTCCGGAAATGATTAAACATTCCTTAAAGGTGTATGTTTTACGTGGTCGGAAAAGCAATCAGGTGGGTACGATTTGTAGTAGATCGATTACATCTATTGATTGGGGTATGATTTTCATAAAACGAATACTAAACCAAAACCGAAAAGACTGCTCGGCGTACCTTTTTTGTGCAGTAATGAAGATGGAAACTCTGTTGGAGAAACATTTGTGTGCTCCGTAAGTGGTCGGAAAAGTTTCCAAATTACTTCCTGTTTCTGGAGCATTTTGTTTGAATAGCTTTCCTCCTGTGAGCGATAAAAAAACAACAAACAAAATGGGTCACTTTGGTTTGTTTTTAGAACTGTCAAAACTTTTGCTCGTTCGCTTCAAACATACAAATACGCAAATCCCATAAGATTTTGGCACCCCGTGTGTCCACTGTAAAAGTACCAAATACATACCAAATTGCATCATTTAAAGGGCAATGGCTTTAGAAAAGTGGGGACGTTTGTGTTTTAACAACCCTGTTACCTCTCCCTGAAAAGGTTAATCACCTGGGATTACATTTTATTTCTGTTGACATTCGGTAAACTGGCACCGTAGAATGGAGACAGTCCGTTTCCGGGTCAGTGGAGAATATATCGAGCCGGGATTCCTCCGTTCCCGTAATGGAGTAATGCCCCGGGAGTACAACGTATCGGGTTGATTTGTTTTTTCCCCGTTTCCGTACCGGAAGAACCCGAAGGGCTAACAAATAATAACGAATCGGAAGAATCGAGACGAAAAATACATAAAGTATATCGGTGTGTTTTAAAATCGTTGCCAATGGGTTTTTTTTCTTGGCGCTAGTTACGTGTGTGTGTGTTTGTCCTATTTTTTTTTGGTTTGGGAAAAAGGGATAAAGTGCCGGTAGAGTTCAATGATTGGATGGATCAACCCCAAAAACCGGAATATCCGCAGTCAATCATGCCGTTTCCGGTGCCGGAGCAAAAATACTTATCGATTTACTTTATCGATACACGTCGGACAGGTTCGTTGACCCATTTTTCCCCCACATCCACCCATTACACTGCCTCGTGTGTTTGCTTGTGGTCACATCCGTTTTGAAACGTCGGAAAATTAATCAAAGAATGGAACTCATCACCGGTAATGACGTGTGTGCTTTTACGAACTTGATCCCACAATTGATTTTTTCACTTTTCGGGAGTTTCTTTTTTTCTCAGGATGTCGATTTAAAGGTTTTTGGGCGCGAAAAACTCCCCGCCGAAACGATTGAGAGCAACCCCCCGGGTGTCTAAGAACTTGACTTGTAGTAAAACACCGAACAAGAAAGAAACACAACAAGGGCTGGGATAAGCAAGTGGATAACATTTGATTTTATCACTAACCTGAGGGTAATTTTGAAGAGCAATAATTCGAACGATTATTGCTGTTAGGATTATTGTTGAACCTAAACGTCGTTGGGTTGGAAGCGAACCATTGGTATATGTGTTCTGGTGGCGTTGTGTATGAGGGAACATTCGAATCGATAAAAAATATCTTCTCCAATGCTTGGAAAACCGATACGAATGCCTTCGGGGTATACGAGGCTACTTGACTAGGACGAACCGATACACCAAGAGAACAGTGGTGGGAGGCGAGTCCTGACTGGGTGACAGGAAGGGTACGAACACGAGACAAATGGCTCTCAATCTAATAAAGCGGCTCCGGAATGACCAGAATGTACGATGTCCCGTTTGACTGGAGAGCTGATACTGGTACCGTGTTTGGGTTTTTGGAAAATGGAAGGAAATATTTTGTCCGAAAAAAAGGGGCGGAAAATCAATTCCGAGCGAAGGTGCGCCTGCGGGTGTTCGTTCGTTGCGGGTGTGGGCAGCTAGTGGTGAGCAAAATTTAAGAATCGACTTCCAAGGAATGTTTGTGATGAAATTGGATTGAATGAAATTTCGAAGCGCTTTAAAGAAATGGGAAACATCGTGCCATTTAATATGGTGGAAAAAGGTGGCATTGAAATATTGAAGAAGTTATCTGAAGGAATTCGCCATTATTTATTGATCTGTAGACTAAGATATTCAGGATATATTTAGAGATAAGAGCAAGAATTCTATATTATTGATTAATCACACGACTAAAATATTTAGTACTGGCTGGTATGTGTTTAATGTGCGTCTTAAACGCAGCGCCATAACACAGTAATCCTTTTAAGACAGCTGATTAAAGCCTTCTTCCGCCAAAAAAACTACGTCTGAATTTTGATTCCTGCATATCTTCCAGGGTAGAATAGGCTCCATGCTTACTACTGATGCTGAATTACCAACCGAATCCGAACTCAATCCATGATAATCCAACCCTGATTATCAAATCTCGCCATAAACAATGCTCCCAAAACGATTCCGATTCCGGGCCGGGTAATGAAGCTATTCAAACAAAAGACTCCACACCTCAGACAGTGGAGAAGACATTGCGAAAACAACTAAAATCGACCTAATTTCGGTGTCGGAACTCACATCTTTAGCGAAGCTTCGTCCGAAGGTGTGGTTGGAACGGGAAATTCCAAAGTTTTTTCTTCTTTTCTTTGCCCAGGTTTGTGGTGGTCTTTTGAGGAAATGGGTGCTCTCTCTACCCAACAGACAGACCGAAAGGCCACAAAAACATTCACCTGTTTGTGCATTTAAACGCACCTCTCTCTCATCCTCTACGACCGGTTTAGCAAAACTCGGACTGGGAAATGGTCTCATTTATCCGCTTTAGTACGAAATTAAGAGCATCACATTCCGAGGCCGAAACAGCAAGCCTCCTCCAGTGGTAGATAGCAAAGGAAGGCCTTGAACCTTGGTAAGTTTTTCGTTCGATACGAACGTTTGCAAACTGCGCCAAAGAAAACCCAAAGCCCGTTCGAAAGGAAACGATAAAAAAGTGAAGCAAAAACATATCTCTCCTCACCGAGACGCCTTTTGACCGAGGCGACGGGATAAACTCATTTGAACAAATAGAAATTAATTAAAAGCTATTTTTCTCACTTTTGCCACCCGGTACCGATCACGATCCGTACAACCTTCCGAATGCTTGCTGCCGGGTATTTCGAGCTGCGAGATCTCGCCTCCGACTGTTAGCTTTCTGGTGTTTTCTCGTACACACTTTTCTTCAACCCGTGCGGTGCATCTTCGGCTTTACGTCCGAGGGGCAAGAAAATCTCGCACTCGAGCAAAGCTTCTGACCACGACCGAAAACCCTCTCTCGTTGCACGTTCAGCTAGAGCAGCGGATTAGGTTCGTTTCATGTGCAGATAAGCGAAAACCTCGGGGGTTGACGGGACACACGGTTTCGGTCAATGGGGGGAAGGGTTTGTTGCTGGTAAGCGCTTGAGCGGACATTTAATTCAACTGCAGACATTGCGGACATTTTGCTGCGATGTTTGCTTGCGCCAAGAAAATGGTCCTCTCTTCTCTATCGGACGCTTTCAGGTCAAGTAGGTAGTAGGATGTATTGCTTTGTCGCAGTATAGAGGGCGCTTCTTGTCGGTCAGTGTGCCTTACCAAAGGAAGTACCTGCCGTACGTGTACTTCGAACTAGAGTGAAAGAAAAGTGGCAGTCAATTTATCGATAAAATAGGCCATCCTTTTATTTAAAAAAAAGGGGTTTTGCTCTTCGTACCTTGGTGTCCTTGGTTTTGCATGCGAAATGAGCGGTATCCGGCCATTTTTCCGATTCCGAAATTTTCCGATTACCCTTGAGCAATGGGGGGGACGCTCTTCACCCTAAAAACCCATCACCAATACAAACCACCACCGTACACAAGAGCCCCGATTCGGGCTATTGATTTCTAGAACCATAAACTTAACTAGCTTCCTGTGTCCTTTCCTGTGTTGCCGTTGGTGTGCCGCCAGTTTTCAAGTTTAGTAATATTTTATAAATCGATTTATTGTCCAACGATGTTGTTGTACCGGGACGGGTGGTTGGGTGGGTGTGTGTGTGTTCCACTTCACAACCACCCACCCCTTTTCTTTCGTTCGGTTTTGAGAGGTTTCCCTCTCGGTTGGGCTTCCCTAACGAGTGCGATCGACATCATCGTTCACCAAAAAAAAGGGGTATAATTCTGTTCCCCCGTTTTCATTTCCTCCCGGGTACGCTTAGATACGGCCGTAGTCACCACCACCATCCACCGGCTAGTTTTATGGGTTTTCTTTTGCTTCTCTTGCACGTTTTTCACCTCCACTTCCCTCCACACTTTCTCTCTCTCCGATCACAATCCAACAAAAGGGGCACTCAGGGCTATTCAAATTCGTTCGGAAAAGCAGTTGGAAACTCATTTAAATTCCGATACGATAAATTTTGGCGCAAAAGCTTTGCTGGTTGGTTCTCTGGAGGGTTTCCACCCGCCACCCACCCACCAAAAAAAGCGAATCACATTTTACAGCAGAAAAGGGAACATAACATTGAGGTCTGTGTTTTTATCGGGATTCCGCTTCTATTTGCTACCTTTACCTCACTCCATTGCAATTGCAGATTTCCACCGTAAGCGCGCATAATCGGGAAAACTAGTAAGCGTACCATGTACTGGGCGCCTCCATCCGTTAAGGTGTATTGTGGCCCGTCGTTTGTATGTATGTGCAATTTACGGTACGATGAACCGTAAAAGGGTAGTTTTTGGGGGGAGGGAGAGAGGGAAAGGGGGCCAAATTTTCAATCGCACGTGTGCACGTGTATGTGTGAGTGGACGCATTTGAACGTGTTGTTAAAAACTGTACCGTGTTCGTTTGTAGTTCCGACTGATTTCGGAAACGAACCACCTTTACAGGTACGAGATGCGGCACGAGTGTGAGGAGTACTTGAGGAGATGGTGAAAAAAAATCTCACAAATACACACACACACACAACATACGGTAAAGTATTTACTCTAAACTCTTCCAAACGTTCCACCAGGAATAAGAGGTTTAAACATTCTGACCCGTTGGAAGCAAAAAAAAAAGGCCAAAAACATGGACTGTGTGCACACGATGCACATGGCTTTTGGGAATCGAAAGGTACCAGTACACTGTACGCTGTATGAGTTTTTTCGCTTGTTCAGCATACTGGAAGTGAACGACCGACGAAAAAAAAGTACACCAAAAACACGTTTCTTATTTGCTGATGGTTGTGTTTTTCTTCAAGTTTTGTTTTTGCTCCACATTTTGGCGGGCCGTAATTTTTCATGGCTATTTCGAGGTGAACACATTTCGCGCGCGCGTTTACTTTTTCCCCCCTTTTTGGCCAGCAAAAAAAAGAAAAGCAACGAAAACGTACACATTTACCCACCAATATTTTTCCACATTTAGATCAATAAATTGTTCTCTTGGCGCGCAGTGTGTGTGTGAGTGTGAAACTCATTCCAAATAGAATGAAGGAACGTTTCTGTGGCCGCTGGTAAGGGAGGAAAGGTTAAACATTTTAATGATGCACCTGAGAAACTCGAAACTCGACCACCGAAAACCCGAAAAACCATCCGCGCGTAATGGTAAGTTACGTTCCGTGTTTCAAATTTATTTCCAAACGGGTTCGAGGGGTCGGTGTGGGGGAATGGTTTTTCCCTCCCCGGTGGGACGTAGAAAAAGGGGTTCGTTTGGTGAAGTTTATTTTTATTTTATCGTATGTTGAGTGAATTCTTTTTTTATTTGACCTAATAAATAACGCAAATGGAGGGATGAGATGATCAGTATCATTGTCAGGGAATGGTATGATAATATCGATTTGTTACAAAAGGATAATAAAAGGCAGTTGTTTGGTGATATTTTAGGCAGCAAACCTAAAATTATTTATCTTCCATCCTCACTGTTAATTTTTATAAATTTATCTACTTGTTTTTTTTCTCACCAACTGAAAGTGTGTCAATTATTCACATACACATTCATCGTACCGTAATGGAAAAGGGTGCCAGTTTCATCCAGTACACACTCGTACTTGATTTAATTAAAAACTCTCAACTTCTACGACAACTCGCAGAGCTTTACACGCAAAACTTTTGCCTTCTGTTGCTTGTGCATACGCCGAAAACTCCACATTATCGACTTGAAGCACCAAATGGTATAAAATCGATCGGGGAAACTCGCTTGTGGTGCGATTTTTTTAATTCTAATTTAAAGCCACAACATCTGCAAGGCTTTAATCGATCAATAGCAGAAAAGTAACAGCAACCCATTTTGGTTAAACTTTTCTCATAGTTAAACATTGGAATCACGCTTAAATCATCGCAACACAAAAAGCTCCGGGTTTCCTAACTTCATACCGGTACGAAACAATCGGTTCACAAATCTGTAAGCAATCATGTTACAATTTAATTAACATATTCGCCAAAAGTCATAATCCTGCCTTTGTCGTTGGGTTACTATTTAGCAAAAAGGCTTCTTTCCATCCAGTGATTTGGGTTTTTGGCGAAAGCTCCCTCCTTACGTTTCATTTTCTCGAAGCATCTTATGCCGCATGTGTAAATAAACTTTTCCAACTCGAGTGCGGCGTGCGAGAAAAGTGTGTGTTGAAAATGTTTCTCTTGTAACGCGCAACAGCCGGCATTCGAGTGGTGTGGTTTTGAAAAAATAGAGCAGAAAAAAAACCAGAGACCCTGAGCCAGGGTTGTTGTTGGGATATTAGCTGTTTCTAAGTAGCTTTTCACGAAGGAGAAGTGAGAAAAGCAACCAAGAAAAAAAAACACCTCCCACAACACGTCTTGTTTGGTGTGTGCTTCTCGCTTCAAGGATTCAACAAGACTAGACGCAATAACAAAAACACATCTTTTCACTTTCGGGGCCTGCGAATGGTGGCTTGCTTTTGATGGCGGGGAAACGGAACTTAACGAATTTTCAACGAGCTGCTAAAAATATGTCTAAAAGTGAGTGAGTGAAATTGATTTACAATGAGAAGATGGAAGCCCCCCGGAAGGTCGGGAGTTGTTGCTTGCTCAAGGATCAAGTGTACTTTTAAGATTTCATCCAAAACTTCGCAAAGACGAGCAAGATCGGTGCCGCGCGGGAGGAGAGATATTTTCTCGCGAAAGATCCTTAAAATATGCAAACAAAACGATACATGGGCAAAGATTTGGATTTTTCATTGTAAAAGAGAGCTTTTTTGTGTGTTGAGGTGTTGAAGCGTTTGGTTCATTTGCTGTGACTGTTGGTGAATTTTTTGGAGCGAATGCCCTTGTGCATGTTAGTATGTATTGTGTAGAATACATCACTGACCGATAAGAGTAGGAGGACTATAAAAAACACACACACAAAATGGTGAAGCACCATCACACTGTTGTTTTGTGTTTGATAAATGGACGCGCTTCAGTCCGCGTAAGCCAAATCGCTGGGGCCACCCTTATGGTGGGAGCTTTGCGGTCCACCGAAGCTTCACCGAGGGGCGCATTATGATGAAGATGATGATGATGCTCGTTGTATCGCTGTATAGAATGGTGCCTTACGGGCAAAACGTTCCTCCACAAGTGTCAGCAATTTCGATGAGGTGAATAAACGTGGTCGTACTTGTCGTACGTTCGGTTGCGATTCATTCGAACGCCAGATGGCAAAAGATGTGGCCGACTTGGAAATAATGCGTTTTGCACGATTTTCATCAAACGACATTATGAATAACAATGGACGTAGACAATACTTTGGAATATTTCCGTGTTTTTTTTTTTCTTCTTGGAGAGCCTATTGCGGCTGTGGGGTGGGCTTAGACGTGTCGGTTGTTGGAAGAAGTTGCTGTGTTTGCTCATTGAATCCGTAAGTGACATACTTTCGATTTTTCTCTCCTCATCCGGAAAGAGCCAGAGCCTTGGAAGGCGGTATCACCCACGCAAGAACTAAAACCCCAAAGGCGAAGAATTTTGGGAAGGTGGAGAGGGAAAAAGATGACACATGTTTACGCATGACTAGAATTCACACTCTCGCTGCAGGGGCTGGAAAACACATGATGAAACATATTGGAGGCCGTTTTTTTCGGGGGGGGGGGGGGGGGGGGGGGGAGGAGATCGGGCTGTAGCCTCTATTTCGTTGGGGCATTGTATTACTGGTCCCCAAACCAGCTTCGGGAATGTTTCTTTTCGAAGAACTCAATCACATTCCGAACCGGCACAACACATTCCGACAACACATTTCTTATTATCCGAGTGGGATGTTATCGTTTATTGTGTGATATAATGAAATGTTTCAACTTTTATCTTTTATTTTGAATACATTTTCCTACAACTTAACAAGTCACCCGAGAGTGAGGACCAATACCTCATGCTTGTTGTGGATTTTCCGGTTTTCTTTCTTTGAGTCTTGTTTTAACATCAAGTCCCATTTTTTTTTGTTCGTCCCGTCAAGTGATTCATGAAGTAACAAGACGAGAGCAGTAAGCAGGTAACCTCTTCAACGACTCTCTAGAGCCCATAACCTGTGTACTTCAGGACGGTTTTGTCAGCTTTCATGCAGATTGTGAAGCTTTTTTTTTGGTCGGTGCTGGGGTGGTGATGGTGGTTACGCCTTGCTGCTGCGGTTATCCATCTCATCGACTCTCAATGAAGAGTATGCCGCATTGGAGCTGCTACTGTACCGCAATTCTTTCAGCTACTGTGCCTGTAAGCACCACTTGTATGTTGACAAGTTATGCTCTGCTGTTTTTTTTGTTGAGATCATCCCTGCAGGAAGTTGTAAGACCTTTTGAGCAAAACTGCGACAGGATGGTAGGACCGGACCACTCGTGCGGACATTATTTGAATTTGTAAAGCGCACCACCAATGTTGGAAGATTTTCTTTATCACCCGAGTGTGTCCAGGGAACGAGGAGGGGGGGTAGGGGGGGGGGGGGAAGCTGCTTTGTTTTCATGTGCGTGAGAATAGCGAGTAGGCAAAGAAACTCGAAGGAGTGTGAAGGAAGAAACCGAAGGGAGAACGGGGAGGGACGGAAACACTTTTTGACTCGTAATTGTCGAAAAATTGTGCGCACACAACCTTTACACACACGCACACACTTCACATTATATGTGTGTGTGTGAGTGTAGGATCTGTCTTTGACGCGGAACTGATGAAAAGGTTTCTTAGAAAATGGAAAACCATAATTTCTTTGTTCTCAGTGAAAAGCTTTTCTTTCTGCACTGATTTCCGCTGGTTGTGTGGGTAGGGAGAAATAAAGTTTTACTTTTTTGCTGTTGAATGGGATGTAATTTACTTCATTTTTTTGATACCAGTATTTTCGTAAAGGAATCCAAACAATGCCACAAATATTTCTGTTAGGCATTACAAATAATGTTTTTTTGTTGTAGTTTTCCTGTTATTAAAAATTATTTTTAACATCAGTTAACTGTAACAAAATTAAGCGGAAAATGTCAATATGTTTGACGTAACCGTGCAAATAGACCTGGAGCGACATTTCTCGCGCGACATTTCTCGTCAATATTCGATGAAATGCGATGAAAAGTCCATATATAAAAAACAGCATCGAAACGTCATTTCCATAGAAACACATAGAAATATTCCAACGAAGTAGGCACAGAAATGTCTCGCCGAGCGATTTGCTTTGTTTGCAGAATTGAGCTACTTTTGAGAAATGTCGCGCGAGAAATGTCTCTCTACGTCTATTTCCACGGTAAAACGAAAAGCTTGATTTGCTAAGGATTTGCTCTGTTAAGAGATATTTTTCGTTTTCGCAGTTGTTTGTTTAGTGATTGGGCTGGGGATGAGGAATGAGTGAGAGGATTCGAATGCGGGAGTTCGTTGATCTCGAATAAATGGTGATTTGAATCAAGCGCAACCTCTTAACAAAGGATTTTTCTGGTCAACAAAATGCGAATAAACAAGGGAGTCTTATCGCGAAATCGATCAGAGGTTTTTATGAAAATATTATTTTATCAACAAATTATTTTCAAATCTTAAATTTCAGCTTTTTGCCTCTGAAAAACAATCATTAAACAACACCATCCTTGCACTCTCCAATAGAGCAAGAAAAACCGCACTTCCCTAACCTCAGAAGAAAAAAACGTCTTGACCTATTCCTCATTTGTCAAATGGTATCGCTTCGCGTGGCACACTTCTCTACCGTAGCGCAGTGTTTTATTGTGGAAAATAAATTAATTTCTTAATTTCCCACCACCGAACTGGCCACCGCTTTGTTGCGAAGCGTACAAAACACCAGTCACAAGTGATACGGTACTTCACACTGCTGCTCTTATCACGGGGCGACAGTTAATTTTATGTGTCAGCGTGTCCGTCTTATCGGACCGCCCCGTGCAACGGGCCCCCGGTTGCTTCCAATAAAGAAAGTGTTCTGTTCTAAAAGCTGCTGCGAGCGGCCCCTGCAAAGAAAGTATGCAACGAGACAAGGTCGCAAAGGTTTCGCTCCAGAGCACATAGCACAAACCGTGGTGCATCACTGCACATTCTTTGCCCCCTTTGCTGCAGCTGGCGAGTGGCAAGTGTGTGGCATACTCGCGGTTTTACGATTGTAACTCGCGCACAACTATCGTCTGTACCATCATCGTCATCAGACACACGCATTCTGTTCCGTTTCGAGTGTGTGTGTGTGCGAGTGTCTATGTAGCCACATTAAATTAAGACTAATTTATAACAAGTGACACTTTCCAACGATGCTCCACATAGACTCTCCCTTCGTCCAACCCGTACACCGAACATAGTTGCAATAGACGAAATGGAACCTCAGTCCCCCAAAGACCTCCCCTGTACCATTCTGTATCATAATTAATGATGTAGATAAAATGGTGCTAGCCGCGAGCGATGCAATGCAGTATGTTACCATGGTGCATCCTGGTTGTGCTTGTGGCGGCTAGTGCGGTGGTTTGTGTTGTGTATAAAAACTGATCACACTTCTTGCATTCCGTTTCAGATGGTGATGTCTTGCGGTTGACTTCAGGTAGCAGCAGTGTGAAGGATCTGCCGGGTGCGTGAATGAGCTCAGAACTCAACTCCAGAACTAGCGAAGAAGGTAACTGTGTGGAACTTTCATTTCGGGCACGGTTGGTGGAAAGTGTGTGTGCGGAGAAGTGCCCGTGTGTTTTTGTATGTGTGTTGTGAACAGGCGAAGAGTCCCATCCAGAAATCGGGTGCATCCAGTGCAACAAGATGGGTAGGTGCGTGAACGGTGGCAGCAGGATGTGGGCCTCCGTAGGGCTGCTGCTGGTGACGGTGTGCGGTTTTTGTGCGAGTTCCGGTGGCTCTACGCCCCAGTGGGAACATCTGGTGGACTTTGATCCCAACTATCGGCTGCTATGGAGTGTCGGTAGTCAGGAGGTGACGTTCGAGATTCAGGCCCGAACACTCGGCTATGTTGGTGTTGGGTTCTCCCGCGATGGGACGCTGGTCGGTGCGGATATCGCCATCGGTTGGATCGACCAGGGACATGTCTATCTTCAGGTAAGTTACCAAACTCTTAGAGAGTATCAGTAATCTGATACTCAGTAACCTTCAAAAATGCTTCTTCCAAAAAACTTACCCGAACAAAACGATGAACAAATCATCATTCATTGGAAACTTGTACTCATTGTGCAAGCATCAACAAAAAAAAGCGTCAATAAACCGACAAACTCCAACTTCAATCGACTGCAAATATCGCCACGCCTTGGGGCCACCAACACACCTCCCGATGAGTGGGCAAAACTTATCCACAGCACACTCTCGTGCGAAAGGTAGATTTTACACATCATAACCTCGAGCGGAAAAGTTTTGCATTTACAATTGAAATTGAGCATGAATCTGGGTGGGTGAGTGTAACAAACAAACCGAGGAAAAAAAACGCGTTCCTCCAGAACGTTCCCCGTTACTCGCCGAACTCCCGTGTCAGATTACGTCATTGCCGTAAAGCAAACGGTACCGCACTCGGTGACTTCCTGCGGTGCAGCCATAACGCAAATGCTGCGTGAAACGGTTTTTTTAGAAATGGGAACGAAAATCTGGCCTGTACCATGACCTCCAATTAATTCTTGCCTCTGAAACATTTGAACAGCAGCACTACGGTTTGCGGTATAATGGCGTTTTTGGGAAGGTCGAAAGTGAACGTAGGACGAAGGACACAGGACGCCCAAAATACAACGAAAAACAACGACCAGAAGAAAAAAAAAATCCCCAGTGCTCTAGTCGGGAATGCGAATAATAAATGCTTGCTGGTGCCTCGGGCGGGCAGGAGACCGTTCGCACTGTTTGTTCGGTGTGTCGGCTAGAATAAAGCGAGATTGATTTTTCCTTCGCTCACTGTACACACACGGTGTGCTGGGCATGAAATACAATTCAGTATTGTCAGTCGTACCGTTTGCTGTTTGGGTTTTTTTTTCATATTCGTATTGTGCAGTGCAAGTTAAAGCGTACTTTAAGCCAAGCAAGTCCATGTGGTTTGATATGGAAAGGGAAAATGCGTATCAACAATTAAAACTTTCGATTATTGAGGTTTCATGTTAAATGTCATTTGGAATATCTTCTAGCTACTTCAACCAAGAACTGGCTTTTTTAACATGAAAATATAAACATGTCTTTGTTGATTTTCAAGGTAAACATCGTTTAAATGTACAAATGTGTGATACTACAAAACACATGTTTTTATTAGCAGCAGAGAAGAGATAATGCAGCTAACACTTGTCAATGTCCATAACAATTCGTCAATGTTTGAATGGCGCTTATTTACAAAAAAAAAATATTGCAAGTTAAACCAACCATAACAAAGACCATTTTTTTTAACAGATCTTGTTTACTTTTCGTTGAGAAAAAAATTATCCAAACAAAGATCTCACGTAGAAAATATTTTTAGAATACATCTATATTACGTCAAGCCCTGGTGCGGTGAATGATAAAAGAGAAGATGACGAAATTGAGCACAGAAAAATAATGTTTGAGTCAGGCTGTCTTCGTTACTTATTTTTCATTTTCAAAATATCTTATTTAGCACATACGGAATAGTGACGTCGAAATAAAAATGTGTGGATTAGAATTGAAAACTCTTTTCTATCCAAACATTACTCTTCATCTTCTACCCTTTTGAATGGCAAATTTTAGAATCTTAGCATTTCATCCGCTGTGAAGTTACGTCAGAATTGAATTGCAAATTATTTTTATTTTGATTGAAAGCACTTCAACATGTTTGTTTAAATGTACTCCATGCCCAAGGTGCCACAAACTCAACTTCGCCCAGAGAAATCGGGCGCTTAGTATCCCCAAACCCTTATTCATCTTATGTCTCGTAACTGTCTGCTCTGCAACATATTTCTCCAACCATCTTTCTAAAAATTTATCACAATCCAGTAAAATTACGAAACGGATAGCAGGCAGACAGTACGGAAAGGGTCACAAATATTTCCACCAGCTTGATGAAACAAAAACGGTTTTGTTGCCTCGTGCACTAATTTCGATTCTGGCTCTGGAAGTGAAATTTTCAGGCCAACGGGTTTTGCTGCTCCCAGGAAGAAAACTTCCCAGTCCTACCGAAAAACCTCCGAAGTAATCCGTTGATCGGATCATTTAAGGGGGTTGTACCGACTCGGGCAAAACTGTGCAGCCGTCCGGTTCGCAGCACATATGTATCGCGCGTAATCTGATTATGATTTCAGCTACCCGCCCACTTACAAGCGCGCAAGTTTGGAGCAGGGTCTCCCGTTTTGGAATCCTGTCAGAATCGGTGAGCAGTACCGTATCCTTCGTCTTTCTACTCTTCACCAGTTCCGGGTCCAGTTTTTGATGCGGATGCATGTACAACGGCAAAGTTGCCCAACCTGCCCGGGCGGAAGGTTTTCCCCATTGCGCTTGGCTAGTAATCCAACGTCTGGGTTTTCTTCATCATCCGGCCTCCGGTCGACAGGCGAGCCGAGTGAAAACCTCTCCGTTTTTCCTCGGGTCGAACGAGGGAAAGAAGTTTCCCGTGAACGTTTGGTGCGAGCGTTTCGCCGACAGGTTTTTGTGGGAAAAACCTTCGCTCGGAGAACGTTGTTGCGTGGTAGTTTTTTGGCAAATGGGGCAAAACACTAAGCGGTATACATACGTGCAAATGATTGTTGTTATGATTGTATCATAAATATTACACAAATAAACAAATTAATTCCTCCCTACATCAAAATGCTAGAGCGATTGCCTGGAGGCAAACGTCATCCTTTCGTATTGCTGCTCCGACAGTGCTCTTCGGCTTTTTTGGGAATGAAAAGTTTTGCTCTGACTTTTTCCTGGAAATGGAGATGAAACTGTCAGACGTAAGCGTATATGTGCTGAGGATGTGCCCAGCCCAGCTATCGGTCGTAGTCCCGTAAAAGGGTGAAGTTTTCCTGGTCGAAATTTTCCCCGGCTTGAAGGCTTGCCCCACCCCCAGCACGCACACGGTTTGTTGTAGATGATGAATGAATTTTTGATTTCCCTGAATTTGATCTCCGTACTCGTGCTGGTTGGGATTTTGGGCGATGAGATGTAAAACAATTTATCCATTCAGTGTAAATCGGTTTTCTCGTGCCAACAGGGCAAATTCGAAGAACGTTTAAAAGAGCGTTTTGCGAACGAACGCCAAATGGTTACCATCTTCCATTCATCGATGCTACAAATGTGCGGCAATGTAAACAAATCGCATGCTACCTTTGGATTAGTCACTTGATCGTTGGTGTATTAATTAGTTCCTACCACTCGCACGCAGAAAAACAAAGAACAAACCGGTAAGAGAATTAATTGCAACCACTCGAATTTCCATTTCCTGCACCCGGAACCCGGATCGGTTTGCTTTGACGCGATTTGTCAAGTGCTGCGTATCAAAACAACATTATCACCGTACCAAGGGTGGCCCGGCCGTTCGATCATCGGTATCGTTAAGGACGATAGTTTATTTTCCTTCCACCACCACCATTTACGGCCGACCGAAATCGATGAAACCGGGAAGAGGTTGACCATAAATCACTTTGTGGGGAATTTTGCTTTTCCTTCGCAGCTCGTTGTTTACTGCAATTTTGTATTGCGGCCGCCCCGCGGGCCAGCAAACGAACGTGTATCACCCCCCACCCGGCGGGGGGTTGAGGCCAGAACGTCGTAAATGTAGGTGCGTCATGTTGGAATTTTCTTCGGAATAAACAAAACGCTTCATCGGATACACACCGTACACCGGGGTGTAGGTTAAAACAAATGACCACCGATTTTACCTGGTTGTATTTTTACTTATTTTCGGTGATGACGGTGTGGTCATTCCGTGAAGGGTGAACGCAGTATCAGGCGAATGTTGTTGTTGTGTGTGTTTTTTTATCCAGAAGTCCAGAAGAGTCGTATAAACGATTGGAGGCTTACGATAGTTGCCATTAACTTTGCGCGAGCGCCAGGAAACGGGCAGGTCATTAATAATGTTAAGACACCATAACACCGCTGCTGTATACATTTTCCCTTTAGTGTATGTACAGTGAGGTACGCGAAAAACGTACCACAATATGCGTATTGGAAATATGTTAAATTTTTTGCGATCAATTAATTTTGAAGGTTTTTTTATAATGATACTCCATTTTGAAAATTCTAGGTAAGTAAGAGAAAAATAAAAACATATGAAAATGTTTTTGTTTATATTTTGGACATTTTAATGTATTGTATAAGAAGCTTCGCTGACTCGTAAAATATTGTTTTCTCAAGTTAGTACTCTTATAAGTTATCTAAATAGTAAATATGGCAATGAATGACTCAACAAGATCCTCAAAACTTAATAAAAAAAAAAACAAAAAGAATATTTTTCTAGTGAATACCATTCGGTTAGATAGACTAAGCAAGGTCAAGAAGTGTTTTTTAGCCAAAAAAAATAGAAAATCTATAAGATCTTTCAGTAGATAAAAGCTATTTAAAAAACACCAACAAAAAAAGATTCTCCATTGCTTCAAGGTCGTAAATCTATTTCCGTAACATCTTTCCCAACACCATTTGTTTCTTCACCCTCGGCTAATCAAAGTACCAGCATATCGATGGCAAAGTTAAAATAACGCCATCAAGTACACCCTCCAGGTGTGGGTAAAAAGTAAAGAGTACAAACACCCCACCAGAGGCAGCTATTCTAGCTCCAAAAAAACAAAGCAACAATTACCGACCAAGCTATCGGCATGCGTGCCTGTTTGTTCGGTGGGGTAGATACTTCGCGCATCGATAAGGGAAATTCGTGGAAAAAGTTCCCAAAAGTAATAGCAATTCCATTTTGCTCCCTAGATAGGTGAATTGGCGAATCGGTTTAAGTCCGGCGGGCTTCTTCACTTATCTTGCCCTGTTTTAGGGGTGGAAAAGAGAGCAAAAAAATACGCACACAAACAAAATAAAATACGACCGCGCATGGTGTGGAATTGCGTGAAATTTGTTATCGTTGGCTATACGGAACGCCACCACCTCGGGGGCAAACTAAAACGCACTTGAGCTTTGTTTCGTTTCGTGATGCAGAAATAATACGAACCGCAATCGGTACGGCAAGAAGAGAAAGAAAGTTTCTTATCATTTAAAAGGCAAAACTTTCACTCACAAAGCCTCTTGAAAACGCAACAGGAAGTTGTTGGTTTCGATAGAAGAAGGAAAATGGTGGGCTTACTTTCTCCTTGAGGTGAGGTTGGCGACCCTCTAAATTTCACTTCCTTCACTAGTGGCAAATAGAACGTACAGCACAGTGCCACCCCGCAGAGAAGTTTCAGTTTTATGGGGCAAAGTTTTCCATTTCTCTTTTTTTCCTCTTCGAAATTCCGCTTTTCCACCACTAAACAAATGGTTGATAAAAATATGCTCCAATGTGGCATGCTAATCCCTGCGGTTGCAGAGTTGGGCCCATTTTCGTCCGCAACCTGAAGCCATGGTCATTTTTCGCACCCTGCTTTTCATTCGTTGGTTTCGTTCGTGACCTCCGAAGAATGAAGTTTCCGTTAACCGCTACCAGGATGACATTTCGTTTCGTTTCCCTTCCAGCAAAAAAAACGATCCACAACTGAAGGTCAGCTCGTGAAGGTGCGCTAAACGTCACCGTTATTAGAAAATTCTTCACCCTACGGGGAAAAGCAAGTGCCTCTGTCCTATCGACAGAACGGAAAGAAGTGAGAAAAGTCCGAAATAGAAGCAATTTTTTTTGTCCTGCGTGTGATTTCGTCACTTTTCAAGCTAAAGGTAGTTAAAGTGGAGCTTCCGGGTGAGTTTACCCACCCCTTACAAAGTCCTGTTGGCTAGTGGAGCTTTCAGCAGAGAGAGAGAGAGAGAGAGAGAGAGAGAGAGAGAGAGAGAAAGAGAGAGAGAGAGAGAAATCGAGGATCACGCAGACCTTATTCAAGGCGCAATTAAAAAGTTGAAACGTTTGCGGAAAACGGAAGCTTGCGCTTTTCCTGTCTTTTCACTGTTTGTGATTCGTTTTTTTCTAGCACAACTGGAGATTTGCTTGGGCGGAACAAAAATCGTTAGCTTTCGAATCTTGCATTTTTTTTCTTTTGTTCTTTACTGTACTTGCCTAGTTGATGATGGTTTCTATTTGGTGTTTGAAAACATGAATTTGGTCTTTCGTTTCGTGTTTATAGAACAGAATTTATGGCAAGAAATGATGGTTGACAGCAAAATGTTTAACGTCTTATCTTCGCCAAAGGGATCATCAATTAATAATTATTTGAACATGCAAGTTGGATTTTACCTTGAAAAATTAACGAAGTTTTCGTTTGAAGGTCCTGTAGCAGTAGATGTATGTATATAAAATATAAATGTCCATTGAAATACAATCATAAATCAATTGATGTTATCGACCCATAAACATTACTTTATAAGACAATAATCCTTACTATATGTGAGATAGTAAAGGCTTCTTCAGTGTAAAGGCTTTAAACTTGTAATTTACGGGAAATTAATATAAGAAATATCAAACAACAGTGTATTAAAAAAGCTGCTAAATTAAAATAAAATAAAATTCAAGCAATTTCCTTTTTATATTGCAATTAAAATTATTCACTTACTCTTACTAAAAAACTGTTAAAATTAATAAACTAATTGAAAAAGCGGATCAAACCGCTGACAGAAATTGAGTAAATAAAAAATAAACCAGCTTTAACACAACCACACAAAAAGCTTTTCGTGACTCTAGCAAAAAAAAAAACCTAGCACGAACCAGAACGAAACGGTGGCCAAATTTAGCTGACGCTTTTCAAAATTTACATTATTAAAAATGCTAGCGTCAGTCGTTGTGCCTTTCAAAAAGAGA
Source organism: Anopheles funestus (assembly GCF_943734845.2). NCBI lineage: Eukaryota > Metazoa > Arthropoda > Insecta > Diptera > Culicidae > Anopheles > Anopheles funestus. Next base: position 79,343,912 of record NC_064599.1, on the reverse strand, counting down.
AGACAAAAAAAGGACTAGAACCAGGATGACGAGAATACAACTGGAAAGCAAGGACGCACACCTGACCGATTATGGAAAAAAGGTTTCCACTAACGGTCTGGAGCTGACTCTACTTTGTGGCCCCCTTTTTTTAAACATCGGAAAGAAGAAAGTAGCAACAAAAAAAATCCCCTCCCCGTAGTAATCAGCGCGAAAAATTCGCTAACCTTTGCACGAATCGTGCTGAAATGTGGCACCGTTAAGTGAATTTTGGCACGGTACCTCGAAAGCAAGATTGTACATCCATACCCACACACACACCCTGTTGACGGAAAGCAGACGGGGTTGATTGTGTGTATGTGTGTGTGGTAAGTGTGCTTTCGGCTCGCGCGAATAACTTTAAACATGATAATTAGTTAATTTTTAACCCCTTTTCGGTCGGCGGCCGTCGCCCATTGCAGGTGAACCATCGTAGAAAGATGAGGAAAATCCGAAGGCAGATACACGGTGTGCATGTTTTCTTTTCATCCTGTAGTCCTTTTTTTTTGCTTCTTTCTCTTATCCCCAATTCTGCAGGGATGTTGATCTTTGGCTGTACCGTTGTCAGAAAAAAACGAACCGTCTGCTTTTTGAGCAGGGAATAGTGTTTAATCTAGCAGAATGGATGAGCTTTTAATTGTGGAGCACAATTGAATTACATACAGTCGACGTTGGTTTTAATTAGTTGCTTCGTGTATTAAGGGTAAGCGCCACAATTAGGCTGTATAAACATAATTTTCCTCCCATTTTGGGTTGTGTAATTCCTGCAGGAAGGGCATGAACATTCCGTCGTGGAAAAATCGGTGATCCAAATAGCATCAAATCTACGTCCAATAAAGAGTAGCTCCATAACTTATTCCTTTATGGCAAAGCATTTTGTCCTTGTTCAAAAAAAGGGGAGTATTCCTTCAAATCATAATCCTTATGTTTATGTTTCCCGGTTCGAAGCATTGAACCGATCCATCGATCAAAATTTCCCCCCCGATATCAGCCAATCTCTGGGAGGACGTATGAAAATCTTCTCAACCTCTAAACCAGCAAAAAAACCCATTTCGTCTTCCCAGGACGCCAGCAAAATATTCTCGTTTTTGGAGCTCGTTTTTCCCGGTCCCATCTTCAAGAACAAATCGAGGCGAAGAAAGCAATAACAATCTATTGGAATAAATGAAAAATTGTTACCGTATTACTGCGTTTGCGTGCGCGTGTGATTACGTTTATGGAGCAACCGTTCTCGTTTTATTGCGGGCATATTTTAAAAGCAGCACCGGAACACGTTTTGGCCCCATCGTTTTTTTTGTTGCTTTGAACCAACCACCACCACCAGCCAGTGCGAAACGGGTCTATCTTTCCGGTCGTAAAAACCCTGCAACCCTGATTACCTACAAGCGCGCGGTTAGGACATAGGTGGCCTGCATACGAGACGTGGCAAGAACCGATAGAAGGTTTTGTGCTTTTTCTGCTGACATAGATTCCTTCAAGGATCCCATATAACGCACACCGATAAGGATGAATGAATGGGCACTTCATCATTTCTATTGCGTAAGGGTGATGGTATGTTTTTTTTTCCTGGGAAATCTCGTCCATTAAGGTATCTAATGAATTGTGCGCTGAAGTTGAGCACATTCAAGAATTATTTCCGACAGCCTTTCGATACTTTCGTCAGAAGGGGTTCTTGTAAGGTTCTGGCACAAACTTTTATTGTGACATTAGCTGTCAGTCTACCTATCTTGCTGGCGAAAACGCAAATATCAATTAAAGTCTGACGCTAAAACGACAACGAGGCGCCCGTCACTGGGCAAACTGCACTCTGCAGCCTTTAATTACCTCTGTTCAATGTTTCTCGTTTTTTTGCTGCCTTTCTGCCACTCGCACACACCCTGGGTTGGTTTGCATTAGCATTAGGAAGAACCCGAGCACCTTCCTCCGTTAGAACGTTAGAAATTGTCGGTGCATTAAAATGTAAAACATATACCAGAGGGCGCGTTGTCCCCACAGGCCCATCGGTAAATGGGAGTTTGCGTGAGTTCCCGCACTTGGACGGCACTGTTCGAGACAGGAAGCAAGGAATGGCTTAGAAGAGCTTTCGTGCAGAAGTGAAGAAAAAACATACCGATCCACTCCTGGTGGAGTTGCAGCACCATTGCCGGGTACCAATGTTCGTGTACAACGCGAATGAAGTTGTGAACAGGAAACAGAAGCCTAATGAAACTAAACAGCTATTTGTGTACCGAGTCGCCCTGGTGTCGGAGGTGGTGTGCGAGGCTAAAGTTGTTGTTTTTTTTCTTTAGTAGTTTGCTGCCATGTCTGGAAGCTTTTTATTCTACCTATTTCCCAACCCAAGATGTCTGGAGTGTTGGTTGAAACATTCTGCAAGGTGTCAGAATGCGCACCTAGCCACAACATGCACAGCATACTGTGTACGGTAGGCCTGCAAACATCCAGTGCAAAACCTCGGCAAACCTTGAAGTCTAGCGCCCATGTTTGGCGCATTTTACGCCACTCACTCCCGTTGTCAGTGGCAGTGCCAAATCGCATTATCGCCACTACATGGCATATTGGGCGAAAGGGGCATGTAATGTATGTGTCATTGTTGTTTCCTTTTGGAGGTGTTGTTATGTGCAGGGCTTCTGTCACGCTGTTCGAATATTAAAAGGTGCTTTGAAATGATGGGTGAGTGAACGATAAATGTTTTGTTTGCTTGTCCCATGTTCACACAGCTAATGTGTATAAATAAATCCATGGACATGATCGGACTTCCTGCAAAGGTGGTAACAAGCTTGTACAAAAGCTTAAATTCACTTGAGTTGTTGAGAGTTGAGAGTTCAAGTTTTGATGTTGTTCTTCCCTTATTTCAGAAGAGAGCTTAGAAATTCGTCCAACCGGTGGGTATTTACAAATTTTCTACACGATGCACATGTTTTTAACTAAAAGTTCTCGCAAACGCTTTGAAACTAGAACCAAAGGAATGTCCCTCCGCTAAATCGTGCAACTGTAGAGTTCTCCCTTTTCGGACATCATCAGCATCTTTTCTCGCAAAGGACAGAACGCGAACCGTTTTATCGTTTAATAGAAAATAAAGCTATTGGAGCGATTTTACGACACATGTTTTCGATGTCAACTCACAGGAACTGTGCCGCAGTACGGCGAACAATCACGGTACGGTGTTTTTAAACCTCCAGGAAAACATGGACGCTTACCGACGTGTGGAGAAGCGATGGCTATCAGATTCGTTCCGGTTCCGTGCGGATTGTGTGCAAATTCTTGTTCTCCACTGGGAGGATGTGTGGTTCCGCCGTGTGTATGTGTGTGTGTTTAGGTAAATGTATTTACCAAAAGCAGAGCTAAGAGTTCTACTGCTGCTTGGGCGAGTTGCAGCAACTACTAGGTCGAATCATGATGTTGTTGTAATATAGTTGCTAAGTACACTCGTAATAGCTTTTATGTTGGAAAGTCGAGATCCTCTTTAGAAAGACAAACCGAGTGTGCTCGGGAGCGTTGAGGACAAGTTTTACTACATGCTCGTACAAACACGGCCACTCCTGGCGTTCCATTTCCTGAATCCGTTGCTGTAAAAGTCAGCATCGAGGCGGAACGCTTCCTTACTGACAAGCTGCAGGGCACAACACAGTGTGTCCCACAAGTAGCTGACGTTGGCTGACGTTTGGTGATGATGATTTTTAGCCCGTCCGACGAAAGTTAAATTAATGCAAACATGTTGTTTGATATGAAATTTTAACTTCTTCTAACCGTTTGCCAAGTTTGTGGCAGCGTGACGCGTGTGCTAGTGTGAGAGTTTTATCGAGTTATCAGACCAGAAACAGCAGCGACTACGATCGGGACCGTTGTGTGTAGAGTCCATTAGGAGAGCAGGGAGTTTCCAGGATGTTCCGTGCTAGGTGTAATCAAACTGAATCCAATCCGGTGAAATCTCTACCGTGGGCACCGCATCAGAAGTCACCCGGTACGTTCAAATTGATGCGAAAATAAATGTCATGATTTATGTAAACGACGAGTGCTTGCACAGGATAAGTGAATGTGTGCGCGAAGGTTAAGGGGTTTGTGCGGTAGGAACCTGATTTTGAGAGTGGCTTTGAGAGCCGGTAGTAGATCAAACATTAAACCGTGTAACTGTAATGACTACATTTCACTTGCGCTTAAGCAGTATGGAGTCAAATGACTTAGTAGATTATTGCTAATTGTTTACAGTTGCGTACGGGAAATGCGAGAAATTATTGTCTGTATTTGCATTACTAATTGAAGTTTGTGATGTGCAAAACCACGGCTGAGAGGTAGTTGCTGCTTGCGGACGATTAAGTGCTTGTAATAAGTTTACCAAGATATGAGAAGCGGAAAACTCTTCTAAGAAGGAAGCTACACTGTTTTACTGATGATTATGATGATGTAAAGTGTTGTTGAAATGTATTCACAATCGGTAACGGGTTTGTTATTAATACGCCTGAAGTTATGCAAAACGCTCGACAAAATGATCGATTTCAGAAGGATCTCTTTCTTGCGATCGTTGTTGCGCTATATTAAACGATTAATAGTGAAATTCTTCTTATCAATCAGTTCCAAAAATTGACCACTATCTCACCCTACTGCTGCTTCGCCGTAATGGAAATGCTTTAAGAACCACTCGACAGGATATAAACGCACACTAAAGGCAGTCGATTAAGGAACGATATCCTTACCGAAATGGATCTTAAACGCTATCACCCATCACATCCTAATCGCCCACGGGAAGACTTCCGTTCGAAGCCACCTTCACATTGGTCGACCGTGTCCCCGTAAATCTCGGTCCACCGCTTGCACATAAATTACTGTCCATCATTTTCGCTGCACGACGGTTCTGCCTTGAAGCTACGCCGAAGCTACCCATTCCTATTCGGGCGGCTCAATAATGACCGGACCGTAGTTCTCCCACGCTTTTCGGGGGTGCCCTTCCGTATTTACCAGGATGATTGGTGTCCCAATGGGAGATTGGTGAGAAGGGGCCACCGAATGGGCCACCGACCGGTCAACCCAGCATTTGGTGGTGTGTTTTTGGTGTCGTGAAGCACCATAAAATAAAATGGCGATGACAAATTGTAGCAATTATTTCCACCATAAATCATGCGTGAATAAACTATAAACGGACCCAGTCAGTTTTTCCCGAGTTTCCCCCGCGGGGGGGCCGGGTTGTGTGGAAAATTCTGCACTTATGAAACCACCGTACTTTACAGATTTCGTGGTCATGGGTGAATAGGATCGTACTCACTTTCCGTTGGTTGGTTGATCGTGCTACTTTCTGCCAGCAAACTTACAACGGGCCTTTCGTGCCAATCGAGCACAACGGAAGTGAGTTGCCTCTAATGTTACTACGCTCCGGAGTCCGGAAAATTAGTTGCCAATCGAATGGATTTACCGCTGGTAAAACAGCAGCAACTGAAGAAAGCATGCGCGCGTACGTATTTCTGCGTGGTTCCGGGCGATATTTGTACGGACATGCGTCAACGAGGCATTTGCGACAATTTGTGTGAACAATTACCCACCACCCATCATCGCTCGCCAACCACACGCCACTAGGTAATGAGGATGGCTGGCTGTCATTTACTCTGCCTGGTGCTGCGTACACGTAACACCGTCCACTGTGTCAGCTGTCAGCGGAAGCATGATGTTTATGACGAGCAATTTCCGGCGCTGACCCAATCCACCAAAACAAAGCGTCAAAAATTGCAAGCAGCAAAATGAAGGGCCCAATTTTCGGTGGCACGGTACCACGCTGACCGGCTGTTGCGCGACAATGCCCAGCCCGTAATTAGGAATCGGGGTGAATCCCCGTACAAGCGCTTTCTGTAACGGAAATTATTGTTCCTTGAGGTTTTGCGCTAATTGTCGTGCGACCATCCGATGGTGATGGATTCGACAACGGACAACCTAAATGAAAATACTTGTGCAAAAGGATAATTTTAGTATTTTTGGGAAGGGAAGAAAAGGAACATGGCTGTGAGTGTATGGTGGGACGTCTATTTCCGGCATGTGACGGATTATCGAATGAATGATGCAAGCGGTTCCGGAGGTTCTGCTGATGAGTTCTGCGGCAAACCCCATCGGGACACAATGTTGGACGGTGGCCAATGATGGTGAGTCGGCGAACTAGGTTTTTGTTGGATGTTTGGAAATGAATTACCATATAATTGACTGACGAGCTATTGCTTAGTCAGCGACCGATCGGACTGATTTGCTGAATGATGGTGACGTCGATCTCGATGCAATAATGTTGTCACAGATTTTGCACTTTATTTGACAAGGGACTGTTTTCTATTTCGCAATGAGATCATTATTTATGTGCTGTCGTTTGTGTTCTTGTTGCTCTCGGGGTACAGAACGTTACAGTATAGTTTATTTTGATCTAAATTCTAAATCTACGTGCTAAATAGAATTCTAAACCCTCTCACAAATAGTCGAGCTATTCTAATTCTAATGTTTGCATACATTTAGGCGCCACATAGCCTACATTAATGCGAATTTGGCTTTTTAACTATTTTTTTACAGAGTTCCTTATCCGGTGGTTAGATTTATTTTTAAAATAAATTGATGTCTCTTTCTTAAGAAATATTTGAAACAGAGAAATGATGTGTAAATGTAAAATATTGTAATTACAAAATATCGAATAAAACTATTTGCCAACCACAATGACAACATGCTAAAAATTCCAACACAAGCTCATTTCTCCTCATACTCATGATTTCCTTCTTCTTCGTCTATTTCCCAGGATCGTCACATCCGACCGGACAGCGACGGTGAACCAATTGTCGACTCCTCCCAGGACTACACGCTGCTGCTGGGATACGAGAACACAACCCACACCGTAATTAGATTTAAGCGCAATCTGGATACCTGTGATATGAAGGATGACTTCCCGATAACGGTAAGTGTCTCGACTCGAACGCAATCCAGTCACGTACGCACGGGGCAAACTTCCCTTGAGGACCCGACCCCACTCGTACGAAGCATCCACTTAGCGCCATCCAATGTGTGCGCCAATGGTAACGCGCCTTGTGACACAAAGTTACAAGTAGCCAATTTGGTAACATTTTGACTTTGACATCTTTCGAGTGCGCGCTGTACAATGCTTGAGCCGTTCGATTGGTTCACCCACTGCCAGCCTGGACGGGAAACGTTCGGGTTTTGGTTCGTTGATTCCGAGATCTGACCAAGACAATCGACCGACCGACCAACCGAGCAATGCGAAATTCAAATTTAATCGTTTGCAAACTGTTGCCATAAATCAGAACGGACAGTGGAAAGGAAGAAGCTACTTCCGCCTCCTGGCGAGGAACGTTTCCCACTATCGGGTTTTGAGACAACGGTTCTCCACGGTACCATTTCTTCTGTCTGTTCACAGTATCTACTGGGTTCGGTGGTTGTGGTTGGGCGATTGTGTGTCAGATTGCGAACAGAGTCAGAAAACCGAGATAACGATCAAACGATAAAAACCCCGTTGAAGTTCACCACGAGGCTACCTCGAAGCAAATGCTGTGTTAAGGGGGACGATAGTTGGCAAATGGACGCTACTCAGTGTCCGGGGAAGCAGTGAAAGCTGGAAGCAAAACCCACCATCACCACCATCCAGTAAACCGTTTTGGTCTAAACCGAACGAAACCGACCGATTTCACCGATCAGGTTTCGAGGTTGCGATTGCCATCTTCTTGTATGCCGTACGTCGAGATGGACGTAACCCGTAACCAGAGCTAGGGCTGATTGTGTCTGCCATTCCTATGGGAGTTATCCCACTGGAGAATCGATTTGCATATCGTCGGTGTATCACCTTGCGCTCGAAGCATCGGTCGCAGGAAACGGTCGATAGATTCATCGTCCATTGGTTGCACACAAACACCCACACAACCCACCTGCAGACAAATGCAGTCAGTGTGGCCTGACTTTCAGCAAAAGGCAAATCCGGAACACGGAAATGTGATAGGAAAGCGTGGATAACCAACGTACTAACCCCACGATCGGTGGACAATCCTGCCCGGAAGCGATTTATAAGCAGCCCCGAGTACACGGTAGACTGGGTGCTGAAGGTGTTTTTCGAACTTTTGCCAATCCAGGAAGAACCCGGTCTCCGGATACGGAGACAGCCCTTGCCTAGGACGACTGTTCGTTCGATGGGTGAGAAAACTTTTCCCCCCGGCTACCCATAAGCTGCCCGGGAATTGCATCAGGCAGTGTTTCGTGCTCCAATCAGTACGCTTTTACGCTTAACCCCGTTGTTCGGGAACTGGGGAACTATGCATCTCGTTTCTCGTTGTTGGAATTTGGCTCACTGTTGTTGTTGCTCGCCCTCCTAACGGAGTGAAGTGAAAGATGAATCCAATTTTCTTTGCATTTTACTATCGAATCGCAAAAACCAACAAACCTCAGCATTCGATCCCCACCCTCTTTTGTGTTTCGATTATCCAGCAGCGCGATGTTGGGAAGAAATTCTTACCAAAAACGCACACGGGACGTTAATAAACAGGGCAGGAATTACAAGGAACTTTTCCAATTAGTTTGGAATTACGATGACAGTTGAAAAGTCGATGGAACGGGGGGGAAGTAAACGAGGGCGACAGTGGTAGTACTAAGACGCAGCATCTTAAAATGTCGCATCCGGTTCGAAGGGGGAATGGATGGCTGCGAATGTTGGCATTAAACTCAGATGATGCTTTATTTATTGTGTAATTAATTTGTACCACTTTTCGGTTTGTTTGGGCTGTTTGGTTGGAAGAGTTCGGGAATTGTTCTTCCTAAGGTGAACAATTGTTGACAGCTTCCAAGTGGAATCAGATTACTTGAAGACGATGACATTTGGCAGCTGAAGCGTGAGTCGTAAATCAAATATGAACTGCAGCTGGTGTGGTTTATTTAGACTGTAGTCGTTCTGTGTACATTATCTATTAGTTAAAAAAAAAATTTGAGGATTCTGAATTTCTTCCCTTCCTTATGCGAATCATAAGTTATTGAAGACTTTTGCAGCGCATCGGATAAGATAATCTATCAAGCATCTTATACCTATTAGCCTTTAATGAAGAAATCCGATCCAAAGGACCGAATTCGCCAATATCTAGACGTATCTAAATCTTGTTAAAATGGAACTTCTCCAAAGAGGTGGTCGCTCCGAGCAATCCAAACAGTATCGACCATTAGCCAACTCAAACCACAAACTCAATTACGGCCCAAAACTCAATCATAATCCTGGAGACTGGCCACCAAAAAGGCCAAGTGAGGACGATTCCGGGAGGGTGTTATGGAATTATGGTCCGAACCAATACCGTAACGATCCTCCCACCCTTACCCAGGGACTGGATAGATCCTCAAGCGCAAACATCCACGACTCGACGCACTAATAATTTTTCCACCCCTCATAAGACAAACGTTCCTAGACGGTGGACTTGGGGGGTGAACTTCTTTTTCTAGGTTCAATTTCGGTTTGATACTAGCACGGGATATCCCCGCTCGAAAAGCTACCAAAAAGGTAGGAAGCACCGCTTGGGAGTGGCAAATTCCATTAACTTTCTTCCAACAACCCCTTGGATTCCAGACTATGATGGGTGGAAAGTTTGTATCGGTCGGTACCGGGGTCGGAATGGGGGGTTTCAACTCACTGGCACCAGCCCCGAAAAAGTGGCGGATCGCAAAATTTCGCTCTTCGAATTTAATTGAGATAAAACCCTCCGGTAGATTAAGGTGTCGGAATAGTCAAAATCCTGTTTTCTAATTGGAAATTGAATTATGAAAATAAGGAAACACACACAATGCCCGATGCTCGATGCGAACGAGTGTTCGCTAAGGGTTTTTATGCCCGAGATTGTCTGATTGGTCCCGGGCATAGGAGTAAGTGCATCTTAACAATCTAGATAGAGAGAGAGAGAGAGAGAGAGATAGAGAAAAAACACCCTTATCAGGAGGGTGAATGCATTACGCGACGGATCTCCTTCCTCTTCTGGAGATCCTGTGCGAGGCGAAGAATGAGAGCTGAAATAATATTTGAATATAAATTGAAATTAACATGTGCACTGATACAAACGGACGAGGGTCGAAAATAACAATAAGCGAATGGCACAGAACAGCCAATTCCTACATTGTACTTGCTTGAAAGAAAAACAACAAAACGTCTCTAAAAATGGAACATTTGCTAAGCGTTCCGTTCGGGGCTCTGCTGATCGACAAACAAAACGATCTTGATAGCTCAAAAAAAAAGGTGAAGGTGCTACAGTGCGACATTCCACTCTTCAGCGAAGGAATTCATTTATAAAACGAAAAGAAAGGAGAGAGAAAGAAAAAACTCCTCCGCCCCCGCGCATGGACGCATTTTATTTTAATCAAATATGTTTGCATTTATTTCATAAATTGCGCTTCATCGTTGGCATTTTCCTGCACCGTCGAAAATGGGTGAGTGGGCGACTTGGCTGAAATCTAAGAAAAAGCTCTCCCTTCACTTAAAATATTTTACCAAAAACTTCCTCTCACCGAAGCGATAAGCGGCAATGATGGTGTAGTACGGTGGTTTGCTGCTCCACCGGTGGAATTTCGATGACGGGTATGATCATAAATTCCTGTTAGCGAATAGAGCGTTCGGCTTCGCTTCGCCAACGAATGCACTTCCCAATTTCTTCGCGCTAGTCCACGCCCCACCGTCTTTCGGCAACGGTGCGTGTAGGGATTCATTTGTCGAAATCGTAACCACTCACGGATCCTTCCACACCCGCTGGTAAACACTTCTATTCCGAATTCGAGCCACTTTCCCAAAAAAAAAGAAAACCCCACCAAAAGCTCTCGCTTTATCCCAGCATTTGCGTACGTTGGAGTTTACACGCGGTATAGAGAAGAAGACGAAAAAAAAGTTCCTACGAATCGGATCTCGTTTCAACATCCTACAGTTATATGAGCTGTGCGTGCATTGTTGGATTTACATGTGAAATTGAAATTTAATTACATTTTTCCCAACATTAATTTATTCAAATTGTAATGCAAACATTTTCGCAACACGGCTTTTCGAGTGCTGCGGCCCTTGGCGTTCGAGTTTAGAACCCCTGCCTGCTGAGAATCATATGCTGAGAGTTTATGGTAATGGAGTGAAGTTCTCTTTTTTTTGGTTTTGAGTTCACTGTATCTGACGCAATGCTGGTTTTGCAAAGACAGATCAGAAACGTGATTGAAGTGAAGCTGTTTTAGCTTACAAAGAGTATAATTAATAATTTTTGCCTACATTTAGGCGCACACAGTCTACTTTGACTGCATCGATGAACACAAACAAATGATTCATCTTCTCTCCTGTACACGATCAGGATTCATGTAAGGCATTTGTTTTTAAAGTGCTTGGAAGTATGGTAAAGTGATGTGTCTCTCGTGTATCTCTCACACTGGGAATAAAGGAATGTATAACTTGTATAACACAATCCGCACCACGAAAAGTGTATCAGACAGTAGGGCCAATTGATATAGCGTGTAGCATGAAACGAAACAGATAAAATTTCATGCTTCGTAATTCCATTATTGCGCAACGCATATGAGGGCAATACAAATCCATTCGTACGTAAGTGAGCTGGTGAAGCGGGAGAAACCACCCACCCATCCAGGAATGTGGGGGTGGGTGTATCGGAGGGTTGGGTATTATTACGCCTGAATGCTTACCAATTTCAAATCAATGCTACACATTCTACCAACGGGTTTTTGGACCTCCCGCAAACCACCGGGACGGGTAGAAGGGAGAGAGAAGAAAAAAATACACCAACCCTTCAAATACAACTTCTGTCCAGTGAGAGATAGAAACGAACGGTAGGGGGAGCATACGAAACAGTACAGCAAACGCTGTGCGGTAGAAAATATTGCACTTCATTCTTTGTCCTGCTTTGGTATAACCACCTCGAATTGTTCTCCAGCATTTCCACCCCGAAAGGATCCACCGCCGCACCAGGCAGCTTTTCCAAGCGCGCGCGCTGTCGGTAGCTCATGATGACCGACATGAAAATGTTTCATTTTCGCTACGAAATTGGGTTTTGGCGATTTCCGATGAATTTTCCACCCCAGAAAATGCCAAATCCGTTTTTTTCGGGAACAGGCAGACGAGGGGCAACGAGGTGAGGATGGTTTGCAAGTGAATGGGTTGAGGGTGGATCAGCATTACTAGCTCAATTGCACCGAAATTGTTTGCCCAATATTTTGGGATGCGTTTTTCGTTGGCGGTGGGCGGTTATAGCTGTGTGTGTGTATGAGTTTTGTTGAGAACTGTTTTTTTAACAGTTTTGTTAACCACTCACGTCACGATGCCAGTGAAACAGGATGAGCAATTTAAATCGATTATCCGATGCTGTTCAACTAAAACGGTTAAATGGCAATTAAATCGTGATGAGGGAAAATCCATTTCCTACAATGAGACCAATTGAAACCGTAATTGTTCGATCAAGAATGTAAGCTGCTTTTGGGAAATTTGTAATTTGAGTTCTATGTGTTTTCAAATATTTTTTGATAAAAGTTTTTTAGATAAAATATATTTCAAGGACCAAAGATAGAAAATTGGAATATTGAATTAGATTTCTGTTTTTCGACAATTGCATGTTCAAATGCATTTTGCCAGTTTTCCTCTTTTTTCATGAATATAACAAACTTTTCACACAACTGTCGTAATTTCTTTTCTCTTGCAGAACGACACGATGCGTGTTCTATTCCTTTACTCAAAGGAAAAACCGCTAAAGGGATCGAATGCAGCCCTACCCCAGCCACTCGTTGCCTTCAAGGGTTCGCGTTCGATTTTCCTCACGCAGCGTTCCAGCCAGGACGAGCTGCAGAATGCACCGAGCGTTAGCATTCTGGAGCTCCGCAACGAAGACGTCGAGTTGCCGGACAGTGACGAAAGTCTTTACTGGTGCAAAATCTTCAAGCTGGACGACTTCGTACAAAAGCATCATCTAGTGCGGGTAAGTAAGGAAAATGTACCTTCACTCTATGTTTTTCCCCCATAGTCCTTTATCACATTTTTATTGTGTGTTAAAGTTTAACTTACATTGGTAACTTCATGGAATTTTAGAAAGCAATTTTCGACCCAAAGTTTTGTGGTCACTTGACCATGCATGAAAGGAAAAATCGAATGAATGTAAAAAAAACACAGTTTCCCAACAACTTGCAATAGCACACCAGCTGGTCACACACACCAAAGCAACAAAACAAATGCCGCCCTGTCAACTGGTGCGAAAAATGGTCAACTATTTCCGGAACGTACCCAAACCCCCGATCCCTTAGTACCCGGGACCAAAAAGCGCTTTACCGAGTAGGGAAGCGAAAGGCGTTCAATTTCCGGACCGAATTTCATTCAATTTAGCGCATCGGTCAACCGCGGACGTTCCCTGAGTGGGTGGTTTAGCGAACAGCACTGGAGCACGGCGTGCAACAAAATCGGGAAGTGTTGCATGTATTTTTTTTATTTCATCTTGCCTTCGAATTCCGATTTGCCAAAACAGCTGGCAATGAAGCATCAATAAGCGTTCTCGCCTTTTGAAAGCAAAATTCCATCAACGGAGTGTTGAGCGGAATGAGCTGTTTTTGGCCACAGCCACCACCAAAAAAGGCACGGAATAATATTAATGGTGGAAGATTTTTAAGACCTCACCAAACCACCGTCCGATGCAAAGGGGACATGAATGGGTGGTTTGATCACACATTTGAAATGGTTCCCGGTTTTTTTTTTTTTTTTGGAAAGAATTTCTCCCGTGTCCTTTCCATCGCCTTACTGCTTGGAGTTATCGTCAGATCAACGTGGTTTACCGCGGGAATGGATGCTAATACATCTTCATCGATCTCAAGCACAAACCAAGAGCCGATAAAAGGTTCACACAATTCACTTGCCGTACACTTTTGGGGGAGTGCAAAAATGTTCGCCAGTCTCACGCTCGTGATAAATACTACACGTTCACATTTTTTTCCCGTGTGCTCCTGGAGCACTTTATATCCCGGGAATATTGCTTGAATTCTTTTCCCTTGAAGCGGTTTTCAGGAGCGTTTTTTTCGTCTTCTTCGCTATCTCTCTTTCTGAAGTCCTGTGCGGGTGGAAAACGTACCAACATCAGCCACAATGATTACTGCTATAAAGTGATTTCATGTGGAGTAATATTTTTTCTTCCACCGTACGACCCGCCTGTTACCTGTGCGCACCGCGGTGTACGTGAAGCGAGAGTTTGGTCCCGTTTGCGATAAAAATGCTGCCAGAAGGAACTCTTCCCAACCTCACCCTATTCTACCCAACTGGAATGGGAATGGAAAATTTATTTCTAATGTGTATAAATTGGAAATGTGTGAGAGGATACGGCAAATGGATCTTGTGTACACTTCCAATTTCCGTTATCATTATGGTGATATATTGTGGAGACACGCAAACTGCAGTGAAGAAAGGGGAATCTTTTCTTTACCGACACGACACGAAAGTGTTGGACATTTTTTTTCTTGTCAGCTTTTTTTTGTGAGCGTGTGCCCGTATCTCGCGTCTAGTCGTTTCCCTGTGTTTTGAGGCTCCATGAAAAATGGTTTTCGTCAGCAGAAATGGTTGAAGTTGAAATGAGCGTTAGGCGATAAGAAAGTTGTAAAAAAATCACTTCCTCACGTTTTACGTTTGTGGGCGAGTAAGATGAAGTTAGATGAAGATGGAAAAGTTACAGAACTCTACCTCTCGTACCTCGTACAAATCCATCCCTTTTTTGCCGAGTTGAAGATGGGATGCAAAGAACATATGCATCCGGGTTGGAAGTACACACAGATCTCACCGGCGAACGAATGTGACGACTCGGCATCAACGTAAGGAGAAAGCAAGCAAAAAAAAGGAACGAACAACGGTGGGAAATTGATTGGAAAATATTTCCCGTTACAAAAGGGACGGTTTGGAAAATGGTGGTAGCAAAAGCATGATGTCGATGTGATAGACTGTCGACGTTTTTCCTGTCCTGAGACATGTCTGTCGATTTTGTCTTTCCAATTTTGAGTACTTCTGTTCCTTTCGATAGCTACGCTGAAACAGTTCCAAACAAAGCGGAATGTTGAAAGCGGAATGTGCTCTGGAGTAGGAGATGCCCAACAGGAATCATTTCTACCAATCACCAATTCACCATGTCGATTCGAATCGAAGCTTCGGGATATTCTGGAGGCTGTTGGTAATATCCTGTTCCGTTCAGGCTTTACTTCACTAGCTGGAATGTCTGGCAAGTCTGGCAACAAAGCCAGATCGTGAATGTAAACTTCCCTTACGGTACTATGTTTATGTAGCGCCAAAGTGCAAACTTTCATTAAATCCCAACCGGAACAAATGTGATGCGTCGACTATGTCTGCGTGGCGAATCCTTGAGCAGCCCTTTTTCGGTGTATCTCGCGTACGCAGCACAATAAGGAACATTCTCCTGTATGGCCATATATAACCCTTTTTTAACCAAGATTTAATGCGTTCACCAAACGTCGGAGCAACTTTTAATCGCATCACCTCAAAAAAGACGTAATTTTGCGTTTCGTTTTTGGGAGGGAGAAATTTTTGTAAAATCACTTCACAAACTGCAATCGTAAGACATGGTGAAAGTAAATATTTTTTTTACAACCCACCCTTTTCAATGGGGGTAGTACCCCACGATGGTTGGTATGTATGTTCTGGTGTACAAACAAGGTCACCCTATTGGAAAGGAATCGTACCCTCGGGAGCAACGGAAAGAATAGAACCAAACAAATAATAAAAAAAAACGATGGTATTATTGTTTCTCGGGGCAAATATTTGGTTGTCCCGCGTACGTTGTAATAATCTTCACAAAAATCAACCATGAATTAAGCGCCCGTAAGAGGTACTCCGTGCTGAAGTGGATAGAGAAATGAATGTCTCGGAAAGGATAAAAAGATGTGAAAATAGAAAGGCGGTTCTATGGCGGTTTGGTGTTTTGTTCAAATTTGAAGGGGTCGATCCGGGCAGGAATCATGCTGCTCCTGAAGAATCTCCAGTGAAAACCGATCCTTATTCTTGCCTCTGAAAAAGGAACCAACGATGGTAAATGCTTAACGGAATCTGCATCCCACAAATCCTATCGAACAATTGCTGCTGAAGCGGCACACGCGTAGATAGCGCAGCGGGAAAGCGATTCATGAGCTCCCCCATTTTGTTGCGAGGAGAAATTAATGCCGATGAAGACGCGGTGAATAAATGAATTATTCCAAAAACCACCGTTCCGGCGGTGGATGGGTTTTGAGAACACTCAAACACTGCTGTGTGCTGTGTGTAAATGTCCCAAGTAATTTCTTAAAGCAAAAAAGCAATACGAAAATGCGGCGAAATATGAACGATAACCGTGCCTGCAAACGGAGGGTTAAGATTTGTAATTTGATCTGTGGACTTTGTTCGTTTCTCCCTCCCCCAAAAAAAAGGTTCGTCGCGTGTTGTGTTGGTGTCTTCCCGCAGTATACACAACTGACGCCACGTTAATTAGAAATTAAACGAAAAACGTGCGGACATTAAAAAATCGTTGTTCGTTTTGCTTAATCCTGGTAATAGAATTTCGGTTTTGGGAAAAGATTTGCGATACATCGTCGAGTTGACTTTCGATTGTAGGAGATAATAAAGCAGCAGATAGGATTTTCCCTTCCCTAGTGTCTTTAGTAAACCGAACAGAAGTACCCTTTTTCCTTTTTTTTCCATAGAAAAACATTCTAACGAGCATACATTCGAAGAAAGTAGAGAGTAAACGAGTTTATTGCCGCCCTTTTAAACATTCGCCTCATCAGCACGTTCGTTTCTTCCTCTCACAGTGCGAAAGAATCGATAGTTGATCGATCAAATCACTCTTCAGCGTCAAACCGGCTCCCCGAACTGGAAGCCTCGAAGGGTGGGCCAGCATTCTACGGAAAAGTGTCAACCCCGTCTCGCCGAACGTTGGCATTTGTGCTTTGACGAGTGGTTTTCCTCCACATTTGCACGACTCCAAACTGCTGTGTGATATGCGGCTGGAATACTCATCAATCTCAATTCCTTCGTCGCAAACGGATGGTGTACCGGTGTACCGAAGTTCGATGTCACATTCCGGTCGTATTCAGATCATTCACTCAAAATCGCGCTTGTTCGAGATTTTCTTCGACAGTTTTCTAGCCCAGTTCTTTTGCCCTTGCCGTCCCCGGGTTTGAAAGGAAGACCGAGGGGCGGTCTTTTCTTCCTTATATACCAGGGAATGATCTGTTAAACCGTTTGCCGTCAGTTTGCTCACCAAACCTCCAACGGTAGCCGGAGGAACACGCATGAACGTCTTTCTCTACTTTATGCAAATGAGGTGACACCATTATTCGTTAGATCGGTGTGAATGGTGTGATGCGCACGAATAACTTCATTCCGGTGGTTTATGCAAAAGGCGGCAAAGGCGGTAATCTAGCATACCGAACAGGCAGCTTATCTCCATTTATCAAGTGCTGCAAAGGAGTTGATCACTGCCGGTGCTCGATTGACGTACTGATGATAGTTGACGACTGCAAGTGTAGCCGTATTGGTGGATTGAAAAACTCGGATTCGAGGCAGATAAGAGGAATAGTAATGGAAATGCGGTAATGCTGCCGAAGCCGAGGCAGATTTCCTTTTAATCAAATTGTCTGCATTTCCTTTCATATGTGTGATAGAAGGGTATTTCTAAAGAAAGGTTTTAGTAAAATCACAAGTCGAGCTTACGAATGATTGAATGAACGTATGAGCTTACGAAACGTAATAAAAAAATAAAAATATTATTACCAAAAAGTTGAGAATTATACACGGCTTCATGAAATAATCAAGAAAAAATTTTAAAACTCTTCTTGATTTTTCAATTTTATATTCCTGAGCTTTTTGCTATCAAAAGCAAATTACATTCAGCCAATTAACCCTGCTCTATTGCTTTGTTTTGTGCTAAATCAATTCTCTTACTTTCTCTTTCCATTCCACAGTATGAACCCGTGTTCGATTCCAGTACGAGCGTCCTCTACCTAAACCATCTCATCCTGTACGAGTGCCAAGGATTGTCGCCGGATCTGGAGCAACTGTCCCGCCAGCGTGGCCAACCCTGCTTCCGGCTGCAACCGATGCACTGCAACACCGTCGTAGCTAATTGGGCCCGTGGATCTGACGTAAGTAGCGTGACAGCAGCAGCATGTCTGCTCGTGTCTTACAGTAGAGTTGGTTTTCAAAGAAATAAGCAACCCAACACAGCAAAGCGGAACGTTTTGTTTTTTTGCTTACGTACGCGTACTCTGAAGAACTTTCATTTCACCATCAATTTTTGCTTCTTTATGCCGGGTTTGCTTTTATGCACCATCAGGGCGGAAGCCTGCAAAAAAAACCCAGATTTCTATTTTCAAACGGAAACGGAATGGAAACTTAACAAGATGGAAGCAATAACAACAAAAAAACACACACCCAACAAACAAACCTTGCGTTCCCTATCGCCCGCGTTTGTGTAGGTGACAAAAGTCACTCTCATTTTCCGCCCGCTAATTAACTAACGGTTACGGTTTACTTCCGTCAACGGTATGGTTTTGTCCGCACATTTCCATTGCTATTTTGTGTGTGAGTGGAGGGACACTTTTGTTCATCCACGTGCACCGTACACCGTGGTTCCGTTTCGTTTTGCTGTGGGGTGTTTACGTTCGCAAAAAGAAACGCTGCGTTGTAGTGGCAAGAAATATATATTCTTTCACCTTTCCGGCATGAAAATGAAACAGTCAAAGCGCACATAGCGAAATGCGTTTACACCTCTGGGAAGCTTTTTTTCCCCGTTTGTACTTTTCATCTGTTATCCCCAAAGCAACCGGAAAGGTACAACAGCGCGGCCGGTAAAAAAACAGGCGCCACAACGCAACAACGAACAAAAAACGAGGACCCAACCGATGCAGCAAAACATGAAAGAACATTTACGCACTGCTGGATCAGTGATTTTTCGCCTCCGTTCCGCACCGAAGCATCGAAGATTTTGACTTTGAAGCTGTGCGTGTATGTCTGGTGTATGTTAAAGAGCACACGTTAAGGGTGCGCTTTCTTTCACGGACGTTTTGGAACGCTGAAACGTGCTGCCGGTGCTAATATTGCGTGTTCCGGCATTCGCTGCCAGTGGAAATTAGGTCACAGGAGACCCGAACCACGCTAGTTCTACTGCTTTGTGTAGAATTGTATTTGTGTGTGGGTTTGGGGGGTTGGGGGGAGGATTTTTCCCTCCCTTGCGCCATAAAACAAAGCAGGGGAAAATAGAAAATAAACAAATACCAACGTCGGGGACATGGCTGCACGGTGGTGTAACAATGCCATGTAACAAGGATTGTTAATGAAACTGCCAACAAAAAAAAACCCCACCCAAACCCCGTCTGTTTAGTGGTAGAAGCAAAAAAAGGAAAAGCTTTGTGCATTGTAGCTTTAGTATTCCTGTCGAAAGAAGTGAAAAAAAACGAACCCCTTCCCACATCACAAAAGCTGCCAAATTGTTCCCCAAAAAATTGGTTTAACAAGGGCAAACACAAACTCACTCGTTGGTAAAATAGTTTCCAGTCGCACCAAACTAACCCCCGCGCGTGCATCGGTTAGTCCAATTGTTTATGGTTACGGCCAAAAACCATTCTGCGAAAACATATTACATTTTCGGGGAGTGTGTCGACATTTTTCGCCTTCATTTGTTTATTTGTTTGTTTCTGCTTTTTTTTACGGTGCCTGCCATTTTAGCTTTTTATGTACAATATTCTTTTGTTCGAGGAAAAAGCACATCAATGCTTTTGAACAATACGTTGGAGAGAGAGCAAAAAAATCGTATTTGCCATTCACACTCTAATTGGACGGTGGGATGCTTGTACTTTGAAATTAGTTGCGAGCGGACATGTTGTTTTAGCTTTTACATACTTTCAGGCGCAATACGCAACCATGTTGTTTTAGACAGAAAATGCAAGTTAATTTTTTTTCTCCTAAAATATTAGAATTAATTTTGATGGGTAACATATTTTTAACAACAATCATATGCAGATGAACCTTTAAAATAATAATCTTGTTTTAGTATCTGTAGTTCCAAGTAAAACCTTTTCAAACTAAATCAAATAGCAGCAAAAGTTACATGAATCGTTGTTGAAATTTTTTTTTTTAATTTCATCAACATTTCCTGTCGATTAAAATAGGAACAAGTATAACATTCTTCACTTAAAGCATTAATTTGCTTGAAAAAAAAACAAAATTCAAAGCTCCTTGTGACAAGCTTTAATAAACGCCACCTTCAGCTCGCTGATTGTAAGCAAACAGTGTGAACCGAGTGAACAAATCAAAATGAGCATAACTGCTTGAAAAGCGTCCTTACCGATCGTACACAACAGCAGGGAACAAAAGATGAGAAAACAAATCGACAAATGGCTGATTGAATTTGTGCCGCTTATTGCCACAGAAAGCAAATGGAAGGATAGCAGAGAGAGAGAGAGAGAGAGAGAGAGAGAGAGAGAGAGAGAGCGCGAAAAAAAGGACTAAATAAAAGTGGAACCAAATCCTATCCATTCGTCCCACACCATCGTCATGGTTGTGGTGGAAAAAAGCTTTTCTTTAGCTTGGCTTTTCCTTGAGTTTTTTTCTCTTTCTTTCTCTTGTTCGATTCATTCCACTGTTTCCCGGACAAGGCGTTAGATTGGGAAACGCGTCGACCATTTCACACAGCTCTCCCAGGAACAGCGAACAAGACGAATAAATTAAATTACACGATAGAATAAATTTGCCAATTGCCAATTCAATTTGAATGTGATGGAATGTAATGAATTTCGCGTTCGCGTTCGGTCGCTTCAACGGTGCTGTGTCATCATCGGTGGCGTGAACTGATTTTCCTTCAACGGTGTTCTTACAACAAAAAAATCCCGATTCAAAGACCTTACACCCAGGTGGTGTCAGGTAAGACGTTGGGTGAGTGGACCCGTTTCGTCACGTCCACCACCTCCCCGAAAGGGCGGTTTTGCAAAGAGGGTGTAATTTATCGCATTATTCGCGTACACTAGGAATAGTGTTACGGGTCGCATCCGTTTATGATGTGTACTACACTATACGGGCGGATTGGAATAGTGTCTCGTTTCGGGATTGCGAAAAAACAGTAGCAAATGGTTATATGGAGCGTGACTTTTACGACGATGACGCCATGCATTTGCGCGCTTTACCGAGCGTTATTACCGTGCCATTGTTCCGAACCAGTTTATGAGTCTGGGATTGGCACTTTTGCAATATAGTGCAAGTTGCTGGTGGGAAGCTTCGTAATCGTAAAACCTGTACTGCTCAAAAGACGGGCTATAAAGTTGTCGTAGTCGTACGCTTCAAACAACCGAAAAGCGGAAGATTTATGTCGCTGCTTACACGTCTTAGCAAAACACCTCCTTGTAAAAGACAGATCGGTGTCATTAGGGGTCCTATTCAACAGACGTGAACATTTTAAATTTGCACTCCTGTACTAACAACTATCTCAAGAATCTCCTCCACCATCCACCGTTTTAATGTCATTCCCACCCATCTCTGCAGGGATTCACCTTCCCGCCGGAAGCTGGCTATCCGCTCGAGTCACATCAGGCCACCTACTACATGCTCGAGACGCACTACAACTATCCCGACTACACGTACGATTTCTCACCGTTCTATCGGAAGAATCTCAGCAAGCAGCAGCGCAACATGAACATTAAATCGCGCGACGAAACGGTCGAACCACCGCCAGAGGACAGCGATCCGCGCTCGAACGCTGACGAGGACCTGACAGACGACATGGACGATAGTATCGCGATGGAGCAACAGATGGTGGACAACTCCGGCTTGAAGCTCTATTACACGCACAAGCTGCGCCAGCACGATGCGGGCGTCCTGTCCGTCGGGCTCGATCCAAACTGGCGGCACATTATACCACCCCGGCAGGAGAAGGTTGTCTCCCAGGGACACTGCATTGGGGCCTGCACCCAGCACGCATTCCCACGCGATGGCATCAACATCTTCGCCGTCATGAGCCGTACGCATCTGATCGGGCGACAAGTGAAGCTACGTCAGGTAGGTACTTGAAGGAGGAATTCTTCCAATACTTCCCAAAAATGCTCACCAAATCCTCACCATCCGGAACCTTAATTTCCAGATCCGAGGAAGTATGGAGCTTCAGCCAATAATGCGTGACACAAACATCGATCCAAGCTATCAGGACTACCGGCGGCTGACCGTCCCGGCCCGGGTACTCCCAGGTGATAGTCTCGTTGCGGAATGTATCTATGACAGCTCGTCCCGCAAATCCATCACTCTCGGTAAGTGAACCGGGCTGTCGGTTGTCACACTTCACTGCCCACCCATTTAAAGTGCTCTTGCTGGTCTTTTGCCTTTTTCCGTGGAAGCTGTTATGCCGCCCACGGGACACTGACCGGTCGACATTGTCTTCGGGGGGTTTAAATTTACGTTTCTACGTTATACGTTTCACTCTCCCTACAGGTGGCATGACGACCCGGGAGGAAATCTGTATCATCCTGACACTGTACTACCCTCGTCAGCGAGAGTTGACATCGTGCCATTCGCTGCCAAGTCTTCCGACCGTACTACATTCGCTGGGCATCGAGGAGTTGGCTTCGTAAGTACTGTCTAACGTGTTAAGGCATTACGGGCAAGAACGTAGTGGTTGTGGTGGCCTAAAAAAACGGTTTTCAGGAGAAAGCAACTGACATTAAGTCTGCTGTGGGATGTCAAGTTTCAAGGACAAATGGACGAGCTTTTGTGTACTCTCATATGTTCAATTCTATGTGTCTTAATGAAGAACAATGTGGCGGCGATGTATTCTTTAAACGTCTCCACAGAACAAGATATTGACGTCGGATGTAATTCTTTTACACATGTTGCTAGCAAGTGTATTTTCTTCTTCTCAACCTCAATATTTGAGAACATTTGTTCTCTGGATTGATTTGGTCTAGATGATCACCGCCACCAAGTAACAAACTCATATCTCAAGGGCCAAGAGTGTCTTTAGACATTCAATCAACATCATCCAATTATCAACTTTAATTATCATTTCTTTTGAAATAATGATTAGGAAGGTATTGTACAATACCTTTAAAAAAGATGTCACAAAATGTAACTATTTTTAAAGCAGTCTGTCTTCGGTCTTCAATTTCAATTGTGACTTCAACAAGCAATTGATCGATTGAGAATATTTTCTAAATGATTGAATGACCTTTTCCAATATCTGCCCCTTTTAATAAAGTTACACAGCTAGCTGTATTCCTTCCAAGAATCAACCATCACTCATCCAATTTTGAAGAATACTCCCTTTTCTTATTTCGACCATACTTCCTGCACGATAAGCCCCAACCCTGTTTAACAAAACGCGTCTCGCATAATAAAAACCAGCCCCTCGGTTCGCACTGATGTCCTTAAAGTTGAAACGACGAGCGTGCTGTGGCAAAATGTGACGTTTAATTTGTACCTCTTTCGGTTTCATTTTAGCTCCTGCTTAATGATTTCTAAACCCTGCTGCCTTCCATTCCGCATCACTTTTGCTCCCAAAAATAACAAAAGATGTCAGTTGAAAGGTTTTGCGCAATGTACAAGCCTTCATGCTTTATGCTGGACGATGTTTTCTGAAGGAGAGAACAGAATTTTTCCAACCACTTTTGAATGATAATTTCTTTCCCTGCTTTTGGTGGGAATCAAATCTTGGACCTGAAAAGGGAAAAAGAAGGGTTTCCCTCTCCACACCCACACCCACTGGTCAGGGTGGTACGTGAGTGGAATGATTTCCAAGAAATTGGAACAAATGTCCCAAATCGATCGAACCGGAAAAAGGACCCTGTATCGATTATCGAATCCTTCCCGCTCAACTGTGTAACGAAGTAGCTTAATGAGTATTATCAACGGATATTTTTAGGTTGGGAGTGGTAAAAAAAAGCAGCTGCTAGTAGACGAACGCCCACAAAAAAGCAGGAAAAACCAGAAAAAAAGTCACAACAATCCGTTTTCCTTTTTTTTTTGCTTTCACATGTTTGGAAGCTTCCATTTCCGGCACCACAAAACAATCGACCACCGGAACCGCAATGAACAGGCACAAACCACATTGTCCTCGTATCGTCCAAAAGTGTCGGAAAAGTATGAAAGTTGTGTGACGATAAGGGAAGGAATTTTCTTTATCACACCCAATCGCCTTTTCTCGCAAAGAATGCGTACATTCTGTGTGTGAAGTTGTCGCAATGTTTGGAAGTTGGAATTTTTGAAATAATTTTTATTTTTATTCGCTTTGAGCTGAAACTTTTCTTGCGCGTTTTAAAAATCTTCTACGAATGGACGTACCGACCCCCAAGAGATACAGTGGAGCCTGTTCACGGTGTATAAATGAGTTGCTCTGGCCTATTGTGGCTGTGTACCTGTGTACAGTCCGGTTCGTTTCCTTATTTACTCTCGGGCTTCCTGGCTGCAGCCATTGTGAAAACTTTCTTTTTCTGCAGATCCTTTTTTTGTGCCAAGACATCTTTTTCTCGCTTTCAATTTCTTCGAAAGCTTCTCAGCCCACCTGCCAAGGGGTCCGGGGAGACCTTTCAACTGGTCAGATAGAAAAAATGTTTTCCACCCCGAAACGAAAATCCTTCCCACAATCGTCACCTACCTAGTGGCAAATTTGTTCAGTTTCAACTCTGCTCTTTTTTTGCCAATAATGAACATAAACCGCTACCGCATAAGCGCTTCAAAACGATAGTAATTTCTTTCGAAAAGGGAAGCAAAAATTCTTTCACGAGACTAAGGAAAAAAAGAAGATCCCCCATTCCCGAATCTTTGTTTCAATCCGTATTTTGTCTTTTGCTTCTTATTACGTCCTTTTAGTTGTTTGCGAAACGGAACCTTCGAAAGAGGTGATGGATTGTTCATTGAATGTAAAGAGCAGCTGCAAAAAAACTGTTACCACGAAAAGGGAAATGGAAAAATCTCATTAAATTTTAATGATAGCTCTTTTTTTTGCTCTTTGTGTGTTGCTGCATCCCTGCAAAAGGTGACGATTTCCCTTGTCCGACTCTTCACAATAGGGAAATACGAAAATAAAATGGAAGAAAATAAAATCAAAATGATTTCATCCATTGCAGCAGTTACAGGTTTTTGCCAATGCAACCTACCAGATGCCTGATGAGATATTATATTTTACATCGTGGCCACGGGGACACTTTGGTTTCCTTTCATCATGGGTGCGAATTTGTGTGTTTTATTTTGGTTGGTCCTAGCGTTGCAGGTGATGCAGATGATAAAAAGGCACCGAACCGCCAACGATCGGCGAAATGAACCTTTTCCATCTGACCGCACACCATGCCAACTGAACCGAACTGTTCGTCTACTGAAGGGAAAATAAAACATTTAAACATGATTTTTTTTCGCCTTGCATTTGGCCATCCGCGAAAGGAACAAAGGCTGGTTGGTTTCAAAAATGGAAGAAGCAACAAAAAAAAATCATGCGCCACCCCATAGTGGGAGGCAGTTTCCGTGGCAGAGACGTATTGACATGGGATCAACACAAACAAAACAACAAAAAAACGAGGAAACTTATCTTGTTTATAGTTTTGTGGCCACTGTCAACCGCACTGGTGTCCCCCGGAGCCCACACGGCGCTAATGCAATGGAGGAGCGTTTTATTTTCTCGTTTTCACAAAATGAACCATGGACGTCATTAAATTTTTGATACAAAATACAGTTCGCAATCACAATACGGCAGATACATCAACAGGGCATGGTGACCTTTGTTATCTTTATCACGCTCCGGTGGTGGTGCATTGGTGTACCGCGTGTCGCCTTGTGATGGACGGTAAATGGGCATTGGCGGGAAAGTCAAATGGGAATTGCGGGAATTGTAGTGAAAATGATGGAAAAATTATGTAAGAAAAAACGGGACAAAAACGTATTATTCTTGAATGAAATGAAAATTTAATTAAAAAACATTCGTTTTTGGTGTACCATTTTATTGTGTTGTGGTTACTTTGAAATAAAATTAAATACGACAAGAAATTCTTCAGGTTATTTAAAACATTGGTCTTCGTACGGAAAATTTGGATATGCTATGGAAAATTATTTTTATTTAATTAAATCATGAATAAAATGTGTAAACATACCGTAAAAGTAGGAACTTGACCAAAGAAATAGAGAAAAAAAGCATTCTTAATAAAAGCCATAGATTTTCTTATTCATGTCATACAATGTGGTAAAAGTACACGTGAAAACATTTATCTTTTTCCTCGTCCAGTTTCCCAGGTGGCAGCGGAATACTTATGGAAGCAATTCTCACAAGGCAACCATGGCTTAATAATGACATTTTTTTTCTTCCTCCTACACACAAAACAATTTTCCGAAGAGTTGTAGTTTTTGTTGCGAGGGGAAAAAATGCAACACTAATAAAAACATTAAACACATTCTCTATTTGCACAAAGGTTGTCTGTGTGGGAAAAGACTCGTTAGGATAAAGTATCGGAAAGTAGCATCCAGTAACGTTGGAGGGGGGAGGCGGATATACCGTGGGAAGGCTAGAAATAATTTGCACCTGAGAACTTTTGCCTATACGTTTTCGCATTATTTATCATTTCGTACCATTGCCTTCGCAAGCACCCTTCACAATGAACGTTCGTTGCAATATCGTTTACAAGACTTTCCATTTCCACAAAAAAAGACCAAGAGAACGAGAGCAAGAGGGAGAAAGGGGACAGAAGAAGGATCGTAAAATTTTCCTCACAGGGAGAGTCATCCCTACAATCTGCACCTGATGCTCCGTGCTGGGAAAAGGTGCAAAAGAAAAAAAGGGAACCGAAAGGATTTTGCAACTGAAAATCCCTCAGACAACTCCGGTGGGAGTCTTACGTCTTTCTGATGGGATTGTGTGTAGTTGTTTTTTTCTTCCTCTCCCATTATTCGCCTCCCAAGATTAGCACTGGTTTTGTCTCACCATCAATAACGACAATGTTGCCGGATTGTCTCATCACCCATACCAGATTGCGTTTGATAGGGGATATTATCGTCAAGCGATAGTAACCATCAGTACGTTTTCCCCCTTTTTCTTGGGCTTTCACTTTCTAATGCATCTTTCGTGTAACGAAAAGCTGTTGCGAAATTGAATAAGACACCACCGACACCACTAGCTGACAGCTAAGGCCATTTAACTTTGCTTCCGATTTTTTTTAATGTGTCCCCGATGCTTGTTAATGACATTCCGAATGGAAATGTGACAGGCTCGTAAAAGCAGCACTCCCACTGGGATGATTTTAATTAAAACATCGAAATCTCAAAGGTTAACGTACCGGTTTCAGTTCGTGTGAAAAGTTTAATCCCGCGTTCCGTGAGTTGGTCCGGGCATTAAGAGGATTGACTCGATGAAACGATCCTTTCACAACCGGGTAAAACTTTTTAGTTTAAAAGCTCTCATATAAACGCTAATGAGTGGTGGATTCACCTGGATTCGTCAGTCGGTAGCTTTAACGCTGCGGTTGTAGTTGTGCTGCTCACTTTCATCCGTTCAAGTGTTAAGTTATGGAAACGTAAGTAGACAGTAACTAACTTTTAAAGCCGTTCCGAACGAAGCACTGATACGGCGTCCATGAACGCTGCTTTTTAATGGGAATTATTTGAGAAACAGTTCAATGTTTGAAGTGGTGAATTAAATTAGTCACAGGACGATACTAATTATATTAGACTTTTAAAATATTTTATTTCGTACGTTGGCTTTCTAGCGGATTCTTCCATGATTTCAACGCCTTAAAGTATGCAATTTATTCAGTTAATACTCAAGCACTTATAAAAACGAACAATTTAGAAATGAAAGGCTTGGAACGGATACCTTAACAGGCTATTGCTGTCAGGCGTCGTAAATATAAAATAATTCTAAAATTTATTTGTATTATATTTTGTAATTTTTGGTGAAGGTTTTTAAAGGATTTTGTTTACACAGTCATTAATCGGAGAAATAAATAGAATAACTATGTATTTCTTGAATTCGCTCCGGCGTAACAGACTGTATCGAACAACCACTCAACAGCCAGAATTGGTTGAAAACATTCCCGCGCGCTAAGCGTAAATCTCATTTCGAAAAGTGCGCGAAAGTGGGTAATGAATTACTTTCACTCCCTCCACAATATCACCCCCTCAGCTCTCCCTTGCCTTGCATTGCTAATCCACAACGAAGCGAAACGAAAGCGTGGTGGAATTTTCCAACCCAAAATATAGGAAGAAAAAAATACACACACCCAAACTCACAAAGCCTGTCGCGGACAGGCTGGAAGAAATGGGTTTTTCCTTCCCGCGTACGGGAGGGGTAAAAACGCCATTCCTTGTTCGCACCCTTCGCACCCTCAAACGGGCTCAAACGTGGCTGTGTGTTGTACGCGACCCGTGCTATATGTTTGATCTTGCACAACTGAATGTAATAAATTACTTTCGAAATAATATATATAAATACATTCTGCCATCACCATGAGGGTGCGAGCGAAGGTAGCTACTAGCTAACAACTCCGGGATCCGGGAGTTTGCGATTGCAATATGGCGCCGCTGGCAGAGGCGAAACCCACCGGAACGCAAACTGTGCGATTCACGCTCTAAAATCTAAAGCCCTTATCGGTTATGTTATGCTTAGTTACGGAACGAAAGGGAAAAAAAACGGATATGAGAAGAAAAAACATGGTCAGACTATAGGAATTGCCACTTCTTGTGCCTTCTCCAAGAAGAATGTTTGTTGCATCCCTTACAAAAAACCGATGGCTCCATCATTTGACCAAAAATTCTTTCCCTCCTCCCATTCTGTCTCGCTGTAGGTGGAAAAGGGCGTCCTAGGAGAGAGACAGAAAAAACGCCGCCGCTACGAAAACGGTTCAAAACCATTAACCACTTAAATTTATTGCTGAAAAACATAATTCTTCGGAACGATTACGGCTGGGAAATAAATTAAGTAACGAACGCCCGGACTCGTCGCCCATCATCTACATTCTAGGACGAAATATCAGTTCATCCTGTTCAAGGATAAGGATAAAGCTTCATAGAAAAAAAAACAACAACCCCATTCGTAAAATAATTTCTCTTCCCATTCCCCACCGAAACACCGAAACAGTACATTTCTTCAAAACGTTTGCCAAAAACCGCGCTCGAACAGAATTAACACCCGTTTTGCGAAAAAGTAAAGTTTCGGTATATTGCTTGTTGTTGCTCCCTTGCAACGAAAAGGCTGTTGGACTGATCGTTATTTAGAGCGTATTTTTACCAAACCCCAAATATTTCTCACACGTCCCAGCCGACGGTTCGGCTATTAATCTCGGTGGATAGGAAAAATGGATTTTCCTCATCTTGGAAAACACAGTCAAGCCAAGCCGATGGTTACGGTTCTGTTAATTGAGGCCAGTGTTCGGTGCAAAAGGTGCACACGATTGCTCGAAGAAAACCACACAAAGCCAGGAGTGCTTAGAGCAATCAATCTTGGAGTTTTCGGTGTGGTTGATATGGTTTTGAAAAATTGACAAATCTAATTGAGCATGTATCGTGGCAGGGTAACCTTCGTAGTAAATGCAATAATGCTTTACTTATATTGAGGGTAGAATTTCCAAAAAGAATTTTAACAGTGTATTTCTTACACGGTTTTGAGCAAAAACATATTTTAGTAGCTAAAAGGATTCCTAAATGTTGCGTAGAAAATAAAAAGTAGAAATAATTGAAGCAAATTGCATACTTTTAGGCGTTTTTAATGTCAACATGTGTACACCTACTTTTGCAGTTGGAAAATCAAAAAAGGAGATTTTTTTTTATAAAGCACTTTTAATTGTTTGCAAATTTATATAATTCTAATGATTCTACCAACCTTTCTATAAAATAATTTGTCTCCATCCCGCATAACTTCCCATTAAACGAAAGCACTTTACAGCCAATTGATTCGTGATTGTGACCTAACGTCTAACGTCAGCAAAGCACAAATCGGATTGTGACGTCATCCGTGCCGTTGATTCGGTAAAACCACATCCGGAAACGGGAGGTTTTTCGGTGAAACATTTCCAACCCAACTGGCCACGTAACCGCTGTAAACTAACCGTTGTACTATGCAACAATTTGTTACAATCCACAAACGTAACCGAGCGTTGTCCTTCCGTTTTAAAACATTACAAAAATACACATACTACCATGGCCGAAAGCCTTATCTTCAAAACCACGCTCGACGGGTGTGCTAGTCCATTAGCACACCTGTCCTTCATTTGGCCCCCTTTTTGCCCTACCCCTCCTCAGTGGATATATGTGGATGGTACGGAAATTTTGGGCCGCCTCATTTTTGGTAGATGTACCCAGTAGTTGGCCCCAAAAAACCCATCGCCAACCGCAAACTGTCCGGTCCACTAATATTCCGGGCCCACTGTCGACCGGTAATGGGTCGGTTTGGGTTTCCTGTCGCCCTTTTTCGCTCCCTACTTTCGACCGTTTTTGGCACAATTTAGCAAACCGATAGGTTAGGTTTGCTGTTTTTTGTTTCTGCTTCGATCCGAATCGATTAACGCACGTTACGCCACGTTACCACCCCGGGTGGACAGATTTTTTTCCGTTCTCCACTATCTCGTGGTGCGTGTTCGTGTACAGCGGGAATTTATTTTTGGTACATGCATGCGACGAATTTGACTTTAAACGAACCAAACCGCACCGTAAAGTGCTGTGAGTTTATATTTCTTTTTCGTTACGTTTTTTTTTTTCAACCAGTGGGACCAACCCGGTTGTGATAGCATCCCCAGCAGACCTGGCCGGTATGACGCTCGAGAGACGGCTCACATCCTACGACTGGGAGAATCAGTTCGAAAGCTTCCAGGACGCAACGAGGCAGGGTTCCTTCAAGCCACTCTGCTGGACACCGACCAACACGATGCTACCGGTAAGTAAACTTTTTTTTTCCCCCGTCACCAAATTTAAGTATTACAGTTTAAAAGCAGTTTAAAAAGGGTTTTCCCTCGAATACATGTTGAAGGTATTTTTCAACGCCAGCCAGCGTCGAGTGTGAGCGACGTCTAATATGGGAGACACGGGTTGTTTGTGAGCCGTTTTCAATTGACTGCCATTACGAGACGGCAGAACCGGGGCAGAGTTTCCAATACCTGTCCTTTAATCCCTACCAGCCATCTCGACTGTCCTTAACCATTACTGCACATGACAGTTTATGACAGGGTTCGGATGAAACCGATGAAGCACGTGTGGGATTTTCTCGAACAGCCAACCACACACACACGCCGACTTGACTAAAACTAGCCCATTTGGTATTGGGCGTTCCACGTCGTATAAAGTGGAATGAGCTGGAATGGATGAAATAAAACTTTTAAATAAGCCTTCCGAAAATGGTAATGATAACATATAATTCCCCCGCTGGGGTAGTTTGGTCCTTTGCAGTCCATTGAGCCCTCTGTGTGTGTGGGTGTGTTTTTTATGGAAACTGTACGTGCCAGCAGTACACAGCGAAACTCCAGCAAAAGCCTTTAGTTGTGGAAAAACTGCAACCAACCCTCTGCACTTAAATTTCATTCAGCCCTACTAGCAACACGTGTGTGTTAAGGAAGATTTCGATGGATTTCTCGCATGTCCGGGGTTATCTTTTCCGTTCCCATATGACCCATACGCACGAAATGTCGTGTGCGTGTTACTGTTCAGTCTTTAATCCCTGTCTAACTCACAAGAAAACCAAAAACAAAAAAAAATGGTTTCGTAAAACTACCCACCAAACCCGAAGGTGTATGGTATTAGTTTCGTTTTACAAATGAAGCAAAATCCTTACGAGTCTCGTGAGGATAAACCCTCCGACTTCGGGGCTTAGTGGAGTGACGTTTTTTTTCTCTCGAAGTAGGGTGACAGATTTCAAGTGAAACAAATGGTCTTATCTTGCAGTTGAACGAAAATGAGTCTTGTAATGGTTGTACTGTGCTGTACTGACCAAAAACATTCAATTCTTGGTACGAGTTCTCATCTTCCGCTGGGCGCCTTTCAAGTGGCAATTGAAACGCACGAAACAGATCTTTTGAGGCGTGGTTTAAAATATACTTTTCAAAAAACACGTACAACTATTTGTTACAAATGCTTACATTATTTGGTTAGTTGTGCAAACGTAGACGAAGACTTGAGAAAACGAAGTCACAGAGCTAGCGTTCTTTAGAAAAACATCAAAGCAAAGACACATCTTTCGGAGACGCAACTTTACAACTAAAGTTAAGCAAGAAACAGGATCTAGATAAAGACGAGATAAACACACATGTATACTTTTTTTCCTGCAAGATAGCTGCCCGATTTCTATGGGTTTTCCACATCCGAAACACTGCAGATACCGTGTGCATTACCCACTGGATGCATGTACCAAGCGTTAAGCGCTAATGAGAGACAAACCTCGGTGCTCGGTACCGCCCATTGTCCCATCCACCTGCGTGCACTACAGAAATGCTTGTCCCGAAGAATGACAACGACTTCTTATGTATACACAGCGACATCAAAGGACAGTGTGACTATGGTTGGGTTCGTGTATCTTGTTTTTTTTTCTCTCTCTCTCTCTCTCTCTCCACCATTTTCCTTTCCAAACGGCAGACTGTTTGGTTGCATCGCTGGAATGCAGCCGGGAATGCCTGCATTCCTGAATTGATGCACCTTGTGAGTGGGTATGATGCGGACAAGGCACGGTTGTTAGTATCTTGTGCTTAAGCCAGTGCACTCTTCGCTTTGCCGACATTTACATTGTTCTCCAAGGGTGATATTTTGTTATCCTTTTGTTTCGCCCCCCCAAAAAAAAATGGATATGATGTGTTTTCTGCTCCTTTTTTTGGGGTTGTCCTCACGAAGTTAAGCATGGTGCACAAAAACATCAAAGAGTTTTGAAGTTTTTTTTTTGCTGAGTTTATGGATTGAAAAATTGCCTTCTACATGATACGGACGGTATGGAGGAGCTCTTCCTTTACTTCCGTGCTTATCACGAAATTTTATTCCTGTTCGCATCACTTTATCACGTCCTGGGATACAGTAAAATAATAAACCTTGGTAATGGTTGCATACATTGGTAGCTTATTAATAGACACTTCTTCCAAATGTGTGTAACTCATTGTATTTTCTAAAGTTAAAGAAAAGTAAGAAATATTCCTTCACTAGTCCTAATTACGGATCCCTCAGTAATGTTTCTTCTAAGACTTCCAAGTAACTACATCTGGTATCAATAACGAGAAGCACTAATCCATTGAATCGATGGTGCAAATGAAGATGCTTCTCTCTTTCCATCGGTAGCACTACAGTGTCCAATCGCCAGAGCCCAAATGTAAATTTTACAGTTTCTTGTCATCCCAACCGGGTACAAGATCTTTAGTCTTTGTCATTTTTCACTAAAGAAACACACACACACACACTTACTTCCTTTTTACTTCGAAACCCTTTTGCATCGCTTCCATCTACCGTTCCCTTCTGCCCTCAACCACAGTGTTTCAACAAGGCTCAAGCTTCATCGGTTTCGACTCCTGGTCACGGCACCATGGCACACACATGCACAAAAAAACCCACTCCAAACCATACCGGGTGGTACCGGGCGCTATTATTCTCGATATGTTGTAATGTCGGCATCCCTTTGATGTTTGTTTCAAAAGCACTCGCGCGCACACTCACGGCTCTTCTGTACTCCTTTTGTTATTTGCCCTTCAGAAAGATTGTGGCATCCCACGATGCAGGTTGTATTATGGGAGGGGGTGGGTAGAGAGAATAGGGACGTTTTCTTTTCAAAACAAAACTGGGGCGGAAAGGAAAAAAGGCGGTTCGGGTGGAGGGTTGATGATGATGTTGGTCGAGACATTTTTTAAGTACCCAACCTCCAGCCTTACCACCACCTTCTAATGTCGATGTGTGTGTGAGGATTTTTTTCCACCATGTCCAGACATCAGAGGCCTCTCTCTCGGTGCACTAGCATCGTTGAATGGATCAATGGTTGGAAGACAGGTTGGAAGAGCCAGGGACGGGGTAAAAGACACGTAAGAAAAACACTTGTGTAAAAGGAACTACTATATCATAAACTCTCCCGGAGGGTATTCTACTGCCCGGGGGGAGGAACGAGTGGACAAGAAGTAGAACAACCAGGTACTTGAAATTTTGTCCGCAAATCTCTCCTTCCGTGCCTTGGATCGGTTCGTTCCCGCAAATGAGAGTCAACGGGACGGAACGTCATAATAAAACCATTGATGGTAATGATTAGAAGAAACTGTGCGTGATTGCTTTATGAAGAAGTATAAAGATTCCCTCTCGCTCGTTGTGTGTGTAATAGAACATTAGATCGTCATCTACATCCTTCATCATACTCGTCCGGATGGATGGTGAAAGAAGCACTTGTATTTATAGTTTCATCCGACACAACGAATCGTGTACGAGAACATGCCTGCACGCTTTCAGCTAAGCATGAAAAACGCAATTCCGTAAATAATCCTACTGGCCACACTTTAAGCGTGTGTTCCCAGCCTACTTTCTTCGTTTATAAATATTACATTTTTAATGTTTTTTTTCCGCTTCCCTTATTTGCCTATCTCCAAACAACCTCCGAACGACAGCGAAAATGGTTGCAGCTTGAACCATTTATACACTGCAGCTACAAAATAAGGGACATTTTGCTGTTGCCTCTTACCACACAATCGTCAAGCTTCAAACGGAATAATTGAGGCACAAAAAGTTTGTTTTCCTACACTTGCACTTCACATACCCTTCCCCGTTGATTTTCCTATTTCCCGCAACCCACACCATCGACAGATGGTTTATTTTTTGGGGGGGCTCTATTTTCATAATTCTTAAGCGTTTCTCGTTTCAACGTGTAATTCTTTTTTTTGCTTTCATTTTACTTTCCATGTAATTTAGCCCATCGGGCCAGCTTGGTTTGGTCAGCAATCTTGCAAGAAAACTGGGCAGAACTAAGAAATTACAACATTGCTGCAATATTTCTAGCGCTACCCTCCTACCGGTTTCGCTAGAAGTGAAAAGCAAACACAAACGGACGGGGGCGAAGAAAAAAGAAAACGCCAGTAAAGAAAAACCCCGAGAGCTCGTTAAGAAGTTTCTTACATCTGAAGCACTGCACGGATTGTAATGATTCTGTTGCTGCAGAAAACTTTTCCCGTACCGGGTTTGGGGAAGGCACATCGGTAGTGGTGCTGTGTTGTTGCGAGTGCATCCTTCCCGATGTTGAAACATGGCTACACGGCATACGGAAGTCCTGGAGTCTTAAATCGTCAACATCGTTTTAGAGTTAATTTATTTTAAATGCCAATTATTCGTTGTATACAAGTGCGGCACGGGACGCATTTTGAATAAAGTGTCTCAGCAAGTGTCTCAGCGTAGTTTAAATTTAAAATCAACTAGATATTGTGATTAAATAACTATTGCTGTATCGCGGTTTGCCTACATTTGGGCGCTTTTTATTTTCTTCGCTCCAAATTTAATCAATTCACCATCCATGGCGCTGTACAACAAGCAACAACAAAAGAGAAGACAAAAAAAAACAAGAATGATATAAGAAACATGAAACTTTCTTTCATTTCTTGTATTACAGAAGAAAACACCAAGTCCTAGTGGCCGAGTCCATTCTCGTTAAGAAATACTTTTGTTTTGCTCGAAGGCAGACGGTTTGCTGATCTGTGCTTGCACATTCTGCTACTTCTTGTGCACTCGTGCAAATGGCGCTAGTAATTGGTATGCGGTTACAAGTACCATACCGATACTGATCCGTTTCCCTATCCCCAACAAAACACAAACGACCCAAGACCAAGCCGCTGATCTGATGCTGCCATCGTCCATCGTCCATTTGTTTGATGGATATATACCGGGACCATCTCGGGAATGTGGCCGCAAGCCATGAAAACGGTACCATCCAACCTGCCCCAAACCTGCAACATCACATTCACCGACACCGCAAATGAAAAGTGCACGATGCAACTTTGCTTCCCACAGCGGTCCGGCTCTTCCTTCCCGACGTGCTAAAGTCCAGCACAACCGTCTTAAGAGCAAACGAATTGGAACAAATGACCAGAACGTTTCTATGTTTTATCTCGTACAATTTCTTCAATCCCCTTTGCACATCATGAGCACTTCCACCGGATCGCATCGACCGTCTGTGATGGTTGTGGGTTTTTCGATCGGAAAACATTCGGTTGGGGCTGTATTTTTGTGGCTAGATATGAGTGGTATCATTTACTACGCCATAGTACGAACGATTCTCAGTAAAACTCAACCCTCCAAAAAAATACATCTACCCCGAAAAAACAAAAAAAAGTATCTCTGGAGAAGATACACTCCCGGTGGGAAAACACGAACTCGACAGAAACATTTAAACAGTAAAGTGGGGTTTACCGACGTGAGAAACGTGATGAAATTTTCAATTCGATAAAAATTCGCTGGTTTTTCGTCTTTCCACAGCAACAGTATTCGTTTTTCTCATAAATTTTTTTGCTCTTTTTCCCCACAGGGCATTGAATCGGAATCGTTCAGCAGTAACATTACGCGCTCCTGGAAACCGGTGGACAAGTGTCGAAACATTCACACCAACCTGGTCACCGAAACCGGTCCCAACATGATCGATATGCCGGCGATGGATGATCACGAGTCGACCAATATGATCGATATCGATCTGAAGGCAAAAATGTCGCGCAGCGGACAACAGACACCGCCGACCACCAACCATCGTCAGGTGGGCCGTAGCTCCGGTTCAACGCTGCTCGAATCATTCCTCGCCCTTACGGTGGCTGCAGTTCTTGGGTTCGCTTTACAGTAGGTACAGTGCTCGGATTGCCGCAGCTAGACCAAGGGATACGGAAAAGCAATAAATACACATACCGGATCACTCTTATCGATGACGACGCACCCCCTTTCGGAAGCTCATTAAACCGCGCAAAACGGAAACAATATACGGAGCCCGATACCGAACCCCCTTTAGGCGTGGAGTTACTCCCAAACACACACGCGTTCTCTATCTCTCTTATCTGTAAATATGTCATGTATCAAACGGTACGCTTCGGGGGGAAAAGAAAGGGTCACAGAATGGGTACGCCATCCCTCTGCGGGATGACCCGAACGTGTCGGGTCGGAGAACATTTGTATAGTGAAGAAGAAGGCACACAAAAACAACATTTGAAATGGCACACATGAGCAGTGTATATAATCTCATCTGCATGTAAAACCGTACTAATGTAGCACTGTAAAAGGGCAAAGCAAAAAGATACAACCAGCGTTTTACGAACAGGAAAGCGAACTTATCCCACACGTGGCAATATAAGCGTTGAGTAATGTGTAATGTATTTGTGTTTTAGAATTTGATTTGATTTGTTGTTTTGTTTTCTCTTCCTTATGTCTTTAAATTAACACTGAGTATTATTTTCATAAACTTATATTATAGAAAACAAAAAAACAAAAGCCGATAGGTGTCAAAGACGTATCATTATCAAACACAACATCATCATCACAAGAACATGTAGTTCCTTTTACGAAGGGACATGCAGTGCAACCTAATGACAAGTGGGTAGTTTAAAACTCAGACGCATCTAGAATTGTAAAATGTCAAACTGAAAGAGAGCAAACAACACTCACTCAAACACACGCAAACCAAAGTGATTATGGAATAAAATGTCAAATAATTAAAACTTGTGTCCATTTTAGTGTAGTAAGGAATGAGAAAAACTAATAATTTAAGGATATTTTATGTGGAAAAATATAAAAGGTATGTATAATAATTGAAAAATGTATAAAGCTTTTTTGTACTTACAAATTTAAAAGTGATGTTTAAACTCCTGCGTATCTCAGGATGCGTTCGCCTGCGTGTATGCAATCTGAACTTAAATTTACCCTTTTGCCTTGTAAAAGAGTAAGTCGTCACTTTTCTTGAGGTTTTTATCTGAAACAATACAACCGGAGATACATCATGTTAATGCCCAAAAGTGTTGTGGAAATTATATCTAAATTCTAATCACATTAAAAGTACTATTTTGAAAGCAACAACGCCTGGTAGTATGCAACCCGTACAGCAATATCACATGATTTGTCTAATTTTACCACAACGACGGCTCGAACGGTGACGTAATCTAGTTATGGAATTAATTTCGTTCTTCAATAAGCTCTCGTTTATCGTTTACAGTGCATCCTATCGAACGCTTCAACGAAACCTGCTTTAATCCTGATCATTGGTATCCTACGGCCTGCTGCATTTTCTTCCTATCCTCCCTGCCGGTGAATAATTGCAATGGATTCCTTCTTTCGGGGTATAAAAGGTATACACTACAATCATCCAAAAACAACAAACACTGTGATGTACCGAACCGTACTGCAAAAACAACGCGAAGTATTAAGCTGTGCAGTACCGTCCACTGTACGGTGGCAAATATTTCATCATCACAAAAGTACCGAGAATCGAATCGACTCGCCCTGCAGTGATGGAAAACGGGATCGAACCCATGTGCGCCCTTGGTATTATCGGAGAATCCGTTTGTTTGATGCGCACTCGCACAAAACCATAGTCCCGGACCTTCAGCCTGGCCACAAACTGATAATTAATCTTCACTACCGTACGGCGCCTCGTGGCACGATGTCGCCGTTGGTTGGGTGTTTTCTGGGCACCACCGGTGTTGGTGCCTACCCACAAAATCCCTCCGGGAATGCACACGCTCACGTGTGCAAACGCACCCGGTCCGGTGTTGGTTTGGTAGCGTGAAACGTAAATTATGCACCTCCAGGCTTCCAAACGGTACCGAGCGGCAAATGAGTTCGTCACGATACGCAACGGGTTTTCGGGAGAGCGTAATTCCTGGCACCGAATTGCGGATGGATCGAAGCCAAAAACGCAATTCATCAGAGAATAGTTAATTCAGTGCCTTGACCGTTTCCCATCTTACCACGGGAGGGTTTGCACGGTGGGTTCGTGTGGGGTGGAAACGTGCGTGCTTTGCGTGTTTCCGAAGAGTAAAACTGGGGACTTGAACTTGCCGATTCGGTTCGACCGGTGACCATATATATTTAATTGATCGCATCGTTACAGTCGACGGTGAAGAGATGCAGTCGTTCGCATTTTCTCCGCATTTACGGGATGCATTCGCGTGCACTAGCGTGTATGTGGTCGATAGGAACACGTACAAATTCAAACAGAGGACACGCACACACACACACATATAAACAGTCTCTCGAACGAATCTGTAACAATGGAACTTGCTTGGAGTACGAGGGGACCAGGGCTAGACTATAGAACCGGGCCTAATGATACCTGGCAGCCCAACGGGACGTCTAGACGTCTGACGACCACTAAATTGCTTAGTCGAAGTATACACATATCCATGTGTGTGTGTGTGTAGCTGTGCGTATGTGTACCTTAACGTGCGCGACACGAAAAAGGTCAATTTAAAGGGATGCCGTCCATCCATTCGCCACTATTCCCTTTACAACGTGACGCAATCGTTTCCGAATCGATCAAGTCCCCATGCCCTCATGAAGGTGGCTTTTCTGCTTTTTTTTTTGGTGGCTGGAAAATTCTTTCCGGTTGAAATGAGTTTTCTATTTCACTTTACCTAATTTGGTGCAATTTGGCGCACACGAAAAGGTAATTTTGCTATTCGCCGACAGGGAAAAAAATAACCCCCCCAAAAATGTTTAGTTCCGGACGTAGTTTAGATAGGAAGGTCGTGACATTGCAGCATGACAGGTTCGGCTTCCTGGCGAATAGGGTGAATTTCTTACAGTCATTCAACTTCTAATTGAATATCGCAACTATGCCGGCTAGCGCACAAAAGACATCCGCTGGAACTACCGCGGTACAATTTCCGAAGTCATCCGCGTATGGATGAAGGTGGCGATTTTTGACGTTTGTTCACCCGTACAGCACGTGCGAGCACCTTGTTAGCATTGTCCGCCCCACCGTGGTGTGGATTGATATGCGTCCTCACGCTCGCCACTCACGCCAGTGGCACGTGTCGTGCTTAATCGTTTTATGGGCGCTTCGGGGGTTGCAGCTGAGCGGAACAGCTCGTTTACTGTCGTCATGATTCATTTTATTTTTATTGAACAACATTTTTGCCACCCAAAAAAAAAAGGGCATGCAACAGCATCATGCACTGTGAGCACGTTCCACCGTACGGGGGCAGAAGTTGCGTGAAGATAGGCCAACTGGCGGAAGCCGGAAACAAAGTGTCCGCTAATAAAAGTATTGCGGAAGAAGCCACAAACGGCAGATGGGTCGTTCCACTTATCTTCCTTGTAATGGATGTCGTTTTTTAAAAATTGCATACCATTTTTTTGGGGACGATTGATAAATCATTCACGAATGTTTCTGGCGACGGTGCTCGTTAGGTGCTTTCTACTGCAATGAAATCATTCCACTGTCAATAAACAGGAAACTTCTCCCTTCTAATGACAAGGTTGAATGTGAAGCCTAGCCGAGATCCTGTCAAAATTGTTAGGCTCACCCAAGCTGCCTCGTACTGCGTATTGTGAGATGGCAGCAACCAAACGCAGAACATTTTTGCACGAAAATGTTTGTTGTTGTGCGATGTTAGGATATCAATCAATCATTGAAGTGATTGGCGAGATGGTTTGGTGCCTCAAATTCGGGAACTTCATTCTATTAATTCCCGGTCTATTATTATGGCAGGATTCGGAACGGAATGTGACCTAAATGAATGGGACAACATGTTTGAAGCTGGCGCAATAGAGATACCTTCTGCTGGTCATTACGCTGGTCCGCTCGATGTGCGTTTCATGTGAAGGGATTTTTACTACGCAGTACGATATAAATCATAATTATTACAGCCAATGGTTCGGAGGGATTTAGGATGGGAAAAACAAGAAAAAATTCCGTTTTGATTGATATGTAGCTTAATAATAATGATACCTTGGCATATCTATTTCATTGGGAGCCACATTAATCAATCAATCGAATACAGTGATTATGGAATCAATTTGGATTTCTTTTTAAAATTATACAATTTCTTTCTCGAGTAAATGCTTCTAATCATGTTTGACATTATATTTTTGGTGCAAAAGTATTTTATCTATTTTGTTATTAAATATGTCCAATTTTGCCTCGTCGTCTTCTCTTCAGGACAGTTGACATTGACGATATTAAAGGTACCTCTGCCAATAGTCCTCTTCTACTACTTCGAGGACTTGGTCTATTTGATATCAGTTCTGTCAAGACATTCAGGAACTGAAACTATATCCCATGCCTTCTGATTGAACTTGCTGTCATCTTTGTTACTAAAGTTCACACCAAGGAAGATTAAATCCCGAAATGCGTCCAAGAATTCTCGTATTTCTTCTCC
The DNA here is from genome assembly GCF_943734845.2 of Anopheles funestus. Classification (NCBI taxonomy): domain Eukaryota; kingdom Metazoa; phylum Arthropoda; class Insecta; order Diptera; family Culicidae; genus Anopheles; species Anopheles funestus. The sequence continues at coordinate 79,302,620 of NC_064599.1, read as the reverse complement.
TATCTGTAGTTTAAGGCCCTCACCTTCATAAACCTTAATGTTGAGGAAGACGTTAGGGGGACCAACCGGTATTTCTATAGCCAGAGGAAACTTCTTTCTGAAGATCTTCATTCAGATACGCCTCTGAGACATGGACTTTGTCCAACACTCCTAATCGAAATCCTATTAACAGTATTCAAGAGGAAGATGCTCATTATCGTACAGCGACTTCAACTCAGTACGCTTCGATGTGCTGGTCATGTCATACGAATGACACCGAACGACCCTACCCATAAAGTCCATTTAGCTCGTCGTCGTGGACAGAGGAGGCTTCTGCCATAAAGGCTTAAGTAATTGGCAGAACGTTTTAGAGGACTCCTGCATCAGGTCAAGACCGTAAATCAGATTTTTTTGAGTCAATAGGTAGGTACTTTATATCAGGCCTAGACATCAGAAGTTGAACAATTAAACCAAGGTTTCTAGAAGTTAAAATCCAAAGCTTCCAAAGTGTCCTATCTTATTCTGTTAACATTCTCCCCAATAATTAAAATTCATCATTAAATATATAATTCATTCAATCCAATATGTAGCACAAATGACTAACACAGTGCATGGATATAAAAATTAATGAAAATTATTTCAACAATGGTTGCCACCACCATACACGTTCCCATGCAGTGTATTACTAACCCACAAAGAGAGGTGTAATTATAATAGCTAATTAATCATGTGTATAATAAAATTTACATAGATAGTGTACTACATTTTTATCACTTTACCCATTGCGGGAACGTTTTTCAATTGATTAGATAAACATAATTTTATCACCACCGTGGGGCCATTTTGTTAGTGGCCCTTTGTGTGTTTTTTTGTACTTTACTTTCCACTATCCTGTTGACTTGTAAATGTACCACAGTGAGGATGTGCAAACGATCAGTGGCCACCCATCATCACCACCATCACCGCGAAGCTCGCATTGCAATTAAATTAGTTTGTTTGTGATTAAAAATCAATCAAATGTGTTTTAATGCGTGTTTTTTTATCGCACCATTATGTGCACCATTTTACGTGATTCTTTACCTATCTGTTGGTTAAATGAAATTAGCTATTGTTTCTGTATCCACACAAAAACCACACAGACACACAAAGGTGTACATTTTATCCCACCTAGCCACTGTAGATCAACATTGCGTCGTACCACAGTGGCACCACAACAGTAATATTGGCAAACAAATATGTAGCTTAGAGGTTGTTCACTTTTTTTCGCATATGATTTAAACTATTCACTTCCGATCGGTATATCATTAAAACTGTCAGCACAAATCCGTTATCCAAATAGATTTGAATGCCATTTTTCCTACAAATGTGGTTAACAAAAAAAAAAAGAGACAAACTATTCAACTACAACTTCCCATTTCGGTTATTGTTTCGCAAATTGAATGAAGCGTGAGTGAAGGGAAGCGGCACAACAAAAGGAACAAAATGGCACAACCCAAACCGGATGCACACGAATTGATCAGCCGGTGGCCACCGTGGGTACGGATCCGGAAGTCCGGACGAGGCATAAATTAAAATGCGCTCAATACGCTTGCCAGCAAACAAATAATTAGTAGCCTAATGTAAACCCGGGTTGGTAATCCTTTTTTGCGTTAAATAAATGAATAACGCCAATGGGTGCGCTGGACACAATTGAGTAGAAAAAGTTGTACCAAAGGGGAGAATAAAAAAAATGGCGATGGATAACAAAACAGAGCAAAAAAAGGGGTCGACCAATCAAATTATTTTAATGACCACCATCGGTGCTTGAGTGGGACATTTTTTTGTTGTTGCTTTCGCTATTATTTCTCTTGCCAACATTGGATACATTTGGTCGCTGGTGATGATTCCAACATGCGAGGTTTTTATGAATAAATCATCTAATGCGACAAATATACCATTTTAAAGCATAACCTCCAGGCGCAGTTTTCAGTATGGGATGGCATTAATCGCTTAATTACATTCATCACTGCTCCGTTTTTTTTCAATGTTTCACATATCGTTTGGTTGTGTATTGTAGTTTCCCATACAGCACATTATGCTGAACATTGTAACTCTCTCAATGGTTCTTATCTATGGTGCCCGAACGAGTGGGACCGAGGGAAAGCAATAAACCGTCCGAAAGCTAATCTGCACAATAATCACTAAACTCTAATGAATGGGCTTAGAGAGGTGGAATGGTGATCTCGTCTGGGACATCGTAAAATCTTATGTTTATTGTTGTACGAACACCATCACCATCAGCAGCCAAACCAGGCAATAAACTGCTCGATCGATTTTCTAAGCCAATTTTCTAAATTAAAAACCACCAACCGACCCCAGTGCGCGCGCCCCATTCCGCCACCAGGAATGCAATAAAATCGAATAAAGGAGCGTATTTGAGGTCAACGGTAATTAGAAGTGTTAAAGCACCAAAGGGCTCACCGTGACGATTGAAGATGAAAAATGATATTTCTTGTGTCGTTTGAATTTGAATCCGCGTCCAAACCCGGTGATAACCAACCATCTGTGCGGTACAATTCGATTTCCTGTACACAGCAAAAAGGGAGACGGTGTTGCAAAAATAATAAAATTATACCAACTGTCCACCCACACGCGGGCCCGGGATTACAATCTACTCACCTCCGTGACCACAAAACTGCCCCGACAGAAAACATGCCGATTTTCCCTCATTTTATTTCGGGTGTACAAATAATGCCATTAGAGCATGTGTTTCCTGTCCCGGTTCTGTTCCCTTTTTGGGCAGGATTATGTGCGCATTAATGGTAGTGTTAAGGGTGTACGAGATGAAATCTCATAGATGAAAGAACTTCCCTTGCGGATGTTGCAACAAAAGCTACCGTTCAATCGCCGAATCAAATCGCTCTTGACACGTCGTCCGTTTTCCATTTTGTTCTTTGCTTTCGAGAGATTCAAGGAGTGAGATTGATTCCCGTTGAAAAATAGAAATGGAATGCATTAAAGGAGTGGTTCGCTAGAATTTATCCACTGTACACCATTGTTATTTGGGTAAAGATTTCTAGCTGAGTTAAGAGAAAATTTTCTTTTTTGTTTTTTCCACAATTTTCTTTTTAACGACGAATGAAAAACTTTCTGTACCGTTTAGAAATGGGAAAGTCGAAGTTAAATCGGCAGTATCCCACTCCTAAACGCACTTACTTCAAAGCTGTTTTATGTTTTATGCTGAATAATATACAATTCTTGATTGCAAATCCTTTACGAAAATTTTTAATCCCCTTTTGATGAGTGGTTCGACTGTTGATTGCAGTGTGATTGTATGCTTTTTGCTGAATAAGAAAAATAAATATTTTTATTCGCAGCATTCTAAATAAAAATTTTCATAACAAACATTCTTTTTGGTAACTTGATGGTAACTTAACCAACCTGGTCTCTACTATTTGATAGTTTGAACGATTATTCCTTGATCGAGAATCTATGAAGATTCAAGAAACCGTGGAACAAATATGAAAACATGATTAGATATGTTAAGTTTCATATTTTTAGTTAAATCATTTTTAAAATTAATTAAATAGCAAATCGAAATCAAAATAAACCGAATTGAAAATATTCAATCGATATAATTGAAAAATAGTTTCCATATCCTTCTTCCACACACATTTTATCTGCCTCTCTTTCATTGCCATCGTAGCACCGATTTGGGTGCTGTGTTTTTAATTTGCTGATACATTTATGAGAACACAACACGTTTCAATGATTAATAACGGACGAATTAATTTAATTGCAATCCATTAAATACCGTCACCCAGTCGGACGGGTTTTCCTTGAAGATAAAGGCCGAAAAATGCGTTTCGATTATTTTCCACCGTCCGGGAACGCACACGAAACCCCAAGGACTCATTTTATCACGCCGACAAGATCGGATCGACGGTACCGAAACTCTCGGCACACTCGATACCTGCCCAATTACGCCCCCCCCCTCCCTCCCCTCTCCCAAAACCGATGCCAACAAACGGTACGACGAAGGCTACTCCTGGCCCACCGAAAAGGAGGGGGAAGAAGAGAAAAAAAAACCTCGAACGTGGAAATAATAGAAACCGTTTGTTCGTGTTCCGATTGTCAGACACGCCGGCACGCACATAAATTTGATATTAATGATAAAACTTTTCCACTTTAATTAAACGATTCAAAATTCACGAGCACTCCGATACGGTTTACGGCAAGTCGCATGCTGGTACGTCGCGATCGGTGCATGATTGTTGTGCGGGTAATTTTAACCCCGTTTTTCCGCCTTGAAGTTATGCTAAACCGCCATACACACACAGAAAAAGCGATGGTGGAATGTAAATTAAGGTTAAACGTAATGCGATCAAACGGGTTCATCGCAAAGGAATATGGCGACGTAAAGGGGGGATGGGTGGGAAAACCGGTGTCAACAGTAAATTAAAGGTGTTTATTGGACGTCTTCCTTGTCGACCGGCGCGGGCACTGCTGGAATGTTGGAACGTAAAACGAACAACATGTCGTCACATTCCACACACAGCTACCGAGCTACCATTCCGAAGCAGTTACGCATCATCGAACCCAGCACAGGGGGGAAAACCCCGGCCTGAAGTGCCTTTCTCGCATATACCCACGCACACACACACACACACACACACACACACACACACACACACATTCCAAAAATGCCCCACCAGTTATTAGTACCAACAACCGGGAGTGTCTCGGCTCAAGCGAACCGTGTTCCATCGGTTTCATTTCCCCACCCACTGTGCCGAGCTTCAATTAAATGTGGCGCGACATTCTTTCGCTAATCAGAGCCTTCTATCACTGGAACACGTTATTCGTTTCAAGTTCGTACCCATTTGCGTTTCTGACGAAACGAAAGCTTTTGTGCCATGGTACTATATGCTGGGTCTCCTTTGCCTTGTGCAGTTCAGGTAGGTTGGTGATGCGAGTTGAATATGAAAGTTGAAAAGCATAGCCCACACAAGATGCCGCTTCTCTTTCAACAGTATTGGAAGCAACAGCGAAAATAAAAACAGAACACGAGAATGAAGCACAAGAAAGTTGCACCGTTTGGAATGATGTAGGTGCATGTGTTTTTTCATCAATCACTTTCACTAATTACCATTTCCCACTTCTTAACGACGCACAGAACATGAGAAATTGGATTTTTAATAACATTCGTAGTCTTTCCAACAAAGCATTATTACACGAGCTGATTGTGGGTTTTCTCTGTAAATGTCATTAGATTTTAGACTTACTAACTTTGGTTAAGTGTAATTTACATCGATTGTACATATTCAACAAATAGTCTTTTTTTGATTTTACTACTAAAAATACTTTTTTTTTAATTATATTCTAACTAAAAATATTCATTTATATTACTTTTCCTACATTTACAACGAATAAAATAAAAGCGCCTAAAATGTATGCAATGCGATGTACAACAAATGTCAAACCACTGATGGAGGCGCATTGTACTTTACTAATGGCAAGCTTACTTCCAAGAGCTGTAATGAACAAAAACCATGCATGATCGACTAATAATACCTTTGCTTCAGTAGGAACCAAACACAGAGATGGAAAAAAGCATATGAAGAAATGGTTCTGCAGTGTGCCATTAAAAAATTAAGTTGTAAATCAGTTCCTTGACGACCCTGAGCAAGCAGCGCAAAACAAACGGCCACTCCACTCTAAAGGCACCTATAAAACATGATCGAGGCAAAACAGCCCTCATCGTACCATAGAAAGCTCACGCTACCGTAGCTAATCTTCACTTCGAGCTAATGGTACACAATGCGATTGTGTTCAGATTTTTATTAGCTCACTCTCTCTCGCTCCCTGGTGCTCCCTCTCGTTTGTGAACGAATGTTTGATGGATTGATTTAAAAATACATCGAACGATTAAGAGGGCAAATGAGCCAACATCGCCGTCCGTGCCCGTGTGGTTGCATCGTTAAAACGACATTTATCGACGTAAAAGGGCACGACGGCAAAGTTAAGCCTTTCCCAGCCGTTATGGTGTGCCTTTATTTTCTTTCGAAAATATGCTACTTGCTATGCGGCAATGATGGTATGCACTCAGTGCTTCTAGTGCTTTTGCTGCTGCTGCTAGTGCTAGTGCTGCTTGTTTCAATATGGTCGATAGATGCAAACTATTTCCACACATACATACACACACGTTCCATCCTTTTACAGAGGAGTTTCAAGCGTTAGTTTACATTCCCTCATCGATCGATACAAACCACTTGCTTAGGAAGGAGGGATTGGTTGTACATGCGAAAGACTCTAGTACCCCCTTTTTGCCAGCGTCTTGCTTGGGACGAGTTTATCGGTGCACTGAAACACCAAACCCATGCCCAACCGTGCACCATTATGGGTGCATCAACGCGCCACGAGACAGTACAGAATTCCGACAAGTTTTCGTGGGGTTTTCTAAAGAATGATAAATTACTTCCACCCTCTGCTCACCCACCTTCAACTCGTTGCAGTTTACAGCAGCCAAGACACACGGTGTTCGATACAGTTTAGCAAAATTATGAAATTTGTATGCGTCACGCAGCGTTTGCACCAGCGTTCGGGTGGTTTGGGAATGGATTTGAATGGAAAATTGAGACGTTACATTAATGCAGTTCAATTTGAGGTGTTTATGGAACGTCATAATTCAGGCGGCAGGCACAGTTACCTAACGGAAGAGACAATGCTGCCCGAAACCGATCGAGTTCTGCGCTGTCCCGGGGCAATGGATGCATTAAGGAATGCCACCGCTTCACTTTATTTTACACGCTTTTCACAAGAACAGCGAAGCTTTTCATTTGGGAAATTAAACATGTATCTGTCAAGGAGAAATCTGCAGTAAAAAGTTTATTATTGCTATGAATATTCTAATTACGCCTGAAGGATATGCAATATGATGTTGAGGTAAAATCTTTCAATAATGGAGGCGCATTGTACTTTACTAAGAGCAAGTCTCTTTTTTATAGCACACATACATTCATCCATTCAAAGTACGCACATTAAATCTCTAACAACTGTAAAGTTACTTTAAGCTATTTCTAACTTGACTCATTTTCATTCGAAGCAATACTTCTCATTAGTGAACGGAAAACATTAACAATCGTGTGACTAATGATATTTGTAAGTTATTGGATTTTCTTCACGAAAACCTTTAGTAGTGAAAGCCTTGTAATACGATTCTCCAACAACATTGGAAACAGCACGTTTGACAGATCATTTTCAGAATTTTCCTTTCCAGAATCAGCATGATGGTAACATTTCAAAAATACATTAAACGCTCTATGCGTACCGTCCATCCGTTATTTATGTACCTAATGAAAAGAGAATGACGGTTCAAAATTTGCCCCAAAAAACGGTCCAACAAAAACTGGGACTCATTTCGGGTAATGAGTAAACTAGTTTCAACCGTATTGGATGGGATGGAAAACGTAACTCTACACATACACTCCAACAGTGAATGCTCAGTGAAACACAAAACTCATTAGTACTCGGAATTGTCCTCCCGAAGGTTCACCTGGGGATTTTGTCCCGAAGAACTGAGGGGTTTAACGTGCATAGCTAGTAAGTGCCTGAATCATCTAGATAAGAATACCATCCTGGAGGTCATTTCCGTGTCGGGGTTCGTTTCGAGCAACCAACCATCGAGCGGGTTGGTGAAGGTTGCACGAATACACGGGCTAGCAATCATAACAAAGTCAAACACGAGAACGCGAAACCAATTGCAGGGAATAACCCGTTTCCATTAAAGCGCAAAAGAAAAAACAAATTCCCCATCATGAAGGGAAATAAAATTCATTAGAAATAGTCATTAATAATGTCAAGTTGCATGCCGGATCATAGCGTGCGAAGGATAAGCAAAAACCGGAAAGGTTCCCGAGCAACAAGGGTAAGATAAATTTCAAATTCCGCTTGCCGTGAAGGAAGCCATCACCAGCACCATCGCTGCTTGCGTCTATCAAGCGGTCACATGAACCGAACTGGTCAAGTCGACACCCCTCGCAGTCGACTGCCGAAAGCAAGCAGCGGAAAAGGTCGAACCGAATCGAGGTTTTCGTCCGTATTTCGTCCGCCTGGGTGAAGCATTCCGTGTCTAACAGCTGTAAATTTGATGATGATTTCACTTTCATCCCGGCCGCTCCCTGACGGATGGTCATTTGGAACGAAATGGTTTGGTGGAATGGGTAATAGAAACATTTGCCGCAGCCACCGAATGGACGTTCGGTGTCAATCCGGCGTTCCGGAACCGATTCGTCAACCCGTGCCCCGAACTGCATCTAATATTCATACCCTTTAAGAAGGAACACTACCCCCCAAAACGCATCAATCTTGGCGCGTGTGTTAGTAAGACTAAAGGAACGAATGCCACTATTCGGCCACTATACGTTACACGCTGTGATCGTGCACTTCCTCGTGCATTGCCTACATTCGGGCGTTTATTGAGTCATGACAAATAGCTTCGTCATCAGATTTCCAATCACGTATCCTGATTGTGAATACGTTTTGTTTTGCGTTTTTTTTTTCGAACCCCTCATGATACGATGTAGGTGCGTGTGTGTGTGCATGTTTGAGTGAAATTGAGTGCAATTTATATTCGAGCATATATTACCTTCAGGAATGCTGGCCCCGAAACTAGTGCCTTATTGATATGAGGCAAAGGGGAGGCTAAACGAGTGCTCCGAACGTGTTGATATGCCGGCAAATCGATGCGATTGAAACATTCTTCAAGTAGTTTTGCTTATTCCCGCAAGGCGTATTAGATTTCACGCACGCACTCTTCGAAAAACGGATATGAAACGATCCCCTGAAGCGTATTTTTCGC